>NW_004955442.1:3888011-4091536 GCF_000276665.1 Chinchilla lanigera
TTCTTCTTCTTCTTCTTCTTCTTCTTCTTCTTCTTCTTCTTCTTCTTCTTCTTCTCCTTCTTCTTCTTCTTCTTCTTCTCTCTCTCTCTCTGTCTCTCTCTCTCTGTCTCTCTCTCTCTCTGTCTCTCTCTTTCTCCCTCTCTCTCCTTTTGCTTTTCCCCCCTCCCTCAAGCTTTCTCTCTCTTACCTACACATAGCTTTTTTGTATGCAATGGAATCTAGGGCCTTCTGCAGGCTAAGCATGGGCTGTACCATGAAATTATACCCCTTCCCAAAGCTTATAGCTATTACCTGGACCCCATTAGGTTTCTGAGGCCATCATTAGAGATGCCTGGTCTGGAAGCCATCCTCCCAGAGGGGCTGGAAGCTAGAAATGGAAGGCAGCCCAATGAACAGAACTAAAAGGGGTAGCATTTTGCACTTGTGCACTAACTCAGGACAGACATGAAAATGCCTTGCTGGAGTTTACAAGTTCCTCCTCTTGGCCCTTAGGGAGTGAGATTCAATCTATTATTCCACATGCACTGGTTGGTCACTTATTGTCTGCCTGCCAACGTTCTGGAGGATACATAATGGCCTTCCTCTCTTGGGGTTTCTGTTTGTGGAGGAGGAATAAAATGATAAATAATCACACAAATGCTAGGATAAAAATCAAGTAATGTTAGAGGTACCTGAGGAAACACACCACTTCGGGCCTGATTTTGGACACTTAACAGAAGTCCGATTCTAGTTTTATTTTCCTACCCAGCTAACCAGAATGATCCATTTCTGCTCACTGAATTCCATTCTTCTCTCCCTTTTAGTTTTGGGTTCTGGAATCCAGGAGCCTAGATCCGAATCCCAGTTCCTTCACTATTCTGCACCCTTGAGCACTTGGCCTAACCTATCTGAGCCTTGGGTTTTCTAATCTCTTCAATGGGGGTAAGGATGACACTTGTCTTATAGTACTGAAGTGTTAACAGAATGAAGTATTACACATGCAGTGTGTGCAGTGCCCAGCACATATTAGGCTGTCTGTAAATATTTATTTTTAAATGAGTGAATGATCTGAACTCCAGTGGTGCTTCCAAAGTCAGCTAAAGCTTTTCCTCCTCTGGGAAGTATCCTGGCTGCCTCTCCATTATCCTCATCCTATACCTGGCTTTGCCTCTATAGGTTGAAGTTGAGTATTATTAATTTATTTTGTCTGCTAACCATATTTTGCCAAACTCAGGGGAGCTCCTTCTCTAGTATGTGATCTGTGCTCCTGTGTACCTACACCTTACTGAGTCTTTGGTAGGCATATAATGCACATCTACTGACTGACAAAATGATTTTCTTTGTGATGCCTCATCACCTTCTGTGGACAAAGTGAGGAAGAGACTTGCGTATCGTGGTGTTAGGATTGTGTTGGAAACTCTCTCACTCCTGTAGCAATGCTGGCACTCGTGTGCAGAGCTGCTAGGGTATAGTCTGCAGATTTACAGAGGCTGAATGCGGCAGGACCCTCCCCACTCTCTTGCATGAAGGAAAAATGAAGGATAATCACAGGGCTTTCTTCAGCTCCATTTGTGTGTGTGAGGAGCATTATGTTGGCAGTAATTACAGAAAGGAAAGGAAATGGAATAAGTACCCAAGGAAGAATTAGTTGTACTCGACCTAATTAAAATCCTGTAGAAAGAATTCTCTTATTTGGAACAGTGGTCTAATGTGACCTTGAAGCCTCTGTGTTAACCGTGTACTTTTCATTTGGAGGGGGAATATTAAGTGGCAGAAAGATCACTTGGGAAAGGCAACACATTAGTTGCCTTTCAGAAGTGAAATAAATTTCTGAACCAGTTTCTCCCAATAAAATCAAAATGTATTGAACCCTGTTAGTGAACAAGGGGAAGCTAATCAGACTGGGGGAGGAGCTCCCAAACGTCCTCTGGAAGGAGGATTGTGGAGACCCCTTGGGAGGAGGAAAGAACAAGGAGGGGAGGGGTTGTGTCTGCAGTCAGAGATTGCTGAATGTTTTCACTTTGTTGCTGTATGAGTGTGTGTGTGTGTGTGTGTGTGTGTGTGTGTAAATGTGGCCTTTTTCCTGGGTGGTATTCATGCTCCATCATGTGTTTTAATGGTAATGAGGAATCTTTCTACAGTATGGCAGAGTTTAGAAAATTTCCAGGCAGATTATCTGCTCAAATAGGGGCTCCTCCAGTCAGGAAATAATAACCATTGCTATAGTAACTATCAGTTGTATATCCTTAATAGTTTTAAGCCTTATGTATGAATTGTTTCATTCAATTTTCACACCTATTCATACCAGCTGCTATTATTATCGTTCCCATCTTGCATATAAGAAAATCAAGGCACAGAGATGTGAAGTATTGACAAAGGTAACACATCTTAACTAAATGACAGGGCTGGGGCTAGAATCTAGGTGTACAAGATTCAGAACCCACTATGACATATCATCAACCAAATTGTTATGTTTACCTACAACTTCACTCATCAAAATTCCTTGGGTCTTTGCCCAAATGAAGCCATGCTGCATACAGAAATGTTTTTCAAAAGAGAAAGAAAAGACCTGTGTTTCTCAGAAAAGATGTCAGGGGCCCTGTCAGAGGCTGCCGTGTGATCTTTGCAGATGTGTTTTGGTCTGGGTGATAACTTTCCGTAATTGGTACTCAGTGGCTGTTCACGACCAGGGTTCAGTATAAATTGTTAGGTGTGTAAAAAGTGACTGAAATCAACTCAGAAGGAACAATATGACCGTAACCTTCATGAGTAATAGCCTATCCACCCAAAGATGGGGAATAGAGCTAATGGAAAGTAGAGCTTCTTCTCTAAGAAAAGACAATACAGTGTGGCCATCATGAGTGCAGAGCCTAGGGTCTAATTGCCTGGATTTCATCTTGGGTCTATCCGTTAGTGGTGATGTGACTTTGAGCAAATTACTTAAACTCTCTGTGACTCTATTATTCATTTTTGGAATCACTGGCCTAAAGGCTTGGGTCTCTTTGTATTTCTCTTCTGCTGACAGGAAGGCTAGTTTTGACCCATGGTTTAGGGTAGTGATGGCGAACCTTTCAGAGCTTTCAGTGGTAACGAACAGTTGTCTGCAGCACGCGCACCATGGATTTGCCACCGCTTCCCTCCTTCCCTCCTTGGCTCCTCTTGACAAGCCAACTGACTTTCCTCCCACTCAAGGTTTCCAGTGAGCAAGCAACCCTTTAAAAGGTGCTGCAGATGCAACTTTCCTTAATACATCTTAAAATTAGTGCTTTTGTCCCTCAAATAGGCCTTATTTATATCACACACTACAACGACAAAAAGGGAAGATAATTAGGCACACACACTGCAATCAAGCATATTGGGTTCGTTGGAATCATTAAACTTAATTACTCTCACTTGTTATTCCTGGGGGCTATAATATCAGTATTAAATGCCAATGGAATCTGTGGTATGTTTGATTTAGCTGAAACAAGGATTTGGTAATTTACTGCCTCTCGGAGATTGTTATCAAAGCAAGGAATATGCTGAGTGCTTCTTCTTGCTTTTCTTGAGGCCTGATAGGAAACACCTTAGCTGAGAGACTGCCATATCATCTTATAGAACCTGATTCAGTGCTCTGCACAATTTTCCCCTTTTAGATTTCTGACCATCATCCCATGGAATTAACCACCTGTGTGCTGGGCACATATATTAAGCCCTTATACAGACCATGTACTAGTTAATCTTTTTTAAAGAATTACCTGAAGTGTTAATCAGCTTGCCATTGCTGTGACAAAATACTCGAGAGAATCATCTAAAAGATAAAAATTTGAGCTCATGGTTTCACACTTCAGTCCATGGCCAGCTGGCTCCATTGCTCTGTGCCTATGTGAGGCAGAATATCATAGAAGAGGGCACAGCATGGTGCAAAGCTTCCCAACTCATGGCAGTCAAGATGCACAGGAAGAGAGGAGGTGCTCAGACACAAAATATCCCCTTCCAGAGCACACCCCCAGAGATCTATTTTCTCCAACTAGTCCCCACCTCCTAAAGTTCCCACACCCTCTCATTAGGTTATGAACCCATCAGTTAATCCATTCATGAGCTCAGAGCCCTCATCCTCCAATCAGCTCTCAAAAACTTCACTTCTTAACACTACTATCTTGGAGACCAAGCCTTCAAAATATGAGCTTTCAGGAGATACATATTTAAGAACCAAACAGTAATGCCTGCTTTGCAGAAGGGGAAACTGAGATTCAAAGATGGCATGAAGGCCAGCCGAGGTCACACAGTGTACAGTATAGGAGGCTAGTCCAGGATCTTTGTTAATGGAGTACATAGCTGAGTCCAGGATGGCTGTTACTGTTTCTTTTAGGGTTCCCAGAATCTTGGAGTTGGTATCCTTTCCCCATTTTTCTATCAGTGCACCTTCATAAGCCTTATAATCTCTCTCAACTTCAAGTTCTACTAAAAGTCAGATGTGTGCATGTTTGCTGTGTGCCTGTGCCTGTACTGAATTTTAAATACTTCGTCTCATGCACTCCTCTCAATAACCCTACATGCTATAGTCTGCGTCTGGAATGCTCCTGCATCTGGAATCTGGCTTGCTCCTCAGTTGGTGCTGTTGGGACATGAGGTAACCTTCAGGAGGTGGAACTCAGTGGGAAGTTCTAGGTCATTGGGAGCCAGTCCTCGAAGAGAATTACGAAACGCTGATCTTCCCTTTCTTCTTCACTCCTCTTTTGCCATGAATTGAATGGGTGTCCTCTGGTGCCACACGTTCCTGCTATCGTGTACTGTGTGGCCACAGGCCCAAAACAATAGAGTCATTTGTCATAGACTGAATCTTCCAAAACTGTGAGCCAAAACAAGTCATTTCTCTTTATGAGCTGATTATCCCAGACATTTTGTTACAGTCTTGGACATTCAGCTAACACACTGTTCAACAGCACGTGTTCATTACATATTGTAGTTATTCCTACTATTATACCTCAATACATCTATGCTTCGGGTTTATGTCAGCATCCATGTCCATCAGGAATATCTTCAACTATGGGTCTAAATTGACCACCATGTGTAGTCAAATACTGAGTAAGTACTTATTTTTTCATGTAATGACAAAGCCAAAGGGGCAGCCTAGGCTATTATGGCTTTTCATGATGACACTGGAAATCCAGGTGCCTTCCTTTTTTAGCTCAGTCACATCTTTAGAGGTTGGATTTTTTTTTCTCTTCAACACAAATGTACCTCCAGACATTGCATGTGTCTTCAGAGAAGAAGAAAAAAAGGATAGAGGGCAGGAGATAAAATCCTCCTCTTGTATGAGCCTCACCTTATTATTTGTGACAGATCAGCCCCTTTAACATCTGCCATCAACATCTCCCTAGACAGAAGTGTCCCATGGCTGTTTCCTGCTCAGTGGAGCCTGGGAAAGACATTTTATTTTAGTTGTACAGGTGACTATCATGAGCAAAAACAAGGTTCTTTTGGTAAAGAACAGAGACTGGGTATGGGTAGAACTGTCTGCCCAGCATCTCTAGAGGAGGACTCACAAGTGCTATTGAACCAATGCTGGCTGAGGATTTTCTGCTTGAAAAGCTTCATCCCAGTCTCTATTATTCCTTTAATCCTTACAACCCTTTGGAGGAAGTTTGTCGTCTTCTACTCTCAGAGGCTCTCAAAGAGCATTTTCCTAGCCGTGAGCTTCGGCCTCAAAAACAAGTAGCAGGCTCTCCCCATCCCCCAGTTTAAAATAAAATGAAATGTATTTATTTTTAAAAAATGAGCAGGAAGGCAGGAGGGGCCATGACTGCTGCAGAGAGACCTGAGCAGGGCTCAGGAATTGTGCGTTGGAGATAGCAGTTTGGAAGGGGAGCTGGGATGGAGGATGGATACAGATTTAATTACATGATTAGCTAGGCTTGGAATCAAACCTCTCAACATGCTCCTAATTAATTGATCAGATGCACCACCTGGTGACCTCCTCTCTCCTTCAGCCTCCCAGAATGCAATGGGCTGAGAAGGGAGCCTAGAGCCTGCTCAGTCTTGGGGAATTGGGGAGTTCCCCATTAAGTGGGTATGCAGTCAATTAACATATGAGCCCAGGGACCCTCTGAGCATGCTTAGTGATGGTCAATTAGGGCTGGCAGACGAGGGCTATGAGGAAGAGGGAGCTGTCTTAGTTTATTGATTATGTGTGTGCATGGGAGGGGCACTAGGTGCACGGTGGCAATTTCCAACAGCCATTTGCAGCACAGATGAATTCTGTATTCCAAGGAGGAATGGGGAGGTAAACAACAGCAGCAACAGTCTTGTCCTGCCAGCTCAGAAACAACTGCCATGTGTCAGTGTGTTGTTTTTTTAAAGTAATTTTTAACTGTAAAAATTGTGTACAAGCTGTGCATGGTGGTGCGTGCCTGTAATCCAGGCGCCTTGGGATGTGGAGACAAAAGGCTTGCAAGCTGGAGCCAAGCTTGAGAAACTGAGGAACTTAGCAAGACCCTGTCTCAAAAATTTTAAAAAAGGGATGGGCTCAGTACTCAGTACTGCAAAAAAATAAAAATAAAAATTATGCACAATAATAATGTATAATAGCATTTCTTGAGTGACTACTGTAAATGAGATACTATGCTCAATGCACTACTTCATCTAACATCATGTTTACAATAGCTTATGAGAAAGTTAATAACACCCTGCACTGTATTTCATCTGACGAAAGTGAAATTCAGAGACTCAATATACATGCTCAAGTCACGCAGCTAACAGGTAGGGAATAAGAATTTGAAGCCAGGTTGGTCTGACTCCAGAGCCTACATCTTTAAACACTAATCATTTTATCCCCAACTCCTGTCACTTTAGGAAAATTGGATAATGCTAAAAATCAAGGGAAAAAGTAACCATCCATAATCCCACACTGAGGGACAGTATGTGCAAGACAGACTAATCTTCTCCTCCCACTCTCGTTTTAGCTTCAGGCCTCACTTGTTTCCCTTTTATCCACCCTCACACCTTCCCTGTCTCAGCATTGTTTAAAGGGGGGACACACAGTTGACTCTGGGAGGACCAGCTTTATCTGTGTCACCCAAAGAGTCATAGACACTGAGTCAGCAGGTGAGGGAATGCAGATTTGCTGACCTGGGGAGGTGTGGGCCACGGTGAGGGGCCCCCTGTGAAGCTGCCATGGGCCCAGGATGGATCTCCTAGATAGGGGTGCAGGAGCAGAGAAGGAGCCTCGAGGAGGGGAGCAGAAAGCAGGCAGGAAGAGAGGTCCATTGGAGACGACACATGGCTCAGATCCAGAGCAAGGAGAGAGAATAACCCCAAATCACAGCTCCTCCCTACAACCGTGTCCATAAAACCATCCCTCTTTTAATTTAAGCTTCAAGTTCCTCTTCTTGGGCAAAATGGTAACCTACCAAAGTACAACTACTGTTGACATTTGTAAGGTTTCCTCCTAGTGCTGTTTCTTCTGTCCTTGTTTGTGACCTCTTGCAGCAAGCCAGGTCACTCCATGCCCCAGCTTGGGGCATACTGGCATCACTGGCTGATGCAAAGGCCCTCTCGTTCACCCTCAGCCCTCATTCTCAACTCCTCCCCCACAGGCACCCACTGGAATGTTTTTGATATGTGCTCCAAGTGCGTGTTTACTTGTAAACTATGTGAGATTCTATTCTATGTGTATGCAGTTTTCATATATGTATGTGATGGTGTGCAATCGATCTCATTTCATTTTCTTCCCTTTTTTGCGGTTAACACTGTTTTAAAACTCCATCCCACTTTTCCCTTTTTGTTAGCTTCTCATGGTTTAAATCATCCTTCATATATAATTCCAAATCCACTTATTTTTTACCGAGTAGCGAAATGTGGGGGCGTTTTGTTTATTTCAAGGCAAGATGCCCGACTTTTCACCATGTGCCTTTCTTCCAGGAGCTTGTATTGGGAAATCATTCCTAAAATCTCCAGTATTTTAAAGTATTCTTCCCTCAAGCGGTACAAGCAGGCATTTCTCAACCTTTTCCTCCCAGTTTCTCTGAGGTAGGTGATAGAGGGAGCGACAGAGGCTGAGACACTTTCCATCCTCCAGGCTTGCTGCCTGGGTGGATGGAGAGCGGGCTGGTTGCTAGGGGCCTTCGTTCCTGGATGCCAGGGTGGATTTCCCCCAAGTCTTAGCTCCAGCCTCTAGGAATTCAGAGATAAGCTCGGTGGGTATATTAATTAGGAGTCTTGGTTAAGATGGCAGGAACCTGACTCAGGTGAGCATAAGATAAAAAGAGCACCTCCAGCCTCATGGCCCTTGATATTCCATGGCAGGGCAGCCACAGCTGTATCTGCGTGCAGTGCTGGAAGTGAGGTGCACAGTACTCATGCACTCATCTCTATCCCTTGGCTCTGTGCTGTCTGTGTTGACTTCATTCTGTAGTGAGTTCTTCCCAAAGAGAGGCAGGAATGATTATGGACAGCTTCATGCTTGCAATCCATCTCCTGAGCAATTCCAGCAGACAGAGGACACCTCTTTCCCAGTCATGGTGGATGCAGTGCCCTTTGGGCAAGGGTGGATCATGTGAACTGGGCGCTGTGGCACCCCCTGCTAGGCCTGGGCTATGTGAATCGGATTGGCTCTACCTGAGGCAGAAAGAGAAAAGGTGATATCAGGTTTTATCACAAGTAGGACAAGAGGTATCAGGTATGAGCAGGTGAGCAAGGAACCTTTAGCTGTTATCCAGTACTAAATCTGTATGGGGACCCTGAATGCAACTTAAAGTTCAGGGTAAAAGGAACCAGAGCACAAAATGCAGTTTTTAAAGTCAAACGAACCTGAGTTCAGATCCCATTATTGCTGCTTTCAAGTGACTGACTTAAGCAAGTCCCTTTACATCTCTGGGCTTCATTCTCAATTGTGAGGTGGAGATTCATGTGCAAATACAAGAGAGTGGCATAATGATCATGCCGTGTCTGCCCCACCAAGACCTTCAACCGTTAGGCTACATGCCTTGCCTTCCCAATCCCTGAAACCACTTATCATAATGTGAGATCTGATAAGGGATGCGTGTGTGTGTGTGTGTGTGTGTGTGTGTGTATGTGTGTGTGCGTGCGCGTGTGTGTGTGTGTATCCAGAATTGTATGCATACTTCAGGAAATAAAAATATGATTTTTTTTAACAGATGATGTTGTTTTCACATGGGAGACCCTAGAGTATGTCAAATATGGCAGAAAACCCACTACACTGCCAGCTCAGAGAAGAAATTGAAAATGCATGTGTAGCAATCTCAATGACTAAAGTCCCCCAAGCAGCAGTTTGACATACTAATAAATGTCGGGAAGCTAATGGCCACCACTTTGCACACATCTTGTAATTGTAGAGGTCAAAGGTAATGCATATTAATCTCATGACATTTCAATAAATTATTATTGTGAAAGGGAAAGAAACTGCTCAAAAAGAAAGAATAGCTGGGATGAGTGAAAGGAGAAAAGAAGGAAAGGAAAAGAAAATAGATATATACATAAGATAGATAAGATAGTTATACTACTGACTTCTTTTTGTTCATTGAAAAAATGGTTAGTGCATATGTTGTCTGATCAATTATGCATGCCTTTATCTTGTAATATGAGCAATTAATTTGAAGATAATACACAATATATTAAATATTGTTTATTATCTTTTTTTGAAATTCTGTATTATTAGTTTTTACTGTTTTTTTCTTTTTTCTCTTCTTTAAAATAAAAAATAAAAAATAAAACAAAATAAAATAATAAATAAATCAAGTAAAAATAACCATGTTGCAAAAAAAAAAAAAAAAGCATTTATCCAAGTGTTTCTTTTCCAGAAGGGTGTGTACATTTCTCGGTGGACTCTCCATATATTAATGCCTTGGCTCACAGACACTTCTTCCATTCACAACAAATTCCCAATCGAAAGCATTCAACAAAATTTCACTTCCATTTACAAACTCCATATCAGGTGACAAACACAACCACAGCCATCTTCCCCATACAAATACAAATGTGGCCATGTCCCCCAAATCATAATTAAATTAAGTTCATGAACCAAGCTGGGTGTGGTGAGTTTGAGACCAACCTGGGCTGCAAATTGAGCTCAAGGCCAGCCTACATTGCATAGTGAGACCCTTTCTCAAAAAGACAAAAAAGAGTTCATGAACCAAGGTACCACTGTTTGTGTGTGTGTGTGTGCTATACGTATTATTATTGTGCATTTATGCATCTTGTTATGAGTACTTTATAGGCAAGAACTGTGGATAATTCAATTCCTTCTCATACTTAGAACATAGTAGGTGTTTAATAAATATTAATGAGACCTATGAACATTGTTCATTTGAAGTCTGGCTCAGAGCTAATTAAATGGATGCTTAGTGCTGTGAATGACCCAGACAGCTATTTCTATGAGAAATCCCATCTTGATCTTCATCTTAATCTTGACCAGACCATCATATCTTCACTTTCAGTCCAATCTAAATCCTCCTAAACACAGTTAACTACTTAGATCCTGGTGGACATTAGTCTGTCCTTGAGGTTTGCAGAGAGAAATGTCAGCTGATAGTAAAATCTGGGAGGGGTTACATCTAAGCAACAGCATAAGTGGTATTTTATGAGAACATATATGGAGACAAATATGCTTTGCAAATTTAGCATGGCAAGATTTTAATAAATGAGGCCATTGGGGATGTGTGGGGCTTTATATATCATGCCTTGTATTTATATTCCTGTCAACTTTCTTTGCTTAAGCAATACATTTATTACAGTTCATTTCACCATTTCTCACAAGATAGATACTGTATCATGTTAGACAAAAATAAGTGAGGTATAGATGGGTCTGAAATAATGTGAAAGCCAGCAGAAAATTTGGAGCTTTATTTGTGAGTGGCTTATGCTTGGGAAGATAATGCTCAAGTAAGTGGCAACACTGTGGGCCTAGGGCCCGCTAGGATCACTGTGTGATCCTAGGAAAGTCACCCCCATCCCTATAACCATTAAGTTTGTGTCTCAGTGAAGGTTTGGACCAACCCTCTGTGATTAGTTTTATATGTCAACTTGACTGGGTTAAGAGGTACCCAGATAAGTAGTGGAACATCTGGTGGGGCATGTGTCCATTAAGGATGTTTCTCAAAGAGACTGGCATTTGAATCGGTGGGCTGAGTGAAGAGGACCCATCCTTGTCCATGGAGTGAGCACTATCTGAATCCTGGAGGGTCCAGAAAGGCAAATTTTTTCTCTTCTGAAACTGGAACATCCATCGCCTATCCTCAGACACCAGAGCTCCAGGTTCTCAGGCTTTTGGACTCAGTCTGAGTGACACTTTTGTGGTGTTCTAGCTTGCAGAGAATAGATCATGGAGCATCTTGGCCACCACAAATGCATTAGCCAATTCATATAGTAAATCCCATCTCTTTCTTCTCTCTGTTTCTTCTCTCTCTTTCTCTCTCTCTCTCTCTCTCTCTCTCTCTCTCTCTCTCTCTCTCTCTCCTTCTTTCTCTTCTCAGTTCTCTGGTAACTTGGTTAATACACTCTGGTAAGCTGAAAAAATTGAGGGCTCTCTCATTTCTGTGGAATGCACACAATATTGGACCCATCTTTGCCTGGAACATCCCTGAAATATGATTGGTCCACTAATAAGGTGATCTCCCTCTAAACCAATTGGATGTGGCCAACAGGCAAAGTCAAATTGTAGCCCAGTTCCTCTGACAGGGACACATTAAGATGATGAGGACTGGCAAGAGGATGGAAACATTTCTACAGTAACAGGAAGGCACTTTTGCTGGAAGAATTATTCTTTAGGCATCAAAGAAAGTATTTTTGACCAGTGTCCTACTTCACCTTTCACTCTCCCTCCTCTCTGAGCTTTTAAAAATGCCTCCCTACCATGGTTTCCAAGGCATGCTGTAATCTGAGCTCCACTACCCAACCACCCCACCCCACCCCATCAATATGGGATGTCTATCCACTTCCCCATTCTCTCTTTAGTTACAGACATACTGACCCACCTCACCCCCTGCAGGTTTCTGGACTTTCCATCCTCTTGTGTCTCTAGTCTTTTGTACCTTTTGCTCTCCAGTCTGAAAGACCTTTCTCCCTATCTTTGCATTCAGATCCTCAAAATAGGTGGTGCATTGCCTTATTGAGAAAGATTTCCCCGAGCCTCTTCCCATCTCCACTTCCTCCACTGAGCTCAGAGGCTGCTAAATTTTCCCCAAAAACCTTCATCTTGCTCACATTTTCTCTCTTTCTCCCTCCCTCACACAGCACTGTCTTTCTCTGACACATGCACATGCACACATGTGCATACACACACACACACCACCCCATGCATCTTTTGCATTGTCACAGTGTATTTGTCTGTCCCTCCTATTAGACCATGAGCTTCTTAAGGCAAAGACTGTCTTGTATCTCTACAGTGTCGACATCTAACCTAGTACTCAACACACAGGTGCTCCACAAATATTTGTTAAATGAAAAAAAAGCCTCCAGAGCTGAGTCCTTCAGAGATCATAGGAGGAGATCTGAAATTAGAATGCACCTGATGATTAGTGGGCACCTGATGATGCAGGAATTATGGCCCTGTAATATTTAGTGGAAAATTTTCAACAAGAGCTGCTTTGGTTTCTAATTAGAAGAA
The DNA here is from genome assembly GCF_000276665.1 of Chinchilla lanigera. Classification (NCBI taxonomy): domain Eukaryota; kingdom Metazoa; phylum Chordata; class Mammalia; order Rodentia; family Chinchillidae; genus Chinchilla; species Chinchilla lanigera. The sequence goes on from NW_004955442.1 coordinate 3,900,595, forward strand.
TTATGTTAATGAGCCACCTTGCAAAATCCCTGATAATCATGTTCCAAACTTACCCCACTGGGTCTCATTTAGATGTGAAAGATAACAGAAACACGGTGATAATGAAGATGATTTCTGGCCGCAAATAGCATGTGCTGCCCTTATTGCACGATAAGGACCTCCTGCAGGCTGGACACAAATCACTACATCAGCAAACCACAGCACTGGGGCTTTTCCAGGTCCCCTGTCACCTTTTCCGTGCACATTGGCTGTTTTCCCACTCTCAAGCTCACCATGCATTCAGTCCATTGATCACCTTTATGGTACTGAGATTAATGTCAAATATTGGTTCTTTGATTCTTTCTCAACAAATGTTCATTGCATGATCCCAGCACCAGGGAAGACAGAAATAGAGTACATATGAAGGTATAATCATAGGCTTGGGCCTTCAGGGAGATGCCATATGAAATAATAGCCACTGGTGTTCAAATGTATATATTCATTCACCCAATCTGTCTTCCTATCTGCTTAGTTTTAGTAGAATATTCTTGTAGGGCTCTGTCTCCCTGACTGCAGTTGCTTATTCTAAAGTAGGCTGTGGACTTCCCTAGGAACTGAGAGGCCGGGATCTCTCCAAGTATGAGCTTTGTGAGATGTATAATTTAGCAGCTGTCACAGTGAGAAAGTGGTGATAAGCAAAGAGGAGCTGAGACGAAGACAGAGGGAGAGTGTGTCCCAGTTTGCCTTGTTCCTGAGGCAAGCGTGTTCTACCCCTTATGAAGTTTGATAGTTAGCCAATGTTTTAAGGTTGAGGTGGAGAAATAAATTGCCTACCTTTGTTCAAGGTAGTAATGATTCTTGCCTAATAAGTATTTTCCCCTTCTATCATATAGCAATGATTTTCAGCTGTCCACATGGTTACCCTAAATGATGGCGATATTTCCTGGGTGATAATGTGACTAACTCCTGGCCAATATGACAAAAGCAGAAAGCTGTGTGTAATTTCTGAGTTGTACCCTTAAATAAAAGGTGGCTATTCTCCTGCTCATTTGCCTTTTTTCCCTTGCTGCTGACAGTTACATTGACATGGTCATAACGCTGTAGCGTAAAAATGAGAACAACATCTAAGGGACAGTAGAGCAACAAGCTCAAAGGTACTGGTCCGTCACAGGCAGCTGGCATATCAGCCCAGGGTGCTTACACCAAAGACCATTATGTGGCAGAAGAAAAACCCTTTATTTGGCATACACCTGTAGTCCCAGTGCTCAGGAGGCTGAGACAGGAGAATTGCTGTGAGTTTAAGACCAGCCTGGGGCTACATAGTGAGTTCAAGGCCAGCTTGAACTACAGTGAGACCCTGTCTTAAAAAACAAAAACAAAAGAAAAAAAACCCGTTTATTTTGTTAAGCCTCTGTGCTCTGGGTTGCTCATACAATAGCTGATTTTTTCTTTTTATTTTATTGGTACGTTTAGGTAAACACAATGATAATATTCATCTTAGGGAGTTGGCACCTATACATGATATATTGTACTTCCTTTTTCCCATTCCCTCCCATCAACGCCCCTTCCCCTCTTGATTTATGAAGACTATTTTTCCTTTTATCTTTTTCTTCTCCTTTCTTTCCTTTCCCCCTCCCCCTCCCTTGTGCCCCTTTTCATGTGAACATTTTCTTCCCACTTCCCAATATCTATTATATATTTTACTCCTTATTTATACTTTGGGTTTCTCACACCATAGAAACCATGTGATAATTGAGCATGTGTGTCTGATGTGTTTCGCTTAGTAGTATGGACTCAAGGTGCATCCATTTTCCTAGAACTATCCCAAAAAAGGCAAGGTAGTATGCCATTGTATGAAAAAATACATCTTCTTTATCTGTTCATCAGTTAATGGGCATTTGGGGTGTTACCAATATTTGGTTATTACAAACTGTGCCACTGTAAACATGGGTGTGCATATATCACTGTGGTGTAATGCTTCTAATTCTTTTGGGGAGATACCAAGAAAGGGAATAGCTGTGTCAAATACCTCTAATTTTAGTTTTTTTGAGGATTCTTGTTATAGTTTGTGTTTGGATTTCCTCTCAAAGCCTCATGCAGTGATGGGGTGGGCTTCTAGAGTTTTTGATTGATTCATGGTCCAATGCTGGGATTATGCATGTGAGAGCTACACCCACCCCAGGGCTGGTTGCCTGCACACAAAATAAGAGAGGGAAAGAGACCTGCTCGCTTGCTCCTCCCTTTTTGCTCTTATTGCTTTTGCTGTTTTCTGCCACCATGAACTATTGCCCTCTGTCATGTGCCACTCTACCTTGGAGCCAGCTGAGTATGGACTGAAACCTCCACAAACTGTTAGCTGAATAAACCTTTCCTTCATTAATTTTGGCATTTTGAGCATTGGGTATTTTGTCTCAGCAATGAGAAAGAAGTAATCAAGACAGAATTTGGTGGCAGAAGAATGGGGTCATTGCTGTGATTACCTGACCATGTGGTTAAGGAGCCTTTAGGAATGGCTTGTGGGAGGAGTTTGGAAAGGTTCAGAGATGTCCCCAGAAAGAGTAGACCTGGAATGTGTTAGGCTGTTCTGTGTGGAAGAGTCTGGTCAAATCCCAGAAGACCAGAAGACTGATAGAAGTCTGCCAGTAAAGATTGGGTTTGGGAGGTTTCTGCTGGAAAGAAGGACTGCATTGGGTGCTGGACTCCAGATGATGTGTGTTATGGCTTGACAAAAAGATTGTCTGCATTTTGCTCATGTCCAGAGAATTGCCTGAGACTGAGATTAAGGGTGGCAGACTAATTAATCTGGCAGAAGAAATTTCAAGGCAGTTGAATGTTGAGGTGGTGGCATGGCTATTGTTGGGGATTTTTATGATTTATGTTGCAAATCAGGAACAAAGAGCCCAGTAGCATGATTTAAAACATCGTAAGTTTGGTCAGGAAAAAAGCTCCAGTAAAGCTGTGCACTGCAAAGATAGAGCTAAGGAGATCTCCACTGCTGATAAGAAATAGGAGACTATAAAAGATGGCCTGAGGGCAACACAAGAAGCAGCAAGTCCCCACCCTTTGTAGCTTCAAAACTGCAAAAGTGAAAGACTTTGCTTTGAGGAGAAAGCCACAGAGTGCCATGTTCCAGAATGGTGGAAGTTGCCACACCAGGTTCCAGAATTGCAGCAGCATAGATAATTTGTTCCTCAGAATCAGGTTTAGAGTACTCAGCAATTTAGGCACTCAACCCATACAGCCAAGAGAGAAGAAAGCTTGGCTACTGCTCCAGCTGGCAGCAGACCTTGGCAGCATCCACGTGTTGCTGGGTTTAGGTGCATGCAAAATGCATGAGTTGTGGAGTTACAAAGGCTTCTGCCAAGATTACAAAAGGCCCGGGAGGCCAGGCAGTGTGCCCCTGAGGGGAAATGTGTGAAACTGTGAGGGAGAAGCAAAAGAAGAAGCCAGGAACCTGGATTGTCTATGGAAAGCTGTGAGGAAGGAGCAAAAAAATCTCCACATTGATTTCCACAGTGGTTGCCCCAGTCTACACTCCCACCAACAGTGGAGAAATGTTCCTTTTTTTTGCAACAGTCTCACCAGAATTTGTTATTGTTTGACTTCTTGATAATAGCCGTTCTTTCTGAAGTGAGATGGAATCTCAGCATTGTTTTAATTTGCATCTCTCAAATGATCATGGATACTGAATATTTTTTTTCATGTATTTATTTGCCATTTCTACATCTTCATCTGTCTATTCATTTCAGATGCCCATTTTTGGATTGGGTCTTTAAATCGGGGTGGGAATCTGATTTTTTTGAGTTCTTTATGTATTTAGATATCAGTCCTTCATCAGAGGTACAATTGGCAAAAACTTTTTCCCACACTGTGGGTTGTCTCTTCACTTTGCTGGTGGTTTCTTTTGCTATGCAAAAGCTTTTCAATAAGATAAGATCCCACTAGTTGATTCTTTGTGATAGTTACTATGTGAGCAATGTTCTGTTCATAAAGTCTTTGCCTACACCAATGCCTTCAAGAGTTCTACCTATTCTGTCTTCTAGCAGATTTAGTTTTTCCAGCACTATGTATTAAAAAGGTTAGATTTCTTCTGGTGAAGATGTTTGGCTTTTTTGTTAAAGAAAAGGTGGCTGAGTATGTTTACAGTTGTTTCTGCATGTTCTAATCTGTTCCATTGATCTCTGAGTCTGTCCTTTTTGCCACTACCATGTGGTTGCTTGTTTTTTTTTTATCACAGTAACTTTGTAGTATAATTTCAAGTCAGGGATTGTGATACCCCCTGCTTTGCCTTTGTTCTGTAGGACTGTGTTTGCTATTCTATGTCTCTTCTTGTTCCAAATGAACATTGCTCTAATTCTGTGAGATATGCTATTGGAATTTTGATCAGAATTGCTTTAAATCTGTAGAACAATTTTGGAAATATGGTCATTTTCAATGTGTTAATTCTCCCTACCCATGAACAAGGGGTATCTTTCCATTTTCTGATATCCTCTTCAATCTACTTTTTCAGTGAGTTTTTTATTTGTGTATAGGAATGCTATTAATTTTTAAATCATTTTAAAATTTTCCCTTCCTTCCTTTCCTCTTCACCCATCTCTAGTTCACCTTTCTTTTGAACCATTTCTTCCTAATTCACAATATCTATTATATACTTTTGTCCTTATTTACTCTTTCAGTTTCTCACACCAAAGAAACAATGTGATATTTATGCATGTGTGTCTTATTTATTTCACTTAAGAGTATGGTCTCAAGGTATACCCATTTACCACAAAATGTCTCAACTTTATCCTTATTTATGGGTCAGGAATACTCCATTGTATTAAAAAAAACACATCTTTTTATCCATGCTTCAGTTGATGGGTATTTGAGCTGTTTCCAAGATTTAGCTATTACAGTTTGTGCTCCTATAAACATGGGTGCACATATATCACTGTGGTATGATGTTTTTAATTATTTTGAGAAGATACCCAAAAGGGGAATTTCTGAGTCAAATGGACCCTCAAATCCTAGTTTTTAAAGAAACTTTCACACTCATTTTCATAGTGGCTACACCAGTCTAGACTCCCTCTAACAGTGGAGAACGGTTCCTTTTTCCCTATAGCACCAACACCTGTTATCAGTTATTTTCTCATTCATTGCCATTCTTTTTGGAGTGAGATGGAATCTCAGCACTGTTTTACTTTGTATCCCTTGAAGGACCAAAAGTGCTGAACATTTTTCATATATTTATTTGCTATTTGTACTGCTTCCCCCGAGAAGTGTGTATTGATCTCAGATGCCCATTATTTGGATAGAGCTTTTTAATTTGGGGGTCTAGGTTTTTCAATTCTTTATATGTTCTGGATATTAATCAATTAGTTCTTTGTCTGAAGGATAACTGGTTGAAATTTTTTCCCACTCTGTGGGTTGTCTTTTCACTCTATTAATAATTTCTTTTGCTGTGCAAAATTTTTTTAATATGACAACATACCAGTTGTTGATTCTTTGTAATATTTCCCATGCAATTGGTATTCATGATATCTTTGCCTACACCTATGTCTTCCAATGTTATACCTATTCTCTCTTCCAGCAGATTTAGTATTTTTGTTTTAATATTTAGACCTTTGATCCATTTTGTTTAGTGCATGGTGAAAGACATGGGTCTAGTTTTAATATTTGGCATGTGAAAGACAGATTTTCCAGCATCCTTTATTTAAAGGCTATCTTTCTTCCAGTGAAAGTGTTTGGCACCTTTGTCAAAGATAAAGTGGCTGAGTACACTTATAGTTGTTTCTGTATCTTCTAATCTGTTCCACTGATGCTCAGGTCTGGTTTTTTTTTTTTTGCCAGGACCATGCTATTTTTATCACAGTAGCTTTGTAGTATTATTTCAACTCAGGGATTGTGTTGCCCCCCTGCCTTGCCTTTGTTGCCCAGAATTGCTTTTGATATTCTAGGTGTGTTTTGGTTCCAAATGAATTTTAGGAATACTTTCTCTAGTTCTATGAGGTATGCTAAAGGTATTTTCATCAGGATTGCATTAAGTCTGTATAACAATTTTGAGAGTGTGGCCATTTTTACTACGTTGGTTCTTCCTATCTATGAGCAAGGGAAATCTTTCCAGTTTCTGATTTCCTTTTCAATCTCCTTTTTCAGAGTACTGTAATTTTCAGTGAAAAGGTCTTTTACTTCCTTAGATTCATTCCAAAGGATTTCTTTTATTTGGAGGCTATTGTGAAAGGTGTAGTTTCCCTAATATCTCTCTCAGTGAGTTTGTTGTTTATATACAGTAATGCTACGGATTTTTGAGTGTTGACTTTGTATCTACCTATACTACTGAATTAGGTTATTAAATCTATAATCCACAGAAGTGTCTTGGTGGAGTTCTTGGGGTTTTCTATATAGAATGTCATGTCATCTGTAAACAATGATTTAAATTCTTCGTTACCTATCTTTATTCCTTTTATTTCTTTCTCTTGTCTAATTGCTCTGGCTAATGTTTCCAGAGCTATATTGAATAGAAGTGCTGTTAGTGGACATTCTTGTCGTGTTCTTGATTTGAGAGTGAAAGTTTTTCGTTTTTTGTCCATTTAGTATGACGTTGGCTGTTGGTTTGTCATAGATGTCTTTTATTAGATTGAGGTAAAGAAAATCTATTCTGATTTTCTGTAGGGGTGATATCACAAATGGGTGTTGGACTTTGTTAGATTCTTTTCCCACTTGTGTTGAAATGATCATATGGTTCTTTTCCTTGGCTCTGTTAATACAGTGTGTAATCTTTATTAATTTGTGTATGTGAACCATTCTTGCATCCCTGGGATGAATTCCAATTGGTCATGGAGTATAATCTTGGTGATTCACTGCATTCTCTTTGCCAGTATCTTACTGAGGATTTTTGCATCTATGTTCATAAACAAGATTGTCCTGTTATTCTTTTTTGGTTGAGTCTTTCTCTGGTTTTGGTACAAGGGTAATACTTATTTCTTGGAATGAGTTTGGGAGTATTTCTTCCTTTTCAATTTCATTAAAGAGTTTCATCAGTAGTGTCATGAGAGCTTCTCTAAATTTCTTGTAGAATTCAGCAGTGAATCCAGCAGGACATGGGATTTTCTTTGGTAGGTTTTTAATTATATCTTCAATTTCACTGTTTGTATTGGTAATTTAGAATTTTATATCTTCTTGATTCACTTTTGGTAACTCATACACATTTAGGAATCTGTCCATTTCTTCTGTGTTTTCCATGTTTTTAGAATGCAGTTTCTTGAAGTAGATATTGATGATCTTCTGGATTTCTGCAACATCTGTGGTGATTTCACCTTTTTCATTCCTAATTGCATGTATTTAAATCTTTTCTTTCCTTTTTTCATGAGGTTGCTTAAGAGTTTGTCAATTTTATTTATTCTTTCAAAGAGGCAGCTCTTCACTTCATTGATTCTTTGTGTTGTTTTCTTGTCTCAACTGCATCAATTCCTTCTCTGATCTTTATAATTTTCTCCCTCATATGAGTTTAGGCTTGACCTTCTCTTCTTTTTCTAGAAGCTTTATGTTCAATATTAGATTGCTCATTTTAACTCTCTGTTTTTCTGAATGGGAATACTGCTATAAATTTTCCTCATAGAACTACTTTCATTGCATTCCATCAATTCTAGTATGTTGTACTGGCATTGTCATTTACTTGTAGAACATATTTAATTTTTTCTTAAATTTTATCTGTGACCCATTGGCTTTTCAGGAGAGTGTTATTTAATTTCCATATTTTTATGTAGGTTTTGTGATTTCTTTTTGCCATTGATTTCAAATTTCCTTGCACTATGGTCTGCTAATATGCATGGGAAAGAGTGATGCAGAACCCCAGTGAACTCTGGGAGCCTTCTTGAGCCACCCCCTGCACTCCTCACACCATTGCAGGAGCAATGCTGAGCCCCAGGGAACTTCAGGAGCTTCAAAAATGTCAAAACAAAGGAGCAAAATGCAATGTCAAACCTCCAGCCCATCCGGAGCAAATCCAGGAGACATGACATAGAAGAACTTGGAAAACACACCCCTGAAATTTCTGAAATGATAGCAACTGAAGTAAAGAAACAACTCAGTCATGCCATAGAAGAAATTAGATCAGAAATAATCTCTCAGGTAAAAAAAGAAATGACAACAATAATGAAAAAATTGCTCAGCACACCTAAAGAAGACAGAAAAATAGAGGAACATAGAAAAATGTTGGAAACATTGAATGAACAATATAGGAAAGAATTGGAATGCATGAAACAGATTCAGACAGATATCCAAGAAATTAAAATTTCTATTGAAAGCTAGCAAAATCACTTGAACAAAACTGATGATAGACTTTCAGACCTTGAATAGAGCATGTGATCCTGAAAGGAAAGACCTCTTAAAAATAACATGGAACCAGGAAATAACCATTCAACAGCTGCAAGATGATGCAAAGAAAAACAATATAAGGCTGACAGGTTTCAACAAAACAGCGGGAGTCAACATGGATGACATAAAAAGACTATTTGCAAAAGTAGTAGCAGAAAATTTCCCAGGCATGGGAACAGAATGTGACAAACAGAAAAGTGAGGCATATAAAACTCAATTTAGCCATAACCAAAATAAATCTATACCCAGACACATAATAATCAAGGTCTCAGAAATTCAGCAAAAGAACATAATATTAAAAGCTGTTAGAGAAAGGAAGCCTATGACCTATAAAAGAAAGCCCATTAGAATCATGGCAGATTTCTCAACACAAACCATCAAATCAAGAAGAGCTTGGAGTGAAATATTTCAAGTCCTGAAAGAAAACAACTTCCAACCCAGATTGATTACCCTGCAAAATTATCTTTCAAAATTAATAGAGAAATATGATACTTGCATGAGAAAGAACAACTGAAGAAATTCATGACCAACAAACCAGTCTTACAAAGAATGCTGTAAGATACTCTAGAGAAAGATAAAAATGACCACAACTTCAAGAACAACAATACAAAGGAATTACCAAACAGAGCAAGCAATTAAACAGAGAGGAAAATAGGAAACCAACAGCAGAAAAATACATGATAAAGATAAGAAAATACATATGAATTATAACCATCAACATAAATGACCTCAATTCACTAATCAAAAGAAACAGACTGGCAGAGTGGATCAAGAATCAAAAATAACAATATGCTGTATACAAGAAACACATTTAACTCAAAAGGAAGTTCACAGACTGAAAGTCAAAGGACAGAAACCAATACTCCATGTGACAGGAACCCAGAAAAAGCAGGGATAGCTATTCTGTTTGCAGACAATGTGATCTTCAAACCAGGAACAATCAAAACAAGTAAAAAAGGTCATTAAATACTTGTAAGGGAAAAACTGCAAGAGGAAGAGATAGCAATCATAAATATATATGCACCAAATACAGAAGAACCCAACTATACATGACAAATTTTAACAGATATGAAACACCAAATAAGCAATACTACAGTTGTAATGGAGGAATTTGCCACCCCATCATCACAAAGAGGTAGATCAAATAGGCAAAAAATCAGCAGTGAAATAACAGAATGAAACCAAACTTGTGAACAAAAACACTTAGTAGACCTTTACAGAGTGTTCCATCCATCAGAATACACATTCTTCTGAGCTGCACACAGGATGTTCTCCAAAATAGACCATACACTAGCAAATAGAACATGCCTTAGTAAATGAAAAAGAGTTGAAATTACCCCAAGCATATCCCTAACCTGACCAATTATCCCAATTATCCCTGACCATACTGGAATGAAATTGGAAATTACTGACAAAAGAAATTGCAAAAACTCCATTAACACTGGAAATTAAATAACACCCTTCTGAACAACCAATGGGTCACAGATAAAATTAAAGAAGAAATTAAACAATATTTACAATCAAACAAAAATGCACATAAACTCACTGGAGCCCATGTGTTGCAAGGAAAGCAGTCCTCAGAGCAAAATTTACAGTGGTGAATTCTCATATCAGGAAAACAGAACAAGCACAAATAAACAACCTTATAATGCACCTCAAGCTTCTATAAAAAAAAGAGCAAGTCAAGCCCAAAGCCCAAAGAAGGGAGGAAATTATAAAAATCAGAGCAGAAATTAATGCAATAGCAACTATGAAAACAGTACAAAGAATTAATTAATCAAAGAGTTGGTTCTTTGAAAATAAATAAATAAAACTGATAAACCCCTAGCCAACCTTATCAAAAAAAGGAAAGAAAAAACTCAAATCCATGCAATAAGGAACTAAAGGGGTGATATCACTACAGATCTGTAGAAATTCAAAAGATCATCGATACCTATTTTGAAAATCTTTACTCTCATCAGATGGAAAGTGCAGAAGGGACAGATTCCTAGATATATATGAATTACCAAAGCTGAATCAAGAAAATATAAAAAATCAATGAAATAGAAAATGTAATTAAAAACTTACCAACAAGGGAAAGTCCAGGTCCTGAGGGATTCATAGATGAATTCTATAAGAAATTCAGAGAAGATTTAATGCCAATTCCTCTCAAACTCTTTAATTAATTGAGGCCATTTACATTTAATGAAATTGAAAGGAAAGCAACACATTCCTGGAGGCAAGTATCATCCCAATACCAACACCAGAGAAAGAACCAACCAAAAAAGAGAACTACAGGCCAACCTCCTAATAAACATAGATGCAAAAGTCCTCAATAAAATACTAGCAAACAGAATGCAGCAAATCATTAAAAAGATTATACAAAGTAACCAAGTGGGATTCATCTCAGGAATACAGGGATGGTTCAGTATATATAAATCAATAAATGTAACGCAACATACCAGCAGAGCCAAAGACAAAAATCACATGATCATCTCAATAGATGGAGAAAAAGATTTTGACAAAGTCTAACACTCATTCACAATAAAAGCCCTACATAAAATAGGAATAGATGGTCTTTACCTCAATCTGATAAAAACCATTTATGACAAACCAAGAGCCAACCTCGTATGAATAGACAAAAATCAAAAGCTTTCACTTTAAACTCAGAAACAAGACAAGGATGTCCCTGGTCACCACCCCTATTTCATATAGTTCTGGAAACATTAGCCAGAGCAATTAGACAAGAGAGAGAAATAAAAGGAATAAGGATTGGGAAGGAAGAAGTGAAATTATCATCATTCACAGATGACATGATACTCTACATAGAAGACCACCAAAACTACACAAAAAACTGTAAATTTAATAACCAAATTCAGTAGCATAGCTGGGTACAAATTCAACACTCAAAAATCAATAGCATTCCTGTACAAAAATAACAAACACACTGAGAGAGAAATTAGGGAAGCCCCACCTTTCACAATAGCATCCCCCAAAAATGCAATACTTAGGAGTCAATCTAACAAAGTAAGTAAAATATGTATACAGTGAAAATTACAGTACTCTAAAGAAAAAAAGAGATCAAAAGGGAGTTCAGAAAATGAAAAGATACTTCTTGCTCATGGATAGGAAGAACCAACATTGTGAAAATGGCCGTACTCCCAAAATTGTTATACAGATTCAATAAAATCCCAATTAAAATACCATTAGTACACCTCACAGATCTAGAGAAAACATTCCTAAAATTAATCTGGAACAAGAAGAGGCCTACAATAGCAAAAGCAATCCTGGACAACAAAGAGAAAGTAGGAGGCATCACAATCTCTGACTTGAAATTATACTATAAAGCTACTGTGATAAAATCAGCATGGTATTGGCAAAAAACAGATCTGAGGATCAATGGAACAGATTAGAAGATGTAGACACAACTACAAACACACTCAGCCACTTTATCCTTGACAAAGGAGCCAAACATGTTCACTGGAAGAAAGACAGCCTCCTAAATAAATGGTGCTGGAAAAACTGGCTTTCTACATGCTGAAGACTAAAATTAAACCCATGTCTATGCATTTAAGTCAAAATGGATCAAAAATCTAAATATTAAAACAGAAACACTAAATCTACTGGAGGAGAAAGTACATAGAAATCTTGAAGACATAGAGGTAGACAGAGAGTTCATGAACAAAATACAAACTGCACAGGAAATACTTCAAAGAACCATCAACTGGGATATTATCTTATTGAAATGGTTTTTGCACATCAAAAGAAATCACCAATAGAGTAAAAAGAAAACCCATGAATTGGGAAAAAATTTTAGCAGACTGTCCCTGTCTATCTAGAACATATAAAGAATTTTTCAAGATTAGGGCCCCAAAATTCAAAGACTCAATCCAAAAATGGGCATCTGAGATGAATACACACTTCTCAGATGAAGAAATAATAATGGTGAATGAAAAAATGAAAAGTGTTCAACATCATTGGTCATTCTAGAAATGCAAATTAAAACAACACTGAGATTCATCTCACTCCAGAAAGAATGGCCATCATCAAGAATTCAACCAATAGGGGCTGGGGATTTAGCTCAGCGGCAAAAGCGCCTGCTTGGCAAGTGCAAGGTCGTGAGTTCGGTTCCTGGCACCAGAGAAAAACCAAAAAAAAAAAAAAAAAAAAAAAAAAGAATTCAACCAATAACAAATGCTGGAGGGCTTGTGGGGAAAAATGAACACTTCTCCACTGTTGGTTGGAGTGTAGACTGCTACAATCACTATGAAAATCAGTGTGGAGATTCCCATAAAATTAGGATTAGAGGTCCCATTCAACCCTGCTATTCCCCTTCTGGGTGTTTTCCCAGAACTGAAAACATACCACAGCAATATATGTGCACTTATGTTTATAGCAGTACAATTTGTCATAGCTAAGTCTTATTCCAAAATGCCCATCAACTGAGCAATGGATAAAAACGATGTGGTATTTTTATACAACGGAATATTACTCAGCTATAAAAGACATTAATTTGATGCTTTTATAGATAAATGGGTGCAACTAGAGACAATACTCATAAATGGAATAAATCAGACAATATGTGTAAACATCATATTGTCTCCTTAGTGTAAGAACCTGAAATAAAACCCAAAAGGCACAATAGATATTGTTAAAGGGAAAGAAATAGCTCAAAGGGAAGGAACAACTGGGATGAGGGAAAAGAGAAAAGAAACAAAGAAGGAAGGGGAAAATATATACATGTACATACAAGGATAGCTGAGATAATTATACTGCCAATGTCTACTGGTTTATTGAAAGGAACAGTTAATGCTTAAATCTCTTTTCTTGACCAGTGTTGCATGTTTACATCAGGTAATCTGAACAACTAATTTGAAGACAAGAATATGCAACATAACCCATTGCTGAATTCCTACCAGCTTGATTAGTGAAACTCTATATTGTTTCTAATGGTTTTTTATATTACTTTTTATTCTCTTCAGCTGTGTGATCAATCTTGCATTCTTACATCTGGTTATCTGAGAAACTTTGTTGAACATAACAATATGTAACCTAACAACCATTGTTAATTCCTATCATTTTGTGTTGAGATCTTGTATTGTTTTTATTGTTTGGTGTTGTTTTGTTGTCTTTGTCTTTGGTATGTTGTTATTGTTTTTTTCTCTCTTTAAAATAGAAGATAACAATATGTAATATAACAACCATTGTTAATTTCCTATCATCATTTTGAAATTCTGTAGCATTTTTACTGTTTTTGTGTTGTTTTGTTTTTATCTTTGTTGTTGTTATTTTGTTTCCTTTTCTCTTTAAAATTTTGTTTCCTTTTCTCTTTAAAATAAAATAATATGCATGGGATAATTTCAATTCCTTTACATTTACTTAGAATGTTCTGCTAATATGTGGTCTATTTTGGAGAACATCCCATGCACAGCTGAGAAAAATGTGTGTTCTGATGTTGTAGGGTAGAACACTTGTAGACATCTACTAAGTCCATTTGTTCAAACATTTGGCTCAGTTCTGATATTTCATTGTTGATTTTTTTGTCTAATTGATCTATTTGTGACAGTGGGGTATTGAGAGTCCCCATTACAATTACATTAGTACTTAATTAATATTCTGTTCTGTTGAATTTCTGGAATCTTAACTATTATATGTGAATCTTGATTATTATATGTCTTGGTGTGGATTTTTTTTTTTACCATGGGTAGTTGGAGTTCTGTATGCCTCACTGTAGGTAAAGTTCTTTTTTTCTTCTTCTGAAGTTTCATGTCATTACTTTTGTGAACAGGTTTTTTTTGTCATTTGTGCTGTCTCCTGCTTTTGCATTGACTCTGATCAAGCTTATGTTATTCTTTGCATCATCTAGCAGCTGCTGGATTGATTTCTCATAGTTCCTTGCTATTTTTAATAAATCTTTCTTCTCATGACCACTAGCCACAATCCTGTCTTCTATAGCGTGATATTCTGTCCTCACATTGGCTAATTCTGCTGTGTATACTTTCAATGAGATTTTTAATCTCATGGATATCTCTTTGAATCTATTTCATTGATTCCATTTCTTTCCTATGTTGGGTATTCATGACTGATATAATTTTTCTGAGCTCCTCTAATTTTCTATATCTGTCTGTTGCAAGATCCTGCCTGTTGTATTTATTAGGGATGAGAAGTGCTTCCTACTAGCCCTAGTCCTTGGCTTTTTGACATAACTTATAGCATTGTTAATGAGCTTTAGTTAGTCTCAGTCTTGGTATAACAGAAAGCACAAGTGATTAGAACAATTATGTCACATTGGGTAATAGCAATGAGAACAGCATCAAAGTGACAAACTGTGGTAACTATTAATTTGCCACATTTAAGTATATGAACTAAATTTGTATCTATACCAAGAAATCTAAAATAAGCCAGTATATTATATACAGAAAATAAGCCTTCAACATGGCAATTTTACTATCAGGGAGAAGATTTAAAGGGGTTAGAGGGAAAATAGAAAAACTAGGGGCTAGGAGTTTAGCTTAGTGGCACAGCACTTGCCTGAAGTAGAGAGGAAAATAGGTTAGAGAACTATAGATTTAATAACTATGGTGGTCTCTTCTCCTCCACAAGCCTTAAGGAGGGAAAGCATCTGGGTTCTTCATCTCTGAGTTTCCTGGAGTCTCAGAATATTTGAAACTGAGCTATGTTCAGATCCCTGGATATCTAGGCAATTTAGTATCTTTTTACAGAACATCTTTATGGCTAATGCAAATACACAGTATTCATGCTCACTCATCTTTTAATCTGTGGCAGGCATCACTAATCAATTACCCTTTTTTCCTTCTAAGGAGACCAGACCCAGTTCTTTCAGCACCATCATTCCTGGGCATTACCAATCAATCTGAGTTGGCTGAGTGTGATGAAATCTACATGGCCTCCTTGATTATGATTACTCAGCCTTGTGCAAAACACTTGTTTTAATTTCTAACACACAGCCCCAAACTGGATGACTTCATACAGTGGTAATTTATGTTCTCATGGTTCTGGGGGCTAGAAGCCTGAAATCAAGGTATCAGCATGGATGTGTTCCCTCTGCAGACTGTGGGGAAGAGCTCATTCTTTGCTTGTTTTTCTTTTAAGACAAAAGATTTTAGTGTGTGAATTGTTCTTTCTAAATGAAAACCTCACTATTCAAGTTTAATGGTGGTGTTGGCACTTCATGATAAATAAGTGGGTTTGGGGTTGCAGTTTGGGCTCTCATCTCCAAAAGTTGTCCATCACTGTTAGTCTTTGGGGGCTACACAATACAACAGAATACCATATGCTGGGCAACTTATACATAACAGAAATTAATTCTCACAGTTCTCTGCAGACTGGGAAGGTGAATAAATATTAAGGTGCTGGCAGATTTGATGTCTGATGAGGGTCCCCTCCCTGGTTCACTGACAGCTGTGGTCTCACTATAACATCATGGAAGAAAGAGCAAGGGAGTTCTCTGGCATCTCTTTCATAAGGACACTAATCTCATTCATGAAAGCTCCACTGTCATGGCTTTATCACCTCCTAAAGATCCCACCTGCTAAAGGTCCCACTTCCTAATACCATCTCTTTGGTGTTAGGACTTTAATATATAAATGTTGGAGATACACAAAAATTAAAACTGTAGTAGATATTGTAGCAATATGAAGAAAGAAATTACACTCCTCTCCTGAAAGGAGAGGAGCAAACCAGTAAGTGAGACCAAAGGAATATGCACACTGGAAACACTATCAGTGCCACAGACTCCCCTCAACATGCATTACAGGTGCCTGACTTTATTTCTGCAATGCTATGTGAGCGTCATTCCCTATAGGAGGCTGGCTGCTCTGGGCTTGGTGCAAGCGCAGTTGATTTGATCTTGGCTCCCTTGTTATCTGCAAAGCATGTTGACCAAGCAGACAGACGCATGGGCCACACACTTGCAGAGCTGTGGGGAAACTATGAATCAGAATAACAGAGAAAATGATTCCCAACAGAAGAGGCAAATGATGAGGCGATAAAAAGGAAAAGAGATCTGGATTTGATAAAGAGTCGCAAAGACAAGTCTCGCGACTAGGACAAAGACAAGTCCTAGCCCATACATCACTTAAGAATGCCCACCTGAGAAGATGTATCAGTCAAGACTCTATTGGAAATAAAACAGTCTGTATCCAAACTGGGTTAAGCAGACAGAGAGAACTGACTTTTAACTGAGAGGTCCAAGTTCCCTCTTCATATCAGCCTGGATTAAAAAATGATATGATTTAGATATAAACCTAATCCCTTTCTCCTCTCTGGTATTTAATTTTCTCTGTGTTACTTCTCTGGTGGGCCACAGTAGCTTCAGGCTTAGTTTCCTAGTGTCAGAACCTAAAGGGAAGAAAAGTATTTCTCTCCTAATATTTCAATCAATAACCTTCAGTCTGGAGGTTATGGGTCCAGCATGGATTGCATGCCCAGAACTTACCAAGAGCCAGTAACTATGAGGTGAGTTGACCCCTGACCAGTCTGGTGTAAGTGGGTAGCAATTAGAAGTCAACCTTTTCTCAGTATAATTACCTCTACCCTCAACCGTCTTAGGATGGGAAACTATGATTCTTCCAAGAAAAAAATTATCTCTAAATCTAAAAGGTACTAGTTACGCAAAAAGGAACTAGTATCTACACAAAAACCAACAATAATAATTTCTGGTATCATGCTAATCTCTAACACTATATTGGACTTTACATATTTCACTGCATTCTCACAATAGCCCAATAAAATGAGCATCAGTTGTGCCCATTGTATAGATGATGAAATTAAGGCAAAGTGAAACTGAAGTTGTTTTTGAGGTTCCTTGGATTTAAATCTGAATCCATCTGACTCCAGACTCTATATTCTTTCTGCCAGACCATGGCTTCTCTGTTGCTGGTGACCTGCAGCTTCTATCTTTCTGTGCCTCAGTATCTTCTTTAGTAAGATGGAGACCTTCCTCCCTATGTTATTTTGAGTGGTGAGTGATGTGTATTTAATAAATGTAAGTTATTGCAATCAATGGTTTCTGGGCTCCTAGAAGTGCTTCTGGGAGGTTAGTCAGAGAAGCTAGTCTGATAAAGTACCCCCAGTTGTCTCCCTCACCCCTAACATTTCCAGAAAGGAGCAGGGGATGGTTCTTTCAGGTAGTTCCAGGTCTTGTGCTATGCAGAGTTTCCAATATTAAGAATTCTATAGAAACAATCAGTTCATGGGATTCTGAGAAGTCCATCTCCAGGTCCTAAAAAGCCCTTTGTCCAACTTGGAGGTGGGGGTCACTTGGATGCCAAGAGGTTGGAGGGACTGAGATGCTTCCAGTTGTTCAGGAAAGAACTGGGCTTTGGCTCTATCACCACTCTCTTCCTTCACCTTCACCTCCACCTCCTTCTCTTCCTTCCCATTTCCTCCTCCTCCCCCTCCTCTTGCTCTTCTTTGCCCACCAGGCAGGCAGCCAGCCATGCTGGAATTTGGCATATTCTCTTTGCATCTGCCAAGCTGAAGCAGCATATTGATGATCACCTGAAAATGTGAAATAGGTGGGAACCATTTTTCACTGCAGTGGGACAACAGGTGCTATTTCTCTACCAAAGGTAGAGGATGGCACTGGAACTTCTCTTCTGTTAGGAGGCAGAGGAGGTGACAGAAGGCTCCACTTACCTGGACTATTGGTGATTTCTAGGCACTCATTGTATACCTGCTGTTTGCCTTGCACTTTATTTATGGCATCTCATGTAATCTCTATGCACAACCCCCTTGGAAAGAATTGGTTATCCATAAATGTATTTATGAGTTTTTAGTTACCATAACAACATACTCCAGAGGCAGGCTACTTATAAAGAAAAGAAGGCTTTTGTAGCTCACAGTTTTGGAGGTTCTACGGCATGATTCACACATCAGTTCAGTTTTGGCAAGGACCTAAAAGTGGATGGCAGATAGCAATGGCAGGAATGTGTGTAGGAGCAAGCAAATGATTGCATCTTGAGCCAGGAGAGGCCTTTTCCTTTTATAACATCCTCTCCCTAGAATTTAAGGGGTCTCATGAGAGTTCCTTTCCAAGGGTGCACCCCCATAACCTCAGGACATCACAGTTAGCCCCATCTCCCAAAGGTTCTGCCACTTTCCAACAGTACCAACCTGCAGATGAAGCCTCCAATCACAATACATCCTTGGAAGACACTCAAGCCATATTGAAACCATTCCATTAAAGTTACAGATGAAAAACTCTGTCTGTAAGTCTGTATTGCGTGTATTGTTCTTATGCTGTTTTGTAAATGGATGTCTGTTTGTTAATATGTTTCCTTCTTTTATTCTTAAAATAAATTTTAAAAAAAGAACTCAACATGTCACAGAGAAAAAAGATACCAGAGTGGGGACTTCAATTCAGATACATCTTGTGCTAAGGACTAGGATTTGAGTTCTCCCTGTCCACCTGGGCTTAGGGAAGGCATTCTGAAGGAGATGACATGAAGCTATCTCAGAGCACAAGCTCTGGAGCTGGGCCAGGGATTATCAGACTTTTTCTATAAAGGTGCACATAGTGAATAGTTTAGACTTTGCAGGCTACATGGTCTTTGTTCCAACTACCTATCCTGCTGTCATACAAGAAAGTAGCTCTAGACATTGTCAGTAAGTAAACCAACAGGCAAGGCATGGTTCCAACAAAACTTTACAAAAACAAGCAGTTAGCTGGCATGCAATACTTACTTGGTCCCTGAATTAAATCACCTGAGTTTGACCCTTGCCTGTTCCAGTTACCAGATGTGTGATCTTATTTAATTATCCTGTGCCTTAGTTTCCCCATCTGTAAAGTGGGAATCATAATACCTACTGCTATCTAACCTAAGTGTAGTATTTCATGAGTTTTGTGAGGATTGATGAGTTGATGCAAAAAGAGACCTCTTGTGACAGTGTGTGGTGGACAGTGAGGAGCCAGTGTCAGCTGGCATTATGATTATTTGCATCTTCATCATCTGCAACATTCTCCAGAGGACTTGGAACTATAAATGGGGATCTTAGTACAGACTTCCCAGGGTTGTAGTGAGAAGAAAGGAGAAAGGGGAATATAAATGCTTGTACACAGTATGTGCTCAGTGAGCCAGCAGGTGACTGCCTTTGCTCTTATCCTAGTATATGTACCCTAGTATATATCCTAGTGCACCTCTCATAGTATAAGAAAGAGAAAGAAAACCCGGCACATGCCTTCGGATGCCCAAGTCTTAATGGGGAAAGACAGACCTGTAGGAAAGGTTAAGGTAAGCTTCAATCACCAAGCAGAAATGTGGGGCTGCACAGAAGAGAATCCCAAGGTTGAGTCCAGGGAAATCCTCCCTATAGGAATTCGGCTTAGCAATCATTTCCTACAGAGATGGTCACCACTAGCTGCATCTGCAATCACAGCAAAGAAGTTCTTCCTGCCTCCGGAGCAAGTGTCCTTCCTTGCTCCTTACTGGAAATCTGGTTTTCCTGCAGCTGACATACAGTTTGTGTGATTCAAGGAGTTAGTTAATGTCAAGATAGGTTAGAAATGCTGTGTGCACTCTATGTTTATGGCTTACTACCAGCCATCCTCCTTGGATGTGATGGGAGAAGGCAGGCGAGGAGTGGATTTAGTGTCCTCTGTTACTGTGAGCTGCCAGGATGCCTGCATGTGATTCTAAATCACGATGGTGGAGGAAGACACCAGGCGTAGGGTGAGCTAGGGCTCCAAGTCAGAGACAAGAGTTCAAGTCCTGGGGCTGGGGATTTAGCTCAGCGGCAAAGCGCCTGCCTGGCAAGCGCAAGGTCGTGAGTTCGGTTCCCGGTACCAGAGAAAAACAAAACAAAAAACAAAAAAACAAAAAAAAGGTTCAAGTCCTGCTTTAGCAGCTGGCTCTGTAGGTGACCTTGGGCAGCTTACCCTGTCAGCATACCTGTTTCCACACCTGGAAGACATGGAGCCCGTCAAGACTCAGGGGTGGAGACTGTGGGAGTCTCTAGCAAGGTGCCTGCTGCATAGGAAGCTGTTCTGATGAAGAAGCTTGGTGAATGTAATAACTTGGCTTAAAATGCACCTAGATTCAAATTCCACTCAAGCTTGGCCATGCCACTACCCAACTGAGCCTCATATTCCTCATATCCATCAGTAAGAGGGGTACAATAAGCAAGCATACAAGAGATATTTAAAACATTTAATTCAAATCCTGGCACACAGCAAGTGAAAGTAAATGAGAGTTGTTATTTATTATTTCTAGTGTTATGGCCCCATATATAAACAGAGTGGATGGCAGATGTGGGTGATCTAAAATAAAGTACCCACTGGAATGAAGTCTGACTGACATGGGGGGACCAGGAGAGTGGAAATGCGACCACACTCTGACTTCTAGCCCAGTCTTTGAGATCGACCATGTGGCTTTAATTTGACCTTTGGCTTCTGGAACCTCACTCCCAGGAGGGCTTGGGAAGATATGGCAGGGACCACTGCAGCAGGCTCCTGCTAGGGTTCAAGCCTCTAAGACTTGCTCTCAAACAAGAGAAAATGTGTCATAGGGGTCTGATGCCACATGGGCCTCCCCAAGACTCAGATTGTTGCTTTATTTAAAGATTAACAGTGTCAATGCTTACTTGGTAAAGACTTCTCTTGTTTTGTTTTATTTTATTTTGTTTGAGATAAGGTCTCACTCTACAATTCAGGCTGACCTTGAACTCACTATGTAATCCAGGCTGGCCTCTACCTAATGGCAATCCTCTTGCCTCAGCCTCCCAAGTGCTGGGATTACAGGCATGTGCACCATGCCCAGCTTGGGAGAGACTTCTGATAGCACTTGCCGAGTGCCAGCCACTGTTGCAAGTGTTTTAAACATCATGAGTCATTGGGTTCTTAAAACAGCTGTGGAGGTAGGAAATATTATAACCTTCACATATAAGTTTCTTGCAGCTATTCAACAAAATTGGTGGCTTATAACAACAAAATGTATTTTCTTATAGTTCTGGAGATGTGTGAAATCAAGGTATTGACAGGCCATGTTCTCCCCAGGGGCTCCAGGTGAGAACTCCTTCTGTGCCTTCTCTGTATCTGGTGGCTGCTAGCATTCCTTGGCTGCATGGCTGCCTCACTGTATCTCTGCTTTCATGTTCACATTGGCTCCTCCTTGTCTGCGCCTGTGTCAAATGTCACTCTTGTCTCCTTTGGAGAGATACTTACGGTGGCCCTTAGGGTCCACATAGACAATCTGGGAAGATCTTCTCGACTCAAGATTCTTAATCGGATCTGCAAAAGCATTACTGTATAAGGCAACCTTCAAAGGTCCTAGGGATGGGATCCTACTATCTTTGGGAACCACCATTCAGCCCACTTTGTATCACAGGTCACACAGAAAGCCGGTGGCAGAGTGACACAGTGCAGGTCACCTGTGCCTTAACCCCCATGTTGTGCTGCTTCTTCATGGTTGCCGCTCATGGGAGGTATATTAGCCTTTTACCACTTTGACAAAACACCTGAAATAAGCAACCTAAAATGAGGGAAGGTTTGTTCTGGCTCATGGTTTCAGAGGTGGCAGTCCACAGCTGGCTGGCATCAAGAAAGAAACGTCAGGATGGAAGGATGTGATGTTAGAGTGCTGCTCACCTCATGCCAGCCAGGAAGCAGAAAGAAAATGACCCCTACAGAAAGTGGCAAGAAACAAGATATAGCCCCTAAAATTATGCTCCCATAACCTCCTCCCTTCAGTTAGGCTTCACCTCCTAATGGCCCACTTAGGTATGAACGCATCACTGCATTAACGCCTTTGTGATCTGATTAATTTCCAAGATCCCATGAGCTGACTTGGGCATGGGGTGCATTTTAGATCCAAACTGTAACAGGTAGGCTTAAGGATTTAATTAGACAAAGCACAGAACACATTTAGCATTTAGGGAGGGTGGGCAGAGCAGCGCTGGGCAGAGCTGTGGGATGAAGCTCAGAGATGCCTGTGGGGCAGTTACTTGCTAATAAAAAAATCAGTGCTTTGGAGGTTTTGCCAGGTGATCCCAATGGTCAAGTCCAAACCACATCTAAGTGGTGTGAACAACTGTCAAAACTGACGGATGTTTGCTCATCAGAAAGCCCCAAACCAACAGTCATTAGATGTAACTTACCCCTTCTCCTGCCTCCTTGCCCTGGCGGTGTCTTCCTCCAGGCGCCTTTGACTAGGAGGAAATGACTTCATTTAGTAAGTGGTAATCCATGCAAATGAG
The DNA here is from genome assembly GCF_000276665.1 of Chinchilla lanigera. Taxonomy (NCBI): domain Eukaryota; kingdom Metazoa; phylum Chordata; class Mammalia; order Rodentia; family Chinchillidae; genus Chinchilla; species Chinchilla lanigera. The sequence continues at coordinate 3,923,122 of NW_004955442.1, forward strand.
CCTGGTGCCTTGGCACAGGAAGTCCCTCTTGTCCTGTTAATCTGCTGCAATGTGTGCTCTGTAAACTCTGGACCCAGTGTCCTTAGCAAAGAACAATGGCCTTTTTGATGTGATTTGGTGGCAGTGTCTATGATGACTAAGTGCTCTCTGAAGTCACACATCAACGAAAGGCTTTGGGGTCCTTGGCTTCCGGACCAGATGTTTTCCTCCCATTAATGCATAACATTTTAGCAGAGGGATTTTCTGTTCCTTCTCCTTCCTGAGTGCTGTTGTTCAAGACTCCCTAGGAAGATGATGTACTCCAGACTGCAGGGCAGCAAATTGGAGCCTGGGATGTGGAACTCCTTGGGGCAGGCACTTGGCAATGTCTGGATCCAATAATGACTCCTTGGGCCTCAGCACCTCCTAGACAATGTGGGTGTGAACAGTGTGGACAGAACAGGGTGGCACTGTGCTCTCTAATGAAGTGAGTGACACAGCAGTCCTAGTATAAAAAAGCTTGGTTTGGCCCCCATGATCACCTGCCTGCCTGTGAGGATGTGGGACAGACACTCATTTGCGATTGTATGGCAACACATTTCTACATGAGTATGTGTTGGCCCCACTGGTAAACAGGAGTGTGTGTTTCCTCTTAGTTACTTTCCATGGGATGAATGGATGGGAACACTTCACCAGCAGAATTCACTGTGTTGGACATTATTGCGTATTTCCCTAAGTCCAACACAAACTCCTATGTACTCCTACACCCAGCGCATCATCGGACACACCCACAGCTCTCTTGGGCAAGCAGAAATGTGTGATCGATGGTCTTAGTTAAAATAGAAAACAAGAACATATCACATGCCACTTGCTCTGTTAGGGGTATTCACTAAAGACTCATGGTTGGACTAAAAAAGTCACCAACAAACAGCCAATCAGAAAAGTCAATGCCAGGATATGAATAGGCACAGACCCCATCAAGAAGGAGGCAACAAAGCAGGTAGTTGAAAGTCAGGTAGATGTGAGTTCAAATTCTAACTCTACCTCTTCTTAGATATATGATATTATGACTTATAGCTAGAGGTCCCCCCCAAATCTCATGCATTCATAGAGGGGCTTTTTGGAAGTGGCTGGAACTAGGATGTGTGAAATGGATTAAGGGTGTATGATAACTAATTGGTTTACCATAGTTCTGGGTGTGGCTATTGGGAAGGCTCATCCTGAGTGGTACCAACCAATAGGCTTGTACCCTGAGTGGAATAAAAGGAAAAGGGAGACTTGCTATTTGGCTGCTTCCTGCCTGCTGTGCCGTGAACTATTTCTCCTCCACCATGCTACCCTGCCTTGTAGCCAGCTGGCTATGGACTGAAATCTCTACATACTATGAGCTAAATAAAGATTTACTCCTTTAATTTGTGGGTGTCAGGTATTTTGCCACAGCAATGAAAAAGTAACTAGGACATGTGATCTAGAGTAAGACTGATTTCTCAAAATCTTGGTTGCCTCATCTGTGAAGTGGAGATGATGACTGTCCCTTCCTCAGAGGTGTCTGTGAGGTTAACATGAATTTATGACTAGAACTTCTTCTAATTTCATACTCTCAGTTTTTTTAAAGAAAGTAAATTTTATTGTACAATTTAAGGCATGCCGGAAAGTAGACTGACAATTTGTAGCAAGTGTGTGGGGTCAAGAAGAACCTGTTCAGGCTCCTCCTGTGGGTACCTGAGGTCACAGGGAAGCCTGAGGTTCTTGGGGCTTCTCAGAAATCATGGAGGATGTGTCTCTTCAGCCTGGTGCTTGGGATGGAACCCAGGGCCTTTTGTATGTTAGTGAAGTGCTCAGCCCTTGAGCAACACTCCCATCCACAGAGTAGGGGCTGTAATCTAGGACTACCTTGGCAGCTGCTCCCCTGCCTGTTCACGATGGCTGTGGTGTATTCCTGAGTATGTAAACACATATCTTGCTGTAGAGTCCAATAAGAATCCAACCTGCCAGGAGTGATAGGAATGACAAGTGTCAGCTAGCAGAAGGAATTCCCTGTTTCTCTTTTGCATCTAAACCCTAGACTTTTGGATGATGACATCAGGGACTCAGAACAGTAGCTGGGCACTTAAAGGAGCCTCACATATCACAGTGAGCTGAAAGACAACATGGACTAAGGTCAGGCACAAGCCATGGGTTCATACTTCACACTCAGGTGGGTTTGAATCCCCAGTCCAGCCACCCACCATCTTGGTGGGCTTCTGCAAGCCATTCTGCTTCTTAGCATCTCCTCCACCTCTTACTGAGGTAGTGCCAGAGAAGATTCTCCTCAGAAGTCATAAAACCAAACAGTTTAATGTAACCCCAGGACTGTCTGACTCCAGAGCCCAAGATCTTCCTCTAACAGGCTGTCTATCCCTGATGTTAGAGTAAAACTATTTTTAATGCAAGCTGCGTTATTAGTTGAGTGTAGTGTAATTAGGTGTCAAGAAATGACAGCCATTGGGAAGATAGTGTGTTATCCACAGCCACCAAGGTCTTAAGGTGTCAAAGCATCATAAAATGCAGAAAAATTTTTAAAACTAAATGAATGCAATTACTGCTGGGCTTTCTGAGTCACACAGCTACTCTTATACCCAGAGGATTTCCAGATGAGTCTGAATAATTTACACCTATTTGTAATATAACCAAATAGCTATGAAGTACAATGACATGGTTTTAACTTCCAAATAATCATTTTCAAAAACAGTTATAAGCACAAAGAAAACACACATGCAGAAAAATCTCAATAACTTTTCTACAGATCAATAAAAATCAATAATAAAATAAAATTAGAATGAACTTGGATCACAATAAAAATATAAAGTACCTAGACATAAATAAAAACATCTTTAGCACTGGGAATCTGGCTCAGTGGTGGAGTTCTTGCCCTGCACGCAGAAGGCCTGAAGTTAGAGCCTCAGTACCACAAAAACAAAACAAAATAAAAACACATTTATGCTGTTATATGAAATTGTAATTTTTTGAAGAATACAAGAGATTAATGAATGAAAAGCATGTTTTCAATATTGGATACCCACCAGTTTATCTAAATTAAATATTATGTAATATGTATTAAAATATTAACATTTTTTTATTACCTGATGAGATTCTGAAATTCATTCCAAGGAATTTATACTTGACAATATTTGGAGATTTTTTTTCAGAACAAAGATAAGCAATAAAAAATAGAAGAAGAAATCTAGCCAACAAAGTATGTCTATCTGACACAAATATAGAGTTAGGTTTTTTAAGGGTGGCATTTTAATCAGTGAGTATGTTGAACCATACACTGAAAAGTATAGGATAAATGAATTCACCTTATATAAAAATAGTTACATTCCTATCATGTACTTTGTATACTATAATAAATACCATGCTTAAGTATTTACATAAAACTAAACTATATAGATGTAGTTTCTGTTCTCTTGGGAGGAGGGAAGGCCTTCCAACATTTGGAATCAGTCAGAAACTGCCAAGGAAAACATGGATGGATTTTATTGTACAAAATTTAAAATCTGTATGCCAAGAGAACAAAATTAGAAGACAGAGGTGCACTGATGCGAGGATGCGCAGCATCTATCTCTCTAACATTTAAACGTGGAAGCACACCAGATTATCCCAATGGGAAAAAAAGAACCAGATATCTGCACATTCACAAAAGAAAAGCATGAATGTTTAATAAATATTTAAACTTCATATTGATGAGAGAGATTGAAATAAGACAGCAGTGTAATAAGTTTTTATATCCTGCTAGCAGATTGCCAAAAATTTAAAGATTGCTAATGCCAAGAACTGCTTGTAAGGAACTAGACATTGTCACGTATTGATTGTGAAAGCAAACTGGCTCCCGTCTTTCTTTGTGGTGATTTGCACCAAAAGCCTTTAAGAGACTCATATCCTTTAACTCAGAAATTTTGCATAAAGAAATTTATATAAAAGGAATAGTAAAAGAAGAGCACCTGTCTTCAGAGGGAGTCCACAAGTCTTTAAACTGCTTTTTGAAAAGAGCGACACCAAACAAGCTAAATGTCCTGTGACAGGGAATTGATTAATTATTTATTGTACTTAACATGCCACTGAATTTTATGCAGCCATTAAAGATTATGGTGTGAGTGATACACACGTTCACAAGAAAGAGCTCTATGATATATTAGAAAAAGACTATTTCAAAAGGGTATGTATAATATTTAATAAAAAATAATATAATCCCACTTTAGAAGAAAGCGAAAATATTAGACACAAAATTGTCAATAATCGTTACTTCTAGAGGATGAGATAAATGTGACCTGTATAACCTGCTGCACACTATTATCTCTATTTCAAAATGACTGCCGAAGACTTGTATTTTTTAATCTTCATAAAAAGCCACAAATTTGGGGCTGGGGATTTAGCTCAGCGGCAAAAAGCGCCTGCCTGGCAAGCGCAAGGTTGTGAGTTCGGTTCCCGGTACCGGAGAAAAACCAAAAAAAAAAAAAAAAAAAAAAAAAACCCACAAATTTATTAGGAAGTAATTTCTCAACTCTTTTCCCCCTTAGCATGGCATTGAAATGACTGGCAGTGGGGGAAAGGGCGTGGAGGATGAGATTGGATAAAGGAAATCACAATTTTCTGTCCTTAACTCTGCTGAAAATAAGGGCAGAAATTCCTTTGCAGAACATTCATTGCTCTGACCTTCACTGTTAAGTGAAATTAGAAGGCTGCTTGAAAAGAGAATGTTTTCCTTCCAAGTTTGCTATAAATATTTAAAGTGAAAAATATGGATTATGTCAAATGTGGTTGAGAAAGCCAATAGAGAAAGCCTAGCTTCTGTGCAGACATGAGCATGAGGAGGAGGGTCGTGGAGGGGGCAGGTGGCCATCAGAAGGCTCAGCTGACTTGGGTCCATGGTGCTGATATTGTTGGAGAAATAACAGAGATTGCTAGACAGCCTGCACCTTTCTATGTTCTACCATTAGGAGTCAAACTGTGGGCTAAGGAAGGCCTGTAGAATTTTCTATGTTTGGAATGCAACCAAAATGAGTACATCCCACTGGCCATCATGTTCTGGGGCCTGTAAGAAGATGGTTCCTTCTCACTAAGTGGCGTTTGCTCCTCTCACCAAGCTAATCCAGGTGGCCTTTAGTCAAGCAGACATATTAGCATATCCATGGAGCCACATGGGCACAGAGGTATTAAATAGCTACCCATCCACATCAACCAACCTGGTCATGGCGGTAGGTTAAACACTGACCTAAGCATCCAGCTCACCCAGGTCTCTGGGCCCCTGGGTGTGACCGTTTCCCCTACAGAGAGCTCAGATGCTGGGTATTGCAAGCAGAACAAGAAAGAACAGAAAGACTGAATCACACCATTTATCCATTCAATCATCCAGTGTTTCCTGGGCACAGAGAGCAAGCCAAGCATTAAAGCTTCAGAGATGACAGAGAAATGATCCCTGTCTTCAAAGAATGCAGTCTAGCAAAGGAGCTAAACATGTGAACCATAATAATACTATGTGCTCAGTAGGTGAATAAAATACAGGCGAAATGTCATAAACATACAAGGAAAGAGAAATGTGTTAAATGTGTTGGGGAGGAAGGGAGTCAGAAAAACCCTCCTGCTAGAAAGGGTTTTGATCTGGCCTTTCAACATGAATAAAGTTCTCTGTAATGAAAATTCAGCCAGGGAGTGGTGGCAATGACAATCAGAGAATGAAAAGCACACAGAACACTTTGAGATATTTCAATACCTCTTATGTGTTTGAACACACCAGGAACCCAAATGATATTGTTGAATGAATGAAGGTGCAGTTGAATAAAGGACAGATGTGAGTAGGGAAAGAAGTTACTGAAGTTGAAGCAATGGGGGAGATTTAGAGATTTGGAAAAGAAGCTTAGGGTCAAGTTTTGAAGCAATTTAAATATTTTCCAAATTGTATTAGACTTACTCTTGTTTCATAGCTTTGCCAATTCTTATTCTAAGCAAAATCATAGCTTTTTTGGTTTGAATATTAAATATCCCCCAAAAGCTCTATGTTCAAGGCTTGGTCCCCATTGTAGCAGTGTTCAGAGGTGGAGTCTTCCAGAGATGATTGGGTCTTGTGGGCTTGACCTTATGAGTCACTCATTGATGAATTTATAACTTAATGACCTGTTGGGAAATGGTGGAACTTTCAAAGATGGGGTGTAGTTGAAGACTACTGGTGTTTTTGGGGTTTTTTGAAGACTACTGATGTTGAACAGTATACTTTATCAGTGCACAGTCTCTGTCTGTCTCTCTGTCTCTGTCTCTCTCTGTGTGTGTGTGTCTCTGTCTGTCTTTCTCTCTCTCTCTTTTCCTGGTTACCATGAGGTAAGCAGCTTGGCTTCACCACATCCTCCCTACCATGCTATTCTGCCTCCCCGTGAGCCCCAGAAAAACAGCCTAGCAATGGTGGATCAGAATCTCTGAAACCATGAACCAAACTAAACTTCTGTCCTTTTAAATTGTTTCTCTCAGGTATTTTGTCACAGTGACTGAAAGCTGACTAATACAAATAGAAAATCTTTGCTGCTAAAGCAACTGCTGCTTTCAAGATCTCTTTGTGCTCCAGACTACTGAAAGCAGGCCAAAATCATCTTCTGCAGATTTTGAAATCATCTTGCTTGAGAGGCTCTGGAATTGGAGGCTATATGGCTAGGATGAGGTAGGTTATGCTGTAGTAACACACCCCCCTGAATCTTAGTACCTAAAATGACAGATTTCTCAAAGGTAAATATGGTAGTAAGTACTTATAGTTGCAGTACTCTGGCAGGCTAAGGCAAGAGGATCATAAGTTTAAACCCATCTTGGGCAATTTAGTGACTTAGAAAGACCCTGACTCAAAATTTTAAAAAGAGCTGAGAATGTAGCTCAGTGCAGAGGCCCCGGATTCTATGCCCAGTACCACAAAAAAGAAAGACTGATTTCCTGGCTCACATTCCATGTCATTCTTGGATCACTATCTTGTTTTGTGGTTAGAGGCAGATGGAACCTTCACTAGCTAGGTGTGGGGACGACATGATAGATCACTTGTGCACCAGCTGTTCAAGACTTCCCTCTGGACACGATGAAACTAGCTCCCACAGAGATATCATTGTCCGTAGGGAAGTCATATGCCTTATGAGATCAGAGAAGGGTAATACTACCTTATACCCAGGAGGAGGAAAACAGCACCAATGATCACCTGAGGAATAAGAGAATGTTCCCTAGTTATGGGTGTATTATTTTAGAGAAGTCACTATACTTTTCTTTCTGAGATTTCTCTTTTTCTTTTCATTAACAAGTATAGAACATAAAAAGCTCTAGAACACTTTCTGTCCTCTCTCTCCCTCTCTCCCCTCCCTCCCTCTCACCCTCTATCCCTCCCTCCTCCATCCTTCCCTCACTTATAAATATAATGGTGGGATGGGACATCATTTGGTACAGAAAGGTCAAGCTCTTTCTTAGAGCACAAGCGGTCATCCCAAAGAACCTAGGAGCAAGGGATGAAATTTAACCTCTGAGTCCATAAAAAATTTACAGAATTGCAAAGTGCCAAGCTGAAATATAAAAAGAGTTCTCTGCACTCTGGGAAATTATTGAAGCCATAAAGATCCTAGCTCTTGCAGATGAGGCAGTTGGTGAGTGGGGTAGAGCAAATCAATAATGTCATACTTCTCTTCCAGATCAAAATACTCAAGGAAATAGCTGCAAAGTAAGAGGGGGACAGGTCCATCTCCGTCCATCACTGCATTGTAATGCCATAGTATAGCCCAGCCTAAGAGTCTGGTCTGGAATTTTAAAAGCCAGGAAAGCATTTAATCAAAAATTGAAGCCATTGTAGATTCTAAAGGATAATTACTCAGCACTCTGGGGGAGGAGAGTCCTGGAGAACGGACCTAATAGAGGTTGTGCATGTTTAGATGAATGCTGGTTTCATAACTCCAGTGAATTCTTAGGCAAGACAGGGCCAAGGATAATTACCTTTTGGAGGACTGAAAAGCTAGGCATTTCAAGGTGATGATCACAGAAGATTACACGAGCCTTGCTCACTGTGGTGCCCTCTGCTTTAGCACGGTGCCAGGCACGTATATCCACCTATCATCCCTTCCTTCATCCAACTGATGAACATTTATTAAACACCCATGCATGACAGGCAGTTTTAAAAGAGAACTAGACAAATGAGGTTCCAGCTCTCGTGGCGTTTACAATGTAGGAGGGGAAGACAGATAATAAAAAAGAAAATGAATTTGATTGTATCAGATAGTGGTAATTACTGAGGCAATAACGTGGAGTGATGAGTGGGACGTGTAGGATCCACTAGGATGCTCAGGGCCTTTCTGAGGGGAGCCATTCAAACTGAGACCAAGAAGGCAGAAGGATCTTGTGCTCCAGCAAATGCAGTGCAGGCAGAGAAGACAAGAAGAGCAAAGAAATCCCTGAGATGCGCGCAAATGCAGCACGTTGGAGGAACTGCAAGAAGACCACTGCCGGATGGGGGAGGGGCGGTAGACGTAGAGGGTAAGGGAGTTGTTGTGGGCTAGAGATGTAGCTCTTTATAGGCTCTGGTAAGGTACATAGTCAGTGCTGCTAAGTGTTTGTTTAATGACTAGCCAACTGGCTGAAGTGATGCACATTGTTATTTCGTTTACCCTGAGTGTCACAGATATTTGTCTGTGGTGAGATCAGAATTTGAGTTGCAGCCTCTGGGTGTTATGAAAAATCACAGAACTCCCTGGGACATTGGGAATAGTAGGAATTAGTCTCTCGTGTGACAAACATATCATGCTTTCTGACCCTCTTATTCTTACACTCTTATTCAGTTTCACACACCACTGACCTTACGATATCTCTGTACATTATTGTTGTTGTATTTTTAAAATATTTTAGTTAACAAGTAAAATTATACATATTTATGATATATACATTGTGGAATGATAAGTAAACACCTATTTAATGTATGCATTACTGCACAGATTTATCATTTTATGAGGAGAATACCTCAAACCTACTCTCTAAGCAATTTTCAAGTATATAATATAGGTATTGCCATTCATTGCAGTCACCCTGATATGCTCTTTTGTAATGGCTGAGGAAACTGGAGCTTAGGGTTTGAGTCATTGACCTAAATGATCACCAGCCACTGTGGGTTGGATAAGTGTCACCCAGAGGCTCATGTGGTAATGGTTTGGTCACCTGGATAGTGCTGTTGGGAGGTGGGGGGATATTATAGCTCATATCTAGATGTCTTCCCAAAGGCTCGTGTACTTCTGGTGGGGCTTTTAAGAGGTGATGGATCATGGTATGTGATACCGGATCATGGTGTGTGATACTGGATCACATGTATGTGGTACTAGATCACAGGTGTGTGATACTGAATCACAGTTGTGTGGTACTGGATTAGTTCACTGTTGTGCTAATAGTTGGGTGTGATGTTTGAGGTGAAGCCTGGTGGGAAGAGCTAGGTCACTATGGGCATGATCTGGAACAGGTATATCCTTCTCTTCCCTTCATCTTGCCCTGGTTCCTTCTGCCAGGCCATGAACTGTTTCTCCTCTGTGCTGCCCCTCTGCCATGCCACCCTGTCTTGGAGACACCGAACCATGGACTGAAACCTCTACAAACTGTGTGCCAAAATAAACCTCTCCTACTTAAACTTGTCCCAAGAACAAGAAAGTAACTTAGACAGGCAGCCTTCAGGAAGTAGGACTTAGTGGAAGATCCTTAGGCCATCAGGAGCATGCCCTTGAAGGGGATTGGAGGACCCCAGGTTCTTCTTCCTTTTTTGCTTTCTGGCAATGAGGCTATTAGCTTGCTTTGAAATTCATTCCCTGATCTTGCCATCCAGGGTGTCCTGGCCAAGCACCTAACGAATGGGTCTGCCTGACCTTGAATTGGAACCTCCAAATATCTGAGATAAACAAAACTTTTCTCTTTATAAATATGATGATGGAAAGCTGACTAATGCATCACCAGATAATGTCAATGGACTGGTGATACCCTGATAAACAATACTTACTTTGTTCACTGCTGTATCCGTAGCTCTTATCATAGCACATGGTGAGTAGCAACCTCCTGACATGTCTAGTTGAAAATAAATCTGTATTTTAACAGAAATGAAATTTTATTATGCAGCTTGCTTCTGAATCTAGCTTTTCTCACTATGAACATTTTTCATCGTCAGTAAAAGTCTAAATTGTCATTTTTAACGATGACATTGTATAGGTACACCTCCATTTGTTTTACCAATCCCATTATGGGATATTTGAGTTTTTCCACTTTTTTCACTTGCAAACACTTCTGCCAATAAGTCTTCGATCTGACACCTTTGTACATCTGTCTTATTATGTTCTTGAGATAAATGCTCTCTAGTAGAAATGCTGGGAAAAAATAGATGCACTTTTTAGACATTTTGGAGATGCAAACCTGAACTGCCCTTTGTAAAGACTGGGCCCGTTTCTGTTTGCTCCATTTGGGGTGATTCCCTAGAGGAGCATGAACAAACTTTTGTGTGTTCAGAGGACAGGAGCCAAAAGCTTGGTATGTGAGTAGAGGAAGAAAGGAAAAATCCCTCTTAGGCTGAGAGAGAGGCTTCTCGCCTCTCAATCTTCAAAGATTTGGAAAGCTGAGAGCATAGATGAAATCAAACTTCACAAAAAGCGGTTAAGTGGCGAGTTTAAATATCAGAGGCTCAGAAAGCAGGCTGAGAGAGCTGAGCCAAGGAAACGCCCATGCAGAGGAGTCCCAGCAGAGCAGCCATCAGCCAGAAGCATTGGCTTTGCAGGTCATGGTGGTGAACTGACCTTCGTGGAGCTTTTTCATTTCCTTTTGTTTGTCTGGGAGGCAAACTGATTGTATAGAATAAGGATGGTCTTTGGAGGTGTACTGACCTGGGCTTGAGACTGATTTCATTTGATTTCTCATGGCTTTGGGTGGTTTCAAACTTTTTTCTTTTTGGTCCTGGGAATCAAACTCACAATCTCACACTTGACAGGAGGCTGGTGTGGTGTGGCTAAGCTATATCCCCAGCCTCTCCAAACATTTCTGAGCCTCAGTTTTCATATCTATTAATTGGGGTTAAAAACTCCTGCCCTGTGGTGTGCTTAGAAAATTAGATATGATCATTTCCATGTGTATAACCCAGATGCTGAGAATGTGAGAACCTGTCAGGTAAGTTTTTTCTCTGCAAATGTTCTTTCACAAGTACTTCTGAGAGGGTCTAGGTGACCCCTGTCAACTGACTGCTTCTATCCCTGCCTGTGTTTCTATCCATGGTGCTACCTCCTTGCCTGTGTCCCTTGGGGATTCTACATGCTGGTGGCCATAGCTGCCCTCTGCTGAGGCCTTGTATTACTCTGGCCTCAGGTGTCAGTCACTCTTCTTATTCATTCATTTAACAAATGTCAATTGGTTTGAGCATGTGCTACATGGCAGGTAATTTCCTAGGTACTGGACATTTGGGGTGAGAAAAATTGGATATGGTTCCTGTCTTTGTTGCACTTATAGTCTAATAGGGGAGAACAGTACTATCCAAACCATCCAGGAACATATGTGCAATCACAAACCATAAATGCAATGAATAGGGAGTTTTGGTGATTTGGACACGGTTTGCACCCCCCCACAAAATTTTGAGTGTTGCAAGTTTGGTCCTCAAGTGTGATGGTGAGACCCTTAAGAGGGAATGGATAGTGGCAGGTCCTTAGGCCACTGGAGGCTCAGATGGGATTGTGGGATCCCAGCCTCCCTGGCCCCCTGTTTGAAGATGTGGTCTCTCCCTCAACATGTGCTCCCCTCATTATCATCTGCCATGAGGTGGCATGGTCAAGGGGCCCTTGCCAGAGCCTGCACCATGCTGTTTAGGGTTCAGCATCCAAAACTGTGAACTAAATAAGCCTCTTTTCTCTATAAATTTAGGCTTCCTTGGGCATTTTGTTACAGTAATAGAGGCGTGTCAGAAAGAAACTCCTTGAGAGAGCTAAGGGACTCTAAGTGGATTTTCTGAGGAAGTGACATTCTAGGTGGTAGCTCATAGTGAGTAGGACTACACATGTGGTGGAGGAAAACATCTGAGGAAGAGAGAAAGCATAGACACAGGCTGTGAAGCAGCAGAGAGCATGACATATTTGAGAAACTGAAGGAAAGCCTGAATGGCATATCAATTTCATCCTAAGTGTAGGGTGGGCACTTTGCCTGCACTCCCCAAATGAGACTAGAGACCAAGATGTGTATCTTAACATGATTTTCCTGATGGTTTGGGACTAGTTTGAGCAGATGTAAAGCAGAATACATCATGACAGAATAGGCCCAAGTGTTTGCTCTGGTTCCCTAAACTCCTACACTTTCTGTGCCTCTCTCAGCCAGCTTCTTCAAGCCTAGAGCTGAATTTCCTCCTCCTCTTACCAGGAATAATTTAAGGATCTACACTGCGGAGCCCAAGCCTGGAGTCCACATCTGTGCAGGACTGACTGGCCTCCAGGAAGTTTTACTATGTGAATGTCCCCGCTCCCCAGGAAATCCTGTCTTTACCGATGGAAACGTTATTTGTTTCTGTCACACAGACAAAATAAGTCACACCCCAGATTTTGAGTTATGTCCTATTAAGTGCACACATAAAGGGAGCATGGAACTCTCAGTTTAAGGGAAGCTGTGTCTGTCTTGCAACATTTTAACTTTAGCCTTATCACAGGTTCAAAGATCTTAGTTCTTATCACATGTTCAAAGGTCCTAGAATCTAATCTCATTTGGGACCAATTTATATGGCACATATTTCTGGTGATGTCTCTACTATCCATTATCCTCTTTTCCTATATAACCTATATAATAGAACCTCTGACTTCTAACCAAGTGCATGCTCCCTGGATTATAGCCTCCATTTCCCAGCCTTCCTTGCAGCTGAGCATAGGCATGTGGTTAAGCTCTGGCTAGTGTGAAATGTATAGCTATGCCATCTATAACTTCATATCCTTAAAAGAAAGTGGCATTCTCTTTTGCTATTTTTTCATGGCTTGCTATAACATAGAAAAGCACCATCTTGAACACAAGCAACCTGAAGAGACCAAAGCATCAAGAGAGAAGAAACCTGGGTTTTCTAACATCAGGAAGCTTCCATCCCAATCTTGGGTTGCCTACTCCTAGACTGTTAAATGAGGAAGAAATAAAATTTTCATCTAACCACTATTGTTTGGGAATCTCTGCTTTAGTAACCAGTTTGTATCCTTGTAAATCATACTGCATAAGATACAGGGCACATAGTAGGTCCTTACTATATTGTAGCCATCCTTCAGTTTTACAGTTTTCTAGCTGACAGTGGGAATGACGCTGAAGGAGTGTTCTCGCTGGGATAACCTTTAAAGGGGGTGTCTTAATGGAGATGGAGCAATATTAGATTAAGATAGATGTTTACAGGAAAAATGCAAAAGCAGTAACACATTTGGTAAATCTGTGCGGATGTATGAGACATATTTTATGATCTAATGGGGACTGAAATGTGAATTTCAGCTCTAGCAAAAAGAAATCATCGAGTCTCTTGAAAGGGATTGGGACTGAAAGACAGGAAATTGTGGACTCTCTAGAGGCTTCTTAACTTGAAGGTGGCCGGCAGCCTCCTTTGTGCTGTATCTGAGGTCATAGCCCGGAACATGCCCTATTTTTCCCTGCAGTTATAAGCTTTGAAGCTACATTTTTGTTGATACTGACTTCTGTTTATCAGTACAGGTGATGGTCTTGGTGAAAGCTTAGTTTTTCTCACAGGTACATTGCCCCTCAGGGAAGGAAAGAAGAAGGAAGACAGGAAGGGGTTTGAGATTCTTAGCATTCCTCCAAGCAGCCAAGCACAAGATAGTATAGGGCCTTCAAAGCAACTATGCCCTCATCCTTAGACCACAGTCTTCTGTTCTGGAGGCCTTTGTGTGTGGGAAGAACCCAAGGCCCCCATGAAGCCCTTGTACCCAGGAAAAGCTTTTTAACTCACTCCCAGAATCCTCCCTCAGTATGTAGATGCATGAGTTTTGGACTCAGAAGACCTGAGGTCAAATCTGGGCTCAACAGCTTTCCTGCCAGATGTGCACATACAGAGAAGTAAATTCAGTTACTTTGAAGCCCAGTGTCTCCACTTGGGATAGAGGATGAATATCTTCTTCCTATCACTGTTGTAAGTGCTTGCTATCAATCCCCATCTTGGTTTGGAAGAATGAAGTCTGAAGACAAACTGACCAGCTCATTGAAAATAAATATGCAAGCTTGATAGAGGATGTGAAGTTCATGCACACAGCAAAATTTTTCATTGATCTGCCCTATAAGAAATCAAGCAGGAAAGGGGCACTGGATTTAGCAGAGCCAGTGCTTTCTAGCTCTGGTGCTATTGCTAACTTAATATTTGATGTAAACTGTGTCCTTTCCATCCTCTGCTGGTCCAGCAAAAACTGAGCATCAGTGGCATGACTTGGCTGTGGTCCCAGAGTGAATCAGCAAAGGCCAAAGTGGGACCAGAATCTTTATCAGGAGCTTTTTTCCGGCATTTTAAAACAACATTCTGCAAACAAGAGCTTAGCTCTCAGTCCATGTAGGAAGGGAAAGTGTGCACAGATACAGAGATGAAGAAACAAGCACCCTTTCCTCTAAGAGCTCGCAATTTCATTGATGAACCAGACACAAACAAGGTCATTTAGCAATGTCGCATAATTTTACCCTGTTCATCATCATTCCACTTTGACGAGAAGCCTTGTGAGCCCAGCACCAGTTTGTAGTTCCCACTGATGCAGCCCCACACTTCCCGCCTTCCTGAACCCTACAGGTCTATTCCCTCTCCACCTCTGGGCATTTCCAAATGCTGCCTCCATCACATGAGACTCTCTTTGTGCTAATCTGCTAGATGGGCTCATTCCTACCTATCTTTTGGGTCTCCAGAAATACTTCCTGATTTTCTAAAACTGGACAGGGGCTGCTTTTCTTGTGCTCCCAGAGCCTCAGCAAGCTGCTAGTGCAACTCTCACTAGGAAGTCAATTTTAGTTCCCTGGTTTCTTATCTGACTCCTACTCTATACTGAAAATTCTGTGAGAGCATGGATGCTATTATGGCTTGTATCTAGATATGCCCCTAAAGCTTCATGAGGTCACAGGGGGGCTTTTTGAAGTTGGATAGATCTAGGGTGTGTGCTGCTGAGATCAAGGATATGACACTGGCATTGATTCATGGTGCAATGCTAGGATTAAGGTTGCCCCACCCTGGGTGTGAGTGCTAGCTTCCCTAAGGGTGGGTTGTCTGGAAAAGACATAAGGGACAGAAAGAGGGTCAAAGCTTCTCTCTTGTTGCTTGCTGCTTGCTGCTTTCTGCCTACTATGAACTGTTTCTTCCCTGCAATGCCCCTCTGCCATCCCACCCTGCCTCAGAGCCAGGCAGCTATGGACTGAAACCTCTACAAAGTGTGAGCCAAATAGACCTTTCCTCCTTTCACTTTAGGTGTTGAGTACTTTGTCTCAGCAATGAGAAAATAAGATAGATGCTCAGTGCCTGGAATATTGTTGAAATTCATTAAAGTTGAGGTTGTTTTCTGGAGAACTGGGTTTGAAGAATGGGCAGGAATAGAATAGGGAGATAAGAAATGGAGAGTCTTCCCATCCAGGGGATGTCAACCTGTTAAAGTATGGATGCAGGAGTTGGGGGTGGGGGGGGAGTGGGGGACAAGGACTGAGCAGAGTAGGACCAAAAGTCCATTTTTGACTGAGCAGACACCCTGGCCCCCCTTTGATCTTAGTCCTTAAGAGACTTAAGATTCTGCAGGAGGAGGCTGCGATGCACCATATAGGAGCCCCCATTCTTGCCAAGCCCCCTTCAAGCAACTCCCTAGAGGTCTCCTCCCAGATATTTGTGTCCAGACATTCTTAGGGCTTCATCTCTAGAATGGGGGTGAGTGAACTTGCCTGCAAAGGGGAAGATGGCAAATATTTTCCATTTTGTGAACAACACAATTTCTGCAGTATATGCAATTCTGTTGAATGTGAAAGCAGCAATAGACAGTGTATAGTCAAGTGGATGTGATTTTATTTACAAAAAACAGATAATAAGCTCTGTTCCACTATACCTGAGTTTATAGTAATGAGATGACTCAGAATTGAGCTGCTAGACAGCTTCTGGGCCAGCCTCAGCTGGTCACCAGAAAGACCAAATCATGATTAGAATGTGGGAATTTTCAGCCCCACACACTGACTCCGTGGAAGGGGAAGGGGGCTGTGTATTAGTCAGGTTTCTTGTTGCTGAGACAAGTAGCTGGTCTGGGATTTGAACCTAGGAAATATGGATAACTATGCTCTCAGCCACTCATTAGCTTTTTTTCTTTGACTATGTGAATACCAGCCTCATCTTGGAGTAGCTCATATTTCCCAAGCCCCCTGAAGCTGAAACTAATGAGGTCATTGCTAACAGAGGCAGTGTCTATTTCACTGGATGACAGTCCAATCTACATAATCTTTCCAGGCTGTGTTTGCTCCAGGTCAATCCCCAGTGGCCATTTCTCATTAGTTTCTGTTGGAGACACCTTGACAGCATTGGCATGTGTGACTCAGGAATGGTGTCAACTGGTGCTCCACAAAGCTGGAAATCCATCATAACAAGAACATCCAATAACACCCGACATGTAGCAAATACTGTCCATATTCACATAAGCACACTTGATGCATTAACTCATTTATTCATAACAACAAACTTAGGAAGTGTCACTATTAGTATGTCCATTTTATGGTGTAGGCAGATGAAGCAACTTGCCCAAAGTGAGTTAGAAAGAGGCAGAGTCAGGATCTGGACCCAGGTCATCTGGCCCAGAGCCTGTAGTTGGCTCCACTGGGAACTGCCTTATTCCCATCATTCCTGAGAAGAAGCCACATTGTGTGCTACACAAAATGAGTCAAATGCTGCTATTGCCCTGCATATTCCCTCACTTTGTCCATGCTAGGGTCTCAATATTTTTTGATTGTCCTCCAAAGTTTCAGGAGGAAATTTGGAACCTTGGTCTCCAGTGTAATGGTATTCAGAAGTGGTGGATATGTAGAGGTGAGTACCAGTGGAAGGTAAGTAGATCATAAGAGCACCATCCTTGGAAGAGATTGGTATAGTTCTCTTGAGAGTGGGCTGTTATAAAGTGAGGCCTCTACATGCATTGACCCCTTCTAGACATGGCTATTTCTCTTTATATTTCTGTACAATATTGTGATGCAGCCAGAAGGCCCTCACCAGAGACCAAACAGATGGGGCCACCTGATGTTAGATTTTCAGGCTGAAAAAAAACTGTAAGTTAAATAAACCTCTTTTACGCATTATCCAAAATCAAATATACTGTTAATGCAATACAAAGTAGACCAAGACAGCATTAGAGCCCTCAAAACTGTGTTTTCAGGGCCCCTTGGTCCTCAAAGATACCTCTCAGCATCCTCTCTTCAGGGTTAAACCCCAGCCATGGGGCCCCTATTTCTTTCTTCCAGTACCTCCTCACATTAATCAACTTCCACAATGAATCAGTAGGACTCTGCTGGCCTCTCCATCCATCAGACCTGTAAGGTAGCCTCAATTCCCCTCTTCTCCCTGGAACCACTGTTGTATCAAACAAAAACTCCTAAAGCAGCCCCCGCTTGGCTGATCATTTTCTCAGCATCCCTTTGCTTTGCAGAGAGGAACAAGCCTGTCAGAGAGAATATTTGTTTACCCAGATCTCTGAGAAGTTCTACATTCAGTCAGTCTTTTTAAATTTTTTTTCCAATAGGCATTGTTCAATTGAGAATATCAAGGATTGACTTTTGAAGCCAAAATTATATCCTAAGACCAATACTGATTTTATGCTTTAAAAGATTTCTGAGGACAGCCATGGTAAGCACTTCACTGTTCTCATAGGGAAGGCAGGGAAGGGAGCAGGACTGAGAGGGTCCACCCGTAAGGTTTTCACCTGGAGGTCAACCCCTACAGGATGAAGGCTTCAAAATCTGCAAGTAGAACAGCTGTGGGGAGGCAGGCGATGACAGTCAAGATGCTTTCTATAAATTCTACCTGCGGTACAAGCCAACACTGACTCATGATGATCCTAATCATAATAAGCAGGGTTGAAAGCCTGAGGACTTGGCAGGATCTGAGATCTGGGGTGCTGGGGTCTACATTTCAAGTCCCCTGCTTTTGGGGAGGGTGACAGGGGTAGAGGATCCCCAGCATGGGCCAGAATCTCCAAGGGGACCAGCACATCTCTATCACTGGGGTCACTCCCTGCTGCTCGCTTTCCTGCGTGTCCCTCTCACATCATCTTGCCATGATCAGTTCCATCACCGGCCCCTTGCTCAAATCTTTGCCAAGAAGAAACTTCTTTAGAATCCTTGGGTGAAAAATTAGGCTCAGTTGTTAGTTTGAAGGCTGGCAAATTTCACTATCTCCCTACAGATAATACATCAAACACAGCAACAAATGGACTTCCAGCACAGACGTAATAAATTGGCCCCGCACTGAAGACTTGGAGCACAGCTTGCAGCTCAAATTGAGTTTTACATACATTTTCTTTACCATGTTTGGAGCATTTTCTTATAGGCTTCAGTAGAGACTCCAAAAATAAGCTATGTCTTATGACATCAAAATCCTCTTGTACTTACCCTGTGACTCAACAATTATGCTCTGAGGGTCTACCCAGAGATCTAAGAACTAGTGCTCACAACAAAACTTGCACATGATTTTCATGACAGCATTATTCATAAGCCCTACACTGGAAGCAATACAAACAGCCATCAAGTTGTAAGTGGATAAAAAATGTGGTACATACACACAATAGGATACTACTATGCAGCAAAAAAAGGAAGGAGCTGTTGACCAGGCAGGCAACATCATGGAAGACCCTCCAAAAAGGTACAATGAAACATTGCAGGGAAGCCAGACTGAACAAAATGTGCAGTGTATGATTCCGTTCATATGAAATGTCTACAAAAGGCAAAGTTAGGGAGTTAGGAAGCTGCGTGGAGGTCCCTTGAGACCAGAGTTGTGAGGAGAGATTGACAGCCAATGGACAGGAGGGAATTTGGGGGTTGGCAGGAGAGTTCTTAAGCCGGATAGTGGTGATAGTTGCACTATGTACAGAACTGAACTGTACATTCAATACACTTACCATTAATATATTTTGTGATCTATAAATTATACCTCAACAAGGAGATATTTTACTGGATTTGTGGGTGCTGGAGTCTCCTTCTGGAGGTGGTTGCTAGGTTCTTTCTGACTCGAGCAAAGAACTAAACAACGCAAGCAAAAAATGATGCCAAAGTTTCACATTTATTTGAAGTAGGAAAAATTAAAAGTGAGGGAGGGGTAAGGGAGAAACTGGCTCTACAGAGTGAGTTTGGGCTGAGTAAAAGAGAAAAAGAATAAAATCCAAAAATAAAATATCGTGGGGCACAAGGCAGGCTATTATGAGGAAAACCATGATAGTGCGTGCTTAATGGCGGCTATCTCTTTGTGTTCATGCCCCATCATGGGTTCTCCTGAGAAGTCCCCATACAGAGTCCCGGGAATTGTTCTGTGCATGTGTCTTGGGATTTTGTAGTTAACAGGTCACGCTTACCCACCAGCCAGCTTTGCCATGCCCTACCTTCTCATCGCAACACGACAACTGAGCATAATCTTCTTGACTTCCTCCCTTCCATTTCCTCCCTCCCTCTCTGTCCCCCTTCCTCCTTCTTTTCCTCCCTTCTCCTCTTCCTCTTCCTGTTTCCCCTTTTGATCACGTGACTCACTACAAATGGTCATTTGCCTCTATCTCCAAGCATTCAAGAGTATACTGTGCCACTTATCACTGGCATGGGGAAAAGATCAAAATTCAAAATTTGAAGTACAGTTTCTACCAAACGTGAATTGCTCTGACACCATTGCAAAGGTGAAAAACAATGAAGCTGTGCATATACATGCACTCAAAATAAAGCCCAATTACTGAATAGTAGTCACAACACAAGCAACATAAATGATGAAGCTTACGGTGACAATACATGCAATCTGAGTGCCTTGGACTCACCCTGGTAGGCAAGAAGGAGTCACAGCAGCTGTGCAGATAAAGGACTTTACAGTGGCTTTGTCTCTGGTATCTTCTCTTCCAACTTTTTTCACACATGTCTCCATTTTATTGTTGTAAGAATCCTGTAGAAGGGTTCCTTTCTGCAAGAGTAAGTTCTGCTCATCAGAATAAATGTCTGGGATCCAGGTCTAAACACCTCCATGTCTGAATGACTATGTAGAGACCAACAGCACTTGACCATGAGCAATTCAGTCCAGACCCAGGCTCTAGGCCCAGTCCTGCCTTTTACATCCTGGACAAGCTTCATCAAATCTTTTACTCCTAGTCCTGACCTTCAGTTTCTCATTCTGCAGAAGAAGAAATGACAGTACTACCTCTGTTCCTAGGGTTACTGTGGTGAGAATGCAAGGAAGTAACATGTACAAATTGTTTAGTGTAGTTCATACAAGAGATTAAGCACTCAATAAATTTCAGCACTTTCAGGCCATGGAAAATGAAAAAGTCTTCTTCAGAAACAATGAACAGTTACTGAAGGTGCTGCAGGGTGTGCCGGAGAGCTTTATCCTGGAGGACTCTACAGTTTTGTTCAACAGCCTTAATATCTTCCTGAAAACAGAAAGTGAAGCATATAAGCTATGATACCTTCACCAGTGTGCAATGCTGTGTACCATGGTGGGAGGTGAAGTTCTTTGAGAAAGGACAAGGACAGCAGCAAATCACAAAATGACAATGTTTTTCTCTTCATATTTTCTTTAGCCTTTTTGACATGTCAAGGAGAATGGCTCAGAGCTGATACACCTTCCTAACCCTTTGAAAATTTTCCAGTCACATTTTGTAACAAAGGGAGAGGTGTTCATTTTAACAGTTACTTTTTACTTATGGCATACTTACAGCATTGTTTACTGATGGTTTTTCTATAATGATGCTGAATAAAAACTTCCCTTGAAATATACTTCCATAAGTAAAAATAGAAGAAGACAATTAAGCCCCCTCTGGTGCTACTGTAATCAGGAGTTGCCATTCCAGTAGGAGCTGCAAGGCCTAACTCTGGGAGTGCACAAGATGGACTGGCCAGAGGAGGAAGGGTTTCCCCTGTGCTTGATTTGGGCTCTCAGAAAATGTTACATAGATTCAAGAAAAAGAGACTTCTGGGCTGGTGAGAAGCCACAGTGAACACAAGCTCAGCAAACCCAACACAAACCCAGCAAACACAATGCCTGGAACAGTGCTTCTCATATGTGCTTCCAGGTCAGAGTTCAAATGGCACTTTTCTGACCTCACAGTAGGTCTGGTCCCCTCCCTGCTATTCTTAGACCTCACTTTGCCTTTTTTGTCCAGAACACTCATCACACCTCACAATGATTAATCTATTTGTGTGATGATTGGAATTCTGTCCAGTCCTACCCATGACCTCCACCCATTATGCTATAAGCCTTTGTGTTATGCTACGGGCTTGTTATTGGAATATCCTTGATGTCTAATGGTGTTTGAGACAAAATATTGACTCAACATTTGTCTGGTCACTCAACAAATTGAGAAGTCAGTCAACCCATTAATTCACTCATCAATGGTCGAGCTTTCTACTGAGGTTGTCTACATGGTGGTGAGAAAGAGGGAGCTGTCCTCCCTGAACTCTAAGGCATTGCTCTAAAACTCCCAACTTCTAGTATGAAATGCCTCTGAGCCTTTTCCTGTATTCCAAACATGTATAAGCAAGTGGTGCTCTGTGCTATCATAGATCTGTTTGTTTTAATCAGTCATGTTTTCTATTTCTCATTCGTGAAATAATTGAAGCGCCACCCCTTAAAAACCTTCTGTTAAATTGTTTTTCCGGGAAGGTGCACCGTCCTTATTCTGTGGTTTCGGTGCTCCCACTACACACCCATTTGGACAGCATGGCCCTTAGAGACATTCAACATTTATCAGATTCTGAACCTGCAAAGTCCACTGGGCCAGGGTAAGGGCAAGGTTTCCTCTTCTTGCGTTGAGTCTCTCCTCTTATACTATTTGGCTTGTTCTCTTCTTCTCCCCACCACTCTCGTGCTGGGCACTTCACATTAAGCTAGATCTCCAGCCCTTACTTATTTTTTTTAAAGGGTCTCAAGAAGTCACTGAATTGCCCAGAATGGGCTCAAACCTTTTTTTTTAAATTTTAAAGAGTAAAAGAAGGATAACATAATAATAAGGAGGGGCTTACCAAATTACAGACAAAGTGGTAGGAAATTATCAATGGTTATTATTTTGCATATTGTTATCTACAAGATAGTTTCTCAGGAAAACAAATGGACAAATAATAGTGAGTTACAGACAAAAGAGGTAGGAGATTATCAATAGTTGTACTATACTTTGGTATCTTCAAAGTGGCTTCTAAAGAAAATAAATAGAGCTATACATGAGTTACCTATCAAATAATCATTAACTTTTCTCAATGGTTGTTGTAGGAAACACATAATAATAAACATGTATCCATTTATGAAATAGGATAGGAACATAACAAACATTGCAGAGTTATGGATAGATTAGTAGGAAAATATCAATGGCTGCTGTAATACATAGTGGTATCTTCAAAGTGGTTTCTCAGGAAGACAGAGATACACAAGAAGGATCTAACAAGTAGTTACAGCCTAAGGGTTGTTAAAAATCAAGTGAGCCGTCTGGGGCGAAAGCCATTTTTTGTAGCGTTTTCTCTCCAGCCTCCCATCAAATTGGGACCCCACAACCAGTTAGTGTCCTCCCCACAACTGTCAGTACAGGCAGCAGGAATACTGCTGCAGACTTCTCCGGAGCTCCACCACAGCCTGTACCATCAGGGGAAGAATGGCTTCCAGGGAGTCTCTGCAGGTATTGTGCAAGGTCCTCCTGGTTTACAGCTTCCGAGTGGCTCTCATGAGCCCAGTCCACAGGACCTCTGACTCCTCGGGCTTAGTCTGCATTATCATGTTCTCTGAGTCCTTGTTCAGCAGCTGCTCCTCCGCTGACTCTGGACCTTTCTGGTTCTCAATGGCAGGAGAAAGGGTGACCCGTTGTATGGCATGTATTCCCAGGGGTTTCTCCATGTTTGAATGATTCACACACATCCATGGGTGGGCATCTGCAGCTGGTGCATGGTGGGCCAATTGTGTCATTGTTTCTCTGCAACATGGCAGTTCTCAATTGAGCAGCGGCGGCCAGCCTCGGACCGGTGAGCAATGGCACTAGCTGCCACGTGGCTACCCCTGTACTGGGGGCCCTCCTTCCAGGTGCCTACGAGGCAGGGAGCAAGCCAGCTGGAAGACCAGCGCTCCCCGCTCATGGCTCCCCATGCGTCTGGGCCGCTCCTTCCAGGCACCTACGAGGCAGGGGGGCTCAAACTTTTGCACCTCCTCCTTCAGGTTCCAGAGTGCTAACATACAGGCATGCGCTACAGTGACCAGCTTCTGCTCTTATCTTGTTCTTTCGTCTTGCTCCTCTCATGTACTTGACTTTAAAAGTATAGGATCTTAGGGCTGCATCCTGTCACCCGGGGTCCCTCAAACTGAACACATGCCAGAGTCATAGGGATATTGAAAAACAGATGGTTTAATTCAATCTTGACATTTCAGTCTTTAGATCCATGGGTAGCCCAAGATCTTTGCATTTCTAACAAGGGGTGATGACGCTGCAGATCCAAGAAGCACTCTATGATAACCACTATTGTCACTCAACCCTGATTATGCATCTGGTATACCTGGAGGGCTTGAAAGAATCAGATGTGCGATCCCATGCCAGGTTAACTGAGTCAGGCACACAGCGGGAGTCAGACTCTACAGAGTCATCCTTATGTTCAAAGTTCCCCTGGGAATTCTTAGGCTCCAAAGCCCAGAGAGTCTGTGACTTGCCCAGGGCCACACAGTAAGGAGAGGCAGAGGTGCACCTAGTGGCCAGGACTCCTTCCTGGCTTTCAGAATAATCCATTTCAATACAGATTGTGCACCTTACATTGTTAGGCTCATCCAGGCCTTACTTTACTGAGGACACTGAGACTCAGAGAGGTGAAGTCTCTCTCCCCAAGTGGCAGCAGTGGAGATGGCAGGCAGGGCCACTTGCCCTCAGTCCTGTGCTTCTCTAGGAACATTATTTGGAAAGCAGAAACCCCCGATCTTACATTCTTCTCTTGGGTAACTGAATTTTGCTCTAAGCCTCAGTCGGCTCATGTGGAAAGTGAGGCTGATATGTTCTCATCTGTACAAAGGAAAAGTCCTTTAAGCTACCATTCATACATCATCTCATTCAGTCCCTACAGTCCTCCAAGACAGATGCTGCCTCTGCCCATTTCTCAAGGGGAGACACTAATATTGGGGAGTGGTACAGCCAACAAGGGGATGAACCAGGAACAGGCCCCAGGATTGCTCCTCAAAGGCACGTTTACCCTACATGTACACACACATTTGTTCACTTTCAAAGTAAGCGTAAAACTGATTTCTTTAAAAAAAAAAAAAAAACAACATTAATTTTCAAACCAAAGCAGACAGCAGAAGGCTGGTGTTGGCAGGGCTGCTATTTATCAGCGCTCACGGCCTCCTCGCTGCCAGCCCTCTCCCCAGACCCCATTCTCCCTCCCTCCAGAGCCAACGCCCACCAACAGCCTCCCGCACACTGCAACCCTTCTAGTCTGGAAGCCAAGCATTTGGCAGCCTTGAGTTTCTGGAAATCTCCTGGGTACTCTGGCACTCATGGGATTCATTCTGTTCAACCAGTGCCTACTCAGCTGAGAAGCACCTTGTCCTTCTCCCATGGAAAAGCCCCAGCTCTGGGCCGGATCACCTCTGGCTCTGAAATGCTTCCCTCTAGCACTTTAAGGAGGCCAGACTCTGGGACATGTTGGCAGTGACTAAGGGGCACCTGCTTCTGACCATCCTAGTGGGACCTTTGGAGAAACTCCATGTACCAGAGCAAAGAGAAGGTCGTTACTTTGGAACCAGGAGACTTCACCAGTCTTCACTGCCCTTCCTTAAATTAGGGTTAGCAAAGATCAACAGCAAAGTGTTGACATCCTGTTCACCTCTGACAGACCCTTTCTCTCGGACTTCAGTTCACTGAGAATTTCTCCTCTGCACCCCCCACAAGGGAGGTGGGTAAAATTGATCTCCGGGCTGTCCCCAACCTGCCTTCCTAGACAAAACCTCTTACAAAGCCAGGCGTGGTGGTTCATGCCTATAATCCCAGTAATTTGGGAGACAGAAGCAGAAGGATCACAAATTCAAGCCCTGCATAGGGCTTTAGTAATTTAGTAAATTACCCTGCATAGGTAATTTAGTGATTTAGCTAGACCCCTCTTCAAAATGCAAAATAAAGAAGGTCTGGAGATTTATCTCTGAGTGAAGGCCCTGCATTCAAACCCTAGGACACTCCAAAGAGACCAAAGCCAAAAAACTCTCTTCCATCTTTATGCCAAAACAGTCCCAAGTTTGACCCTCCTTGGACAGGAAACTATGCTCTACAACTACACCTTCAATTAAGATTTAAGAGTCAGAGAGACCTGCGTTTGAATTTCAGCTGGTTTCCTAGCTTTCAGTGCAACACTGGCAAAAAAAAAAAATTCAGCCTCTCCGAGACTGTTTCTTCGGGCATGATATGCCCTCCCGGGTGACTGAGGAACACAAATTGCATAATGTTAGCAGCATGCCTGGCACCCAGGAGGGCCTCTAGGTTTGTCCCATCTCAGGGTGCTCTCCCAACCTCTTTTCTGTTAGGGCCACTGCTTGGTCATTCAGATGTAAGTGATAATAGCTTTAAATGTTTATATAATGACTTCTGTTTTTGAATATATTTTTATTTTTTTAATTTTTGCTATCTTATTTAATGCCTAGAGTACCCCACCATATTAATATTCTTCTAAACCCTACTCTTTACAGGAGGAAAAAAGGCCAGGATTAAAGAGTCAGTCAATGTAGGAGTCACATTCCACCCCAGGGCTGCGAACTGTGGAGCCCCCAGCCTGTTGCTGAGTAAGATATCAACACATTGTCCTGCCCTTGGACATTTGCATTTGTACAAGAGGCTCAAACAAATAGCCCTCACACGGAATTTTGGATTGTCTTTAATGGCCAGTGGGGAGGTGTTTGAGGCAAGAGGGGATTCCGTGTGGTCATACCCTCGCTATTACATCAAAAAGTGGCCCCATTGTAAGGCTGTTGGGGGAAGTCATTGCCTTTGCAGCTGGAAGGAACTCCAGAGAACACCTCTTCCTTGCTGCAGTTTCCCACCTGGTGAAAAGGAGGCCTAGAAGGAATCTGGCCCCAAGCTTTGTGATGATCTCCTTGGGGCTCTCATTGCATGACCTCAGGAAGGGAGGGGACACTTGACTCCTCTACCCTTGAACCTTGGTGACAACACCCAGGGGGTTCCCCAGCTCTCCAGCAAAAGCTGTCCTCCCTAATCACATCTTTCCTAAGCTGAAGGACCTAGGGGAGGCAGAGGATTTCCTGTTATCCCCACTGCGGCCCAGTCTTGGGCAGGATGTGAAAAACATCAATGGGGGGGTCGTGAGGACCCCCGCCATCACTCCAGACAGCTCTAGGGAGTGTGGACTGATCCCTGTGTGCCCTTCTCCTCTCTTGCATTCTCCCGCTTCAGGGGAGAGAGGAAAGGGAGCTGGCAGTGACTGAGAGCTCTATCCAACACCAAGCATCGATCTGGCTGTCTGTGTTGTCATGGCAACAGCTCTTCCACCGGGGGAGAGATCAGCTCAACGCCACAAGGCCTTCCTCAGCCCCCTAGCTCCCTGCCCCGCACAGTCCCAAATACCTTTCTTTCTGCTCCTGACAATCACCCTGTGCTGTCACTGCCCTCCCCATCGCACGCCCCCCACTCTTTTTCCATCACTTCCCGTAGAATTCAGGCTATCATCTCTCCAGGCCATAGGGTCCTGCACCAGTGCAGTAGCAGCCAGCCAGCTCTCCTGGGCATCTACACAGATGCAGGGTATGGGAGAGGATGGACATTCCCTCTTAGCCCGGATGCCCGAGGTAGCCTCTTCCTTCCAGCCAGCCCTTCCATCCTTGGCCCCCACTCAAAGTCTTCTTCGGGGGAGGAAAGAAGGTCACTGAACTACTTTGCCTGCCTGAGAGAATCTGAAGAGACAGAAGCTTAGGCCCTCATTCAGACGGACCTGGATACTGGTCTCTGCCATGCTACTTACTCATTTGGCATCTTCCAGCAAGTGACAACTTCTGGGGACCAGTTTCCTCTGCTAGAATGGAAAATAAAAACACAGTAATGGCATCCAGGCCAATGGGTACTATGAGGACAAAATGAGGTGCCAACAGTAGCTCACATTTATTGAGCCCCTGTTGTATACTGGCACTGTCTGGGGTATCGTTTGCGTATAACTCAATCCTCCATGGCAATCCTTGCACTGCCCTCACTTCCAGATGAGGAGTGGAAGCTTAGAGAGGTGACACGATTTGCCAGAGGTCACCAGTGCTGGGGTCCTTTGGGCAGTCTTTGACCCCAAGGAAACTGCTACCAGTGTTCTTGAGTTTGAGCTCTATGCTTTCTTGTCCCCAGCACTGGGACAGTGGTAAGTAGATTGCCTGGCACACAGTAGGTGGTGATTATATATCACCCTCTCCTGACAGGCAATTAATCAAATCATTATTATGTGTCTGCTATGTCCCAGGTGCTAGAAATACAATGACAAATTACAGACAGTCCTTGTCCTTGAGAATCGTAAGTGCTATACTAGGCGGCAGGAGGCAGGCAGGCAGACAGGGGGTGGGTAGTGTGGTGTAGTGGGTAGAGCCAGGCTCTGGAGCAACTGAATCTGAACGCAAATATCACCTCCCTACCCAACAGTTAGGTGATCTCAGACACATCATTCCATCTTTATGAACCCTTATCTCATCTATCCAGTTGGTGTTTTGGTGCCACCTACCTTACAGGGTGCTTGTGAGAAGTAGAAAAAGAAAATGTGAACACTATCCACCACAATGTTCAGGATACAGTCAGTAATTTGTAAAAGGTAAAGTGTATATTTTTGTCATTGGGAACCCAAAGGAGAAGGTGGTCAATTCTGTTTGGAAGAATCAGGAAGGGCTGCATGAAGGTGATGAGCCACTTGCAGAATCATAGCAGAGAATTGTTTGCCAGACTGTATGGGAGGAGAAGGTCATCTAAGGCAAAGGGTAGTGCTGGAGCAGGCAGGAGACAGGCTGGCATGTGCATGAGGGAGGGCACACAGTGTGAATAGCAATAGCTAGCACAGCATTTGCTATGTGCCTGCACTGGCTTTAGGTCCGCGGCTATCTGACCTGGCTGCTCAGTAGAAAGACAGCACAGGTTGATGTTGATCTGTTTTAATGTGAATGCTGGGCTGCATCCAGATCCACCCAGAGATCCTTATTTAATTGGTCTGGGTGATCCGCCATCAGTACTTCTTATAAACTCCTCAGGTAATGCTGATATGGATCCAAGATTGTGACGCTCTGGGCAAGGTGTTTTAGGAAACACTAACTCGTTTAATCTCCATGACAACTCCATGAAGTCGATGTCAGGCCTCAGCTCAAAGATCACATAGCAAGAAGTTGCAAGGCTGGATCAAGGCAGATCTAACTTCAGGATTCTCTGTCTTATCTGCTAAGAGGTAGAGGGGAATGTTGAGGGGGGAAGCAGAGACAGCAAGACAGAAGAGGTGGTGGATAGATAGACAGGTAACAGGTGCCACATAGAACTATTCTGATTCTCAACTCTGTGTCCCAAATCCCTTAGTCTAGCCCCACATATGCGTGCACTTTTCCCACAAGCATCTCAATGCAATGCTTCTAAGGAGCAGGACCTATACCACCTTGTCCCTGTTCACAATGCCCACTGAGTTGGACGTGCAAATTTTAATACATGCGTCACCCCCGGAATCACCAAAATGCAGGTTCTGATTCAGTTGTTGTGGAGTGTAACCTGAGATTCTTCATTTCCAATACATGCCCTGAGAAAGCCAATGCTGTGGATCTGCAGACCACACTGCGTAGCAAGTGAATAAAACTCCGGCTATTCTGTGCTGTTGATCTGTGGGCACACACTCTTGTGCTCAGAGACAGCGTCTTCCTTTCTGTTGTGGGAGTGACTTTTGCATCTTCCACTTCCCGTGATAGCCTCAGCAGCCTGTAGAAATGACCTGTTTAATTTATTCTACCCATAAGTGAACTCCAGTTTTGCCACAGCAGCTGTCCTCAAATTTTAGCACTTGTTCAAATTACCTGGAAAGCATAAGAAAATTCAGAGGTCTGGGCCCCATGCTAGAGTCTCACTGGGTCTGCAAGGACATGAGAATGTGTGCACTGGACACGTCCCTGGTAATGCTGCTCTTCGGGAGAGGTCTTAATGATTAAAGAGATTCCATCCAACTCCAAAGCCCTCAGGTTCCATGGTTCTGTGCCTCAGTTTATTTATCTGTGACATGATGAAAGGAAAGAGACCTGGCTGGTGCCCTCAGCAGTCCCCTAAGTGTATTTTATCTGATGAAATGTGAGGACATATCCCATGCCTCCCCCCTCCCTTCAACCACCTACCAAGAATATTTTTAAGTACTGTTTTTACTATCTGTTAAACACTATGAGCACATCAGTAAGTAAGACAATCATTGTCCCTTCTCTCCCAGCCCTCTTAGAGTTTACAGATTAGCTGGGAAGGTAGACATTAACCAATAATCCTGCAAATAATGAATGTAGAGAAATACATTATGTGCTATATGGAAAATGTGAGGGTTATAATTTAGATGGGGGAATTTCCCCCAAAATTTATTTTAATGCTAAGACCTTCAGGAAGAGTGATCTATGCAAAGAGTCAGGATTTCAGTCCAAGCAAAGAGAACATCAAGTTCAGACACAGCCCTGAGGCAGGAAAGAACTGGGCTTGTTCTAGAAAATGAAAGATGGCCTGAGTGCTCAGACATCACTGGGGAGGAGGAAGCTGCCATGGAATGAGTCTGGAGCACGCAGCAGACACCACAGCTTGCCGGGCCCCACAAGCCCTGAGAAGGGATTTGGATTTTATTCTAAAGCCAGCAGGAAGCCATTGGCATGTTTTAGGCAGAGACTGGGCAAGCCTGCATCTTTACAAAGATTTCTCTAGAGGTTGTGCAAATAAAAGAGTTTGGGAAGGCCAGAGCGAAGATGAAGAGAGCTTTAAGAGGCTATCTGAGTAGGAGTAAACGAGGCTTGGATTGGGATTGTGCTAAGAAATGGTTGCGCTGAGAATTACTGGGAGATTGACCCATCCAATCATCCATCCACCTATCCATCCATCTACCCACCCATCTATCCACTTAACCATCCATCCATCATCCACCTATCCATTCAATAAATATATACATAATACCTGTAAGTGCCAGTTTTATACCAGATTTGTTAGGTGAATATGATGGTGCATTTTCCTTAAGAGTTGATCAATTAGAGGGGTGAGGAGATACACAAGACAAATCATCACAATTCAGTTAGCAGCAGTGACCTTCTAAGAGGTGTGGGGAAAGAGACCCTGCCCAGTGGTGATCTGTTTGCCTAGTGTGGGTGGGAAGTAAAAAGCTACCACATCATCTATCATTCTTAGTGACAAGGGTAAAGATTTTCTGGGGTATAGGTTCACAAACATGTTTGAGAGCAACAGCAAAAAAGGGGGAACCCAAACCTTGGAATTTAACATGGGGATAGAAAAATATTCCAGGAGGTGCTAAGAAGTAGACACATAAACATATCCTGGGGTACAGAGGTGTGCCACGTGTCTGTTCTGTGGGTCTTTCAGGTTGCGTTGGAAGACTCATTGGCAGCACACTGGTATTTACTGGCTAGAGTCCAGTGGCTGTCAGTGAGAACGGGAATGGCTGCTCCAGGCACAAAGAAAACCAGAATGGAACACACTTGGGTTTTGGAGTCAGATGGTTTCCAACACTGCTCAGCTATGTACAAGTAATTTAATTTCTTTGGGCCTCAACTGCTTCAACTGTAAAATGGTGAATAACACTGAGTTTGAGAAATACTGGAGTAAGGTAATTGAAGCCTACCTTCAATAATTGGTCCATTGCCAGTGGACCAGAGACCCTGAAAGGACAGACCTACCTAGGGTTCAGAAAAGTATGAAACATAATGATTAACAGTGTGAATCCTCCAACTGACCTTCTGGGTTCAAATTTCCTTCCCTACCCTTCTTTCAATTTCATTTGGGTCCGGAAAACCATGTGCCCAGTTATGGCCTCATAGTTGGGTCCTGCCAATGTGTTCTCCTTTGACCAAATTCTGTCGGGGGTGGGGGGGGGAGTGTGCTGGGGATTAAACCCAAGGCCTTGCACATGTTAAGCACAATTCTGCCTCTCCTCAGACCATCTTGTCAGACTCCCTTAGATTTGGTAGGCAGAAACCAAAGGGATAAACAACTTTGGCCCAGCAGAAATCCCCATTCTGCAATGGGAGAAATAGCCTCACAGTTTCAGGGCCCCAGTACTGGAAAAGGATGAGCTAAGATTTGACCCCAGGTCTCTTTAACTAAAGAGTCTTTTGCGTTGAGCTTGGAATATATTGGGAGGAAAAGAGGAGTTGAAGAAAGCAATGGATAAGTAAACAAGTATATAAGCAAAATGGTTGTAAAAATAATTTTAATGGTTGTGAGGAATATAAACTGCCTGGTATGGCAGGAAATAGAAGAAGAGAGGTCTCTTCCTGACCTCTCTCAGCGAGAAGGTCAGGAAAAGATCCCGGAGGAGAGGTAATATCTGAATCTTAAAACCACTTCTGATAGTACATGTAATGCATGAGGCACAGTATGTGGCACCTAGAAAGTTTTGTGTAACTGTAGCTATTTTCAAGAAAGTGAGATACTTTCTCAAAGGTAGACCCCAGTGGCAGTGTGTGCTTTGTCCTACCTCCAGCATCTCAAGCCTTTCTGTCATGGAAGAGGACAGAGGGTGAAGAAACTCAGGGCAGTGTGGGGCTTGCAAAGGCCACAGAACCAGGGTAGCTGTCTTACCTGGTTCTGGGCAACTTCTCGGCAGAGTGAATGCCTGCGGGCAAACAATCATCTCTGCCTGCCCCGAAGTAGCTATGTGACCTTGGGCAAGCCCTGTTTCCTGTCTGGGTGTCTGTTTGCTCATCTGTAAAATGAAAGTTTGGGTCTAGATGGATTTTTAAAAAATCCCTTCCAGCTCTCTGTGTCATGGGAACTCTACCGCCTCCTCCCTCTCTGGATGTGTTCCCACAGTGCCCTCTCTTGGCCATTCAGTAGAGAACAGGGACCACACATGTTTGCAGCTGGGGACCTGGGGAAACCAGCGTGCCAGCTGGGATGCGGTGGGCGGATCATGGGAACACATTTGGATCAGCACACTGGACAGAGGCAGGAAGTCTGACTTCCCAGAATCATAGAATTTTGAAAAGACAGACTTAAAGACTATTGTGACAGCAGTAAATTTGCTTAGGGCTAAAGATTTTCTAAGCCCAGGCTAGACCGTGTGGAAAAAGTGGAGAGAAACAGTCATGGCCTCTGCTTGAGAGAGACTGTCTACGTGAAGCCGAAAGAAAGAAGACTTACCTGTGTGAAGATGAGTTGAAAGCATTGCGACAGCCAAGTGAACAGCTAGTGCATAGGAGCTACAGGAGGTTAGGACTTCGGTGGGTTCTGAAAACCAAAGGACCTGGAGTCAGTAGTTACAAGATACTGAAGGCTAATGAGTCAGAGAATGTTCAAAATGTTGTATCTGGTGAAGGCACACCCTTGGGAAGTTGCATGGCAGTATCTACTACACTGAGAAGCACACACTCCAGCAGAAACAGGAACTTGTGCTTACCAAAAGGCACGTACCAGCAAGCAGTCTGCATTCCCACAGCTGGAAGCTGAAATAGCCCACATGTCTCTGGGTAGTAGGAAAGATCCATAAATGTCAGTAAGTAGGCTCTATTCTTCCAATAGACACATGTCAGCAACCAGAATGACATGTGTAATTACACACAGTGAGGACCAGTTTACCAAGATAACATTGAACCTAAGAATCAGGCTCAAAAGATATATATTAAATGATTACTTTGATACAGGGCTCAAAAACAGACAAAACTACACTGTGATGCCAGACGTTGAGAAAATGGTGGCCTGGGTGATGTGTAGGGACTGGGGGGACAAGAGGTGGCTTCTTGAGGGGTGGCCACTGTTCTGTGTCAAAGTGGGTGCTGGTTTCATGGGAGAGTTCATTTTGTTGAAACTCATCAAGCTGCATACATGAGCTATGTGCTTGATTTATGTGTTGCATGCCAGTAAAATGTTGCAAAATTGTTGTGCAGCTCCAAAGTGACATCATCTTGTGTACTTGCTGTCACTACCACCAGGAGCAATAGACATGATTGTTTTGCGGGCAATAACGTCATGCTACTTTTCTGCAAGAGCAGTGCTTGACAAGGCAGACCAGTTCCACTGACACTCTGAACAGTGAAGAGTGACGGGCCAGGCAGCTGGCTCGCTGGACTCTTCAGAAGGAACCTGGTGGAACCAAGAAGAGGAGAGCTGCCTCTGCAGGCATCTCTGAGACCCCCTCCCTGCCTGACATTTCAGTGCCAGAGGGGTATTCTCCTGCGTTCTGAACCAATCTGAGGGTTCTGGGGTCAAGTTTGCCCACAGGAATCTGTCTGGGGACAGATTGGGTGACAGAGGACTGTGCTGGGGTCAGAGTCCTAGACCACCAAGAGGAGCAATGGTGTATCATTATCTTAATCCACAGAGGCCTGAGGGAAGGTAGGTGGCCTTCTTGAACTCTTACATCAGCAGAAGTCAGACTGAAATGGGATTCTCTTGAATCCTGGCCCACTGCACTCGGGTATCAGTGTCCTTGCAGACAGAAAGAAGTGGTTGGATTAGAACATCTGTGAAGCTCTTTGGATCGCTGGGGTGCAGGGGCTCTTCTGAGTTCCTGCTGAGGGTGGAAGGACCTTAATAATGTCCCAGAAAAATGGTATTAATATCTTTCATTTTTGCTAGAGCTCACTGTTGGCTGACTCCCAACACACACACACACACACACACACACACACACACACACACACACGGGGGGGCACTTATGTGCACACAAGCACACATGAAAACTCACGCATGTTTGCACAGGCATGCAGCTCATGCAAATGCACATGTATGTACACACATACACATCTTGCACAATTCCGAGGTAGGTTTTTATTTTGTCATTGTAGAGCATCAAGGAAGGGACACACTGTGGCTAAAAGAGTAAGCACGTGTACTGTACTTACGGAGACCTGAAATCCATCCCGGTATTGTTGCTTCCCAGCTGTGCAGGCTGTGGCTGTGCAGCTATTGCTCCTGCACCTTCCTCCCTCGTCTGTAAATGTGCAGTGTGAAGCACAGACCCACCTGAGGGCACTAAAACAGTGCAGGCAGCTGTTGTCAATGTGATGTCAGGGAGTCCCTTAAATCTTTCCATCCTCAGTTTCTTCCTCCGTAAAATGGAATAACAGTCTCTATCCCAAAGGACTATTGTGGAGCTTCAGTTAGAGAATAAATATAGAATGCTCATCAGGCTGGTTTCTACATACTAAGTGTTCATAAAGTGTTACTCCGCAAGTGGGGAATTCTGCTAACCAAGGAGAGGGAACTCCTTCCACGTGCCCCTACCATCGCTATTTCTTTCCAGCAATGATTTTTAAGGACAGCCTCCTTTGGTCACATCTAGGAGGTAAGAGGGCAAGTAGAGGCATGAGGAACAGCTTAAATCATTAAAATAGGTACCACAACAACAACGATGATGATGATGATGATGATGATGCTGCTGCTGCTGATGCACCTTATCTTCTGATGATGCTTTATGAGTTGCAAAGTGACTTCACCACTGTTGGCTCTTTATTTCTCTGGCAACCCCTGAGTTGCTGGGGTAGCTGCTCCTCTGCATAAGGAGGAGAATACTTTCATGCTTGGCCTAGGCCACAGAGCCCAAGCTTCTGCCTTTTAAAGGTGTAGTTCCTCTCAATGAGTATGGAGCCAGATGTAGTCACTGAAATAAAATATGTACAAGGCCCATTCTCTCCTTCCCAGCCCAGTCAAGCTAAAGGTATTCTACGATGCAGCGCTAACTCTGGGGTGCCAAGAGTTTGGTATTTTGGTTGGTTTTCAAACAAACACTTTTCTTCTCCTTCTTTCTGGTGCTGAGAATCAAATCTAAAGTTTCAGGCGTGGTAGGTAAGTGCTGTACCACTGGGCTACATACCCATCCCCCTGTGTGTGCGAAAGTTTCTCAGACCTCCTCAGGTTTTATTGCTCACTGGTTGCTGTATGCATCGAGGTCTGGACTTAGCTTAGTCTCTCCCACACTCTTTATGGGTTTACATTTTTTCTTTCCACTTGTCATTAAATAGTGACTACCCTTGAGCTTATGTGCAGCAACAACCACTCTTTTGGCTCCATCACAGCCCTTCTCAGTGAAACACACACGTGCAAGCGCACATGTATGCACACACACACGTGCACACATGTATGCACACACAAATTTAACTACTTAACAAACAACCTCCTTAGGAGCTGCTTGAGATGGGAACTGGAAAAAAATGCATTATTTGTAAAGTCAGCAGACAATGGGGTGCCAGCGAATATCGGGGATAGAGCCCAGAATTCCTATTTCATGTTCTGATCGAGCTCTTCCGCCATGGTTAACCAAGTGAGAAAGTCTCCTTTATTTCTGATATTAAGCTGTTTTTTTCTCTTCCAGAAAACAACAGCATGATTATTTAGGATGGCAAGGAATAAAGAAAAAATTAAGTAGCTTGTTTCTTCACATATTCAGCGAATAATGTTTGAATATGGCAAGGTCTCTGCCCTCGTGGAGCTAATAGTCTGGGTAAAGGGCAGAGAGTGGGGTAGATGTAAAACTAGATCATCTCAGTTGCAGAGCACACATACGATAATAAAAGTCCATAGAGAAGGGGTCACAGAGTAGGATGTGATCAATTCTAGATTGGACAGGAAGGTAACAAGAGAAATTAATCCAAAGTAGAGTCCAGCATTGGCACTGCAGTATGGTAAGGTAAAATAGAACAGCTCAGATTAGGCCTGGTAGCACAGGCCTGCTAGCCCCACACTCTGGAAGGCTGCAACAGGAGGACTGCAAGTTTCAGCCCAGCCTGGGCAACATGGGGAGACCCTGTCTCAGAAATTTAAAAAGAAAAACAGGACTGAGAATGTAGCTCAGTCTGAGGGCTGTAGGTTCGATCCCCAGTACTTCAAAAAAAAAGTCTCCGGGAACTGTGAGAAAGTCAGCGAGGCTAGAACTGGGTTCTGAAGAGGATAAGCATGGGGCTAAGGCTGGCAAGTCAGGCAGTGGCTCAGATGGTGGAGGTGGTCTGCCAGGTAGGCAGGCAGACCTCATCTCACAGAAGGTAAAGAGCTGGTGGAGGAACTGAAAAAATAAGTAACTTTTGCTTTAAGTGCTTATGAGTTTCAGGAGAGAGAGGAGGGTGGTCTCCTGGAGAAAGAGCAGTTCAGAAACTATTATTATGGGGACCAGGTAAGAGACAACAGCAGCTGAGCAAAGATAAGGGTCAACAAGGTTGCAGAAAGTGGATGGATTTAATAAAGTTTTAGAAGGGCAAATCTAAAAGGATGATAAAGTAAAATAATAAGGTGATTTCCAGCCCTTCCTGGGAGAAAGAGGTTGGAGGAGAGGGAGGGAAAGAGGAGAAATGACGAGACGGATTAGGCTGGGTGATCTGACTCCCTGGGATCCAATTTTCCTTCAGATACCTGGCCCTGCCTTTCTCCCTGCCTCCCTCAAGCCCACCTGATCACAACTCTGTGAAGGGTTAAGAATGACCCTGGTCTTCTCTGGACCTCAGTTTCAGTCTGTAAAATAAAAGGACTAAGCTCAGTGGGGTTTAGGATTCCCTCTTCCCCCAGGCTAGGCTGAGCTCTCCCTTCTCTGCATCTTGTAGCAGTGTCTGTCTCAGTCTTACTTTCCTTAGCATTTGTTGCCTGGGATCTACCTGCCCTTTTTACCCAAGTGAACCTTAAATTCCCGCAGGGATGGGCGGTGCTATACCTCTCGTTTCTCTACCAGCTTCTGGCAGATGCTCCCTTAGGACAGAGAGGCCACTGCCTCTGATGTAGGTCAGGTTCCTTCTCGCTGTCCCCACTGTCTGTCTGCTCCAGAACTTCCAGATGCTGGGTCCAGGGTCCCTTTTCATTGTACCCCAAGCTGGACTTTTTCTTGCTCAGTGCCCAGCTGGGTAGCACTTGGTGGGGGAGGCCAAAGAGAAAGAAGAGACATGGCTGGGGTCCTGCTTGGCTCATAAGAAGTTAGATCCAAGCCCTGTGTCAAAGAGGTTGTGTGTGTGTGTGTGTGTGTGTGTGTGTGTGTGTGTGTGTGTGTGCATTCATGAATATCACTTGGGAGTGCTCTTGCATTCATTTCTATATTATGTGAGGATCTGTGTACATGTATGTACATGTACGTATGTAAACAACCATGTATTCATGGCAGTATACCTATGTTTGCATCTGTTCATCCATGAATGTCAGTGCCTGTGTATATGTGAGGGGCTCTGTTGCCAAATTTGTATGTCTGTCTACACAGGAATGTCAATATGTGTGTGTTCCCATGTGCCTGCATACATAGACAAAGTGTGGCCAATACGTACAGTGGATGTATCTAAAAAAAGTATTACAGTAAATGACACATTGCCATTAATCCCATAGAATATTCCCATTCCCATTGTTCTTTCCATTTTCTGAAGCACTTCTGGAAGTCTTTCATGGGCATCTTTATAAGGTATGATTTTGTAAAATGTAGTAAATGTTACTGTTGAGGGGCATCCAACAAAAAGGCTTATAAAAACACAACAGTATGTCCTCGTCCCCTTGATTCACCAGGCTTGCTTCAGAAAGTGGCAAGAACAACAGGATAAGTGGGCTCAAAGTGAGGGAAATTAATGGCAACATACATTTTATTGTAATACATTTTTAAAATTTAAGAATTCACCATTTTTGTTAATCATTTCTCACATGTGTGTGCATATATGTATACATGTGTTTATATGTGTTTGTGTCATATAAACAGAGGTGGAACCCAATGTCTAGTTAAGATCATATGTTCCAAAGTCTAGTCAGACTCTGAACTCATACCTTAAAAGCTGACCCTTGAGTGAGTGATTATTCTCTTTGAGCCTTGGCTTACTTATCTTTAAATTAGGGATAATATTACTTACCTTCAATACCTAAGGTCATGGTTGAAGGATGGAATGTTCATAACGCACTTGAAAAAAAAGTGCCTAACAAGCAGAGCATGTCAAAAACCGTTACAAAACTATTCACAGCAATAAATATATAAGCGGTTGGGCTGCAGGGTCCAAATGTGGTTGTGTGTGAGAATGTGTGTCCACATGTGGCTGTGAGGTTGTGTGTGTGTGTGTGTGTGTGTGTGTGTGTATGTGCAGAAGTGCTCTTAGGCATATGAGCTTGGCATAAGTGTCTGTTGTTATTAGTGTGTCTGTTAGAGTTATTGATGCATACATGGAGGCCAGAAAATTTATGTACTTGAGTGTGGTCTCTCTGTGAGTGTCTCTTTGTGTGTTCCAGTGGGATTGTGATCCTTCTAAGAGAAGGAATGTGTGTTATTCACTATCATACCTGGGCCCCTGGATCTGGCAGTAGTCCAGCAAATTTGTGTTGACTGAATGAATGGCCCGGACTGGTTAGTTAGAGATTGCTACTTAGATAGCATTTTCCCCTAAGAGGAGGGAAAGTGTGTTAACTAGCTAACTAGATGACAGATAGGGCTATTGTGACAGGCAGATAGATATATGGGTGGATGGGTGGATGGATGGATGGATGATACATAGATAGATACATAGATAATAAATACATAGATATATAGTGGATTTGTGGATGGACAGATACATACATACATACATAGTAGATAGATACATACATACATACATACACACATACATACATAGGGCAGACAGATAGACAGCCAAGGTTGTCCCTATTTATGTGGACTCCCATGTGCTTTACTCTGGAAATGACATCCAAGCTCATATGTCCCAAGAAGTTCCAAGCCACTGTCATTGTAGTTATTGTGGAGTTGTTTGAAGGCCCAAGGAATGGAAGACTGGAAGAGCTAAGCCCTCTTGTCTGACATCAGGAAGACTGTTTACTTTTGACCTTTATGCATTGGCCATCCATACAGAATTATATTTAAAGGAAAGGTCCCATGTTTAAAATATTTGACAACCTTATTTTAGCTCAACTCTTTTTATTCTACAGGAGGAAGAGGCAGAGTCTCAGAGAGGGGAAATGATTGCAACCTCCTGATCTCTCTTTCAGGCCTTCTCCTTCCACTCTTTTTCCCTGGGAATGTAGAAGATATAAATCCTCTAATTTACTTGGAAACAGGAACCCCCTTATAGAAGCCAGTGTCCCTGGGACTTTGTGTGATGTCTAAGAAGCAGCCACTGTTTGAGACCTGTCTTGTCAGGTCAACCCCATGCACTGCATTTGGTCCAGCTGGTCCCACAAACTAGGCCTCAGGTCTGTGGGCCAGAGAAAGCAATCTGACCCCAGCAGTGAACTTGGAGCCTTGTGGGGCAATCTGAATCTGTGAAAAAAAGGTGCTAGTCCTTTTTCTATCTCTACTTTTTCTATCTCTACTTTCTATCTCTATTTTCTATCTCTACTGGTCCCTAAATTTGGAATAGATGTGGAATGTCCTTTTAATCAAAGGATGAATGAACATAGAGAGCGGGCTCCAGAAAGGGGGAGAAACAGAGACACACAAAAATCAGCAGGTACAACAAACTACGCAACCTCAGGAAGAGTGACAGGTGGAAAATCAGACAAACTTTGGTGTCCTGTAGTTTTCCTGACCCCACTGCCAATTCTGGGGCAGCCAGGATGTATTTCTTGCCCTTGGACTTGTGCTATTACATCCTTAGAATAAATACCTCTTTTGCCTGAGTTGGAGTGGGTTTCTGTTTCTTGCAACCAGACCCTCTCTGGCAAGGCACGGCATTGGAAACTCCCAGCAGACACACTGGTCTTATCCTGGCTCCTGTCACTTGCCTGAGGTCAGCATGGACAGGTATAATGTGTAGCTGTGGGAAGGGGAAGCTTTCCTGGTGGTATCTTTAAAGAGTCCTCACTACAGCTCTTCGGGAGAGAATTTTGTTTATCTCCCAGTTTTTGCTGTTTTGGTCTCACAGAAGAGTCAGTGTATTTTCTGATTTTTCTGCTGAGATTCCCTGCTTTACCCTTCACAGCAAGTATGCAACTTTCTACGAAAAGAGTTATTTTCTTCGGGTGACCAGCCTCTGCATCAAAGTCAAGCAGTTCCTCCTACATCTGGATCCCAGGGGTAAGAATTTGTGCTGTATTAAGCAAATCATTATGCTGGAGTGGGGGACAGAGGAGTGACAGGACCAGCCTTCCCTGTGAGAATCTTTCGAAGTGACCCCATGTGCCCACAGTGACTGTTGAGACCAAGAATAAGACACGTCAGAGAAGGCAGAGAGCGTGTAAGGATTGGTCCACTCGGTATATTAACACTGAGGCAGAAAGTGCTTGGGGAGGATTTGTGGGAGGAGCCCTTTTATGTGCTCACTGGCCCCCAGTGACAAGAAGCCTCTTGCCTGAGGTTATCAACACGTCATTCTGGTGAAGAACGGTGCTCAGAGGGAGGCCCCTAGCAAGTTTGCTTTCCAGCTCCCACTAGTGAATAAGTAAATAAAAGCCATTCCAACACAAGTTTATAGGACCCCACCAAGAGCAAAAGAGGAATACAAAGGCATGGGAGTGCTAAAAAAGAGCAAACTCTTCCCTCAGAATGGGAGGGAATGCCAGGACTTCAAGGCCAAACGTTCATCTCTGCTCTTAGAACAGCCATGCCAGGAGGACAGGCAGGAGGAGCATGGGCCAGGCCACCAGGAACCCTGAAACACAAGAGACAGGACAGTCACATTTTGGACTGTAGGATTTAATAACACACACAAGCTGTCCTCCTTGTCATTTGCTTCATCTGGCCTGGGTTATAATCGCTGCAAATCATGTAGTAGAGGCAAAGTTGTCTAATAAACCAGTTTTTCTTTTCCGTCTCTCTTTCTCCGTCTCTCTTTCTCCCTCCCTCCCTCCCTCCCTCCCTCCCTCTCTCTCTCTCTTCCCAGTGTCTTTCTCAGTCTCTAAATTGCTCTGGCTGGGCCTCAAACTTGGTGATCCTCCTGCCTTAGTCATGCAGAGTGCTGGATGATAGGCTTGCACCACCGTGTCCATTTTATTCTGGATACAGAAAGGCAGATTGAGGTAGCTGGGATCATGTGACTGAAACTGACTAATGAAAACGTGGATGGAAGTCATCTATGCTATCTGTAGCCTGGTCCTGCAAACCTCTAACATAATGCTTTATGCCTTCTCATCTACCATCTGGGGCCAGCTGCACAGAACTCATGACAGGGCTCACAGGGGATAGTGGAACTTCCAGAAGTTATCAGAAGCAGTAGGAGCCTGAGTTTCTAGGGACACCTAGGAACAGAACAGTACCTCTTATTGATTTAGTGGGAAATTATACTGTTGTGTAAAGGTACAGAGGATTGGGGGTCATTTGTCACAGCAGCTAGAATGACTTATACTGGAGAAGCACTAAGATACAGGAGTTTAAAAGCGTTGCCTCTGAGGCCTGAATAATTAGCTTAAAATTTCAGTTCTACAATGAGCTGGGCAGTTCTAGGCTGGTAATAAAATCTCTTTGTGCTTACGTTTTCCTGTATGCAAAACAGAAATATTAATAGCACCTCATAGGACTTTTGTAAGGCTGAAGTGGACCAATTTATGTCAAGCATTTAGAACAAAGCAAGGCACATGGTAAACCACACACAGCAATGGTTTGAAAATTTGACTGTTAGATCTGGGAGACCTGTGATCACATCTCTTTTGCACATCACCATCTATTTAGTGCTACGGAAGGGCAGAGATCCTGGATGGTAGTTGCCTTGTATCAGGGCCAAGGAGAAACATGTTCCCAGTCCCTCAGCACTATCAAAGTATAGCATCTCCCCTCCCTCCCAAATTCAAAGTTACTTGCCAGTGTCCTAAAAGTGGGGAGAGGAAAAGTCAAATTTTCAGAAACACATAATTGTATGACAACCAGGTTATAATGATGAAACAGATTTATGCTCAATTAATTCTAAAATCAGAAATAACCAGGAAATAGCAAACTAGGAAAAACAACCAGGGCCCTCTTGTGGTGGTCTATTACTCAGCATCATATCTATTTCCTTTTCTGAAAGACCCTAAATTCAGCCCATCTTAGAAGTTAATCAATTCAGGACATTCTGCTGGGAAGCCACACTGTGGCTAATTAGAAGGATTAATGGAAATGAACAGGTCCTGAGGTCTCAACTTGAAGATGCCTCTACCCTAGTTGGGAATTTAAGGACAGAGGAAACTTTTCAGGTTGCTAACATAGATCATTTTGGAGAATGGCAAAATCTTCACTATATGCTTTCTATTTCATCCAAAGTATTTTTCTTCGATTTGTGTGCTGTTAAACTCCACTCATTCATCAAAGCCCCACTCAGAGGTTACTGCCTGATGCAGTTCTTTCCTGACTGTTCCCAGTATGGCTCACTGGCTGTGCTCCTTCTGGGCTGCCTACTTGCTTGTCGCTTATTTGCAAGTGTGCCAGTGTCAACTGTGCAATGAACTGTTGCTCCCTCTGCCTGGGGGCTCAGTTCCCCTTGTCCATCTGGCTTCTTTCTTTCATTTGGTTAAATACTACTTCTTTTGATAGTTATTATGACTCTTGCCCATCTTTAAATTCATTTTTCTTTCCTACCTTAATAACAAAATCATCAAACACTGGTTGGGCATGTGACCACCCAGAAAAAGATTGCGTTTCCCAGCTTCCTTTGCAACCAGGTGTGACCATGTGGCTAAGCACCAGCCAGTGAAATGTAAGTGGAGGTATAAGAAGGTGCCAGCTTCCTAGGAGGTTCCCTAACACTCTACTTCTTCCACCTTCCCTCCATCCTGACACCTAGGTGTCAAGGTTGGGGCTCTGGCTTCCATCTTGGACCATGTGGATGATGGTCTGGTTCTAAGAGAACTAGTAAAGGGATAAAATGGAAGGTGCCTGGCTCTTTAATGACTGTGTGGTGCTACCATATAAACCTTGGACTTTCAGCCTCTATATTTCATTTCTGTGTAAGAGATAAACATCAATTTGATTTAAGATCTTACCCACACTGGTAATACACTATCACATGACCTTTTAATTCCACATTAAAGAAATTTATTTTTTATTGTCTATATCTCACTCTGGAACATAAGCTCTGGGAGGGTCAGTACATGGTCTGTCCTGCTCACTAAGCTCACTATTGTGTCTTCAGGAACTAGAATAATGCCTG
This sequence comes from Chinchilla lanigera, assembly GCF_000276665.1. NCBI lineage: Eukaryota > Metazoa > Chordata > Mammalia > Rodentia > Chinchillidae > Chinchilla > Chinchilla lanigera. The sequence continues at coordinate 3,966,506 of NW_004955442.1, forward strand.
GCTCACTGGGAGCATTTGATGATATTTGTTTTCAAATGACTCTCTCTTTTGCTGTACTGTAGAACCAGTATTGGGTTTGACTCATTCCATATGTCCACAGTTCTTAGCACAGGGCCTAGCACACAGAAGCTGAATCAGTGTGCACAGGATTGAAAAGGGTACGGAGAGGGAGTTGGACAGTTGTTTGAAAGGCAAAAGGAAACAACATACCTGCAGTACTGGGAGTCCCACTCAAGACACCAAGAGCCTGGGCTCCTATGGATGAGAACAGAAGGTGAGTTTCCTTGGTTATGCTCTGGTAACTACCACACTGTGGATGCTGCAAAGCCCTCCTGGGCCCAGTCCCCACAACCACGGACTATCCTCAAGGTGCAGGCGTCTATAGTTACCCAGTAGGTACTTTTCTAAAAGCAAGTCATACATCTTAAACTTTATCCTCCTAAGAGATTTGTGAGGGAAGTGTCTTTGTCCCCACTTGACAGTGAGAAGACTGAGACTCACAATGGTAAGTGACTTGCCAAGTTGCCCTTGCCCTCTAACAGCAGAGCTGGGATTTGAACCCCACATGAGGCTTCAAGTTGAGGGATCAATAACAGGGCAGGACAACTCAGGGTAAGTCTTGCTCCTGAGACAGCCTACATCTGCTCACCTGGAAAATGGGAATAACAACAGTGTTTATCTCCTTGGGCTGTTGTGAACATTCAAACAGCTAATGCACACAAAGGTGTGTAGCACGGTACCAAGCATAAAATATTGCTATGATAATTCTATTAATATTGCTACATCTTAATTTCTTTAGGGCAAAAAAAAAATGCTTTAGTTTCTGTTGGGTTTCTTGACTCCTCCATTCTGATGGGAATAAAAATCACTGTAGTACCATGAACATATATGTATGATGGATGGAAATTTGAGGAGAAGCCAGAAAGCTTCCCCACATCACACTCCAGGATACTGTACCACAGTCACCAGCAGAAAACAAAGTTACACTTAAGTAGGAGTTAGGACTTAGGCTTCACCCAAAAGGGACTGAAGTATAGGGATTGGAAGCAGCTGGAATAAGAAAAAGGCCCCATGCACTGGAATCCAGCTGGGCTGGTTCAATCCTAACTGCTGCCACTCATGGGCAGAGTGACCCAAGGTGAGTCCCTTTATCTCTATGGGCTTTGTTTTCTCATTTGTAAAATAGACACACTCATGGAAGGATTAAGCAAATGGCTGACTACAACAGCTAAGCCAGGTCTCCAGCACACAGGAGGCCCACCACAAATGGCAATGCCATTCCACATCAGGGAAAGGCATAGAGTCACCTGTGGAGACTGGACTGAGGAGGCAGAAAAGTCCTGAGTAGTTAGCATTGGTTACCCTGTGCATCTGTGATTAACTGTCAGCCCTTGGCCAGTTGACCTTCTCATGAGGACTCAGCCACTTACCTCTCCGAGTGATGGGTCCCAAATCGAGAACCTTGGCTAGGTCAAGGGCCAGTACATCACTGCGAAGTTGATTTCTTGAACAAGACTGTGAAGGAAAAGAACTATTATTATATAACAAGAGATACGTGCAACTGATCTATCTTGATCCATCCATCCATGAATGCATCCATCTATCCATCCACCTATCCACCCATCCATCTATCCATCTTTCGAATAAATACATATGGAGACCCTGTCAGGTGCTGTATCCCTGCCACAGGCAGCTCAGGGCTAAACACTGGGCCCTTTCTTCCACATGATGGTAGTACTTTTTTTCTGATGCTGTACTTTTTTCTTAATCAAGAGAATTCACCTGTCATGTCAAACAAATCTGGGTTTGAAATCTAATCTCAGCTCTCTTTTAGTCTTGTAGTTTGGGATAAATGATTTTGCTGCTGTATGATGATGAAATAGGATGTACCTGGTTTTGAAGACTAGAACAAAGAGAGTCGGTGCCTGGGACACTGCGCGGCAGGGAGTACCAGCCTTTGGGCTGGACCCTGGCTGCACAGGTGCCCAGCAGGTGGGCAGTCGGCACCCGGGAAGCCACTCGGTGGCATGCGCTGGCACACGCCAGCCCTCAGGCAAGCCACCACTGCCACGTGGCCGAGAACTATCATGGTACAGAAAAGCAATGACACAAATGGCCCACCATGCACCAACCATGGAGGCCCACCCAGGGACGTGCGTGAATCATCCCAACATGGAGAAACCACTGGGAATACATGCCACACAACAGGCCTCTCTTGCCCCTGCCATTGAGAACCAGAAAGGTCCAGAGTCAGTGGAGGAGCAGCTGCTGAACAAGGGCTCAGAGAACAAGAGAACACAGGCTATGCCCAAAGACTCAGAGGTCTAGTTGACCAGGGTCATGAGAGCCGTTTGGAAGCTGGAAACCAGGAGAACCTTGCGCAATACCTGGGGAGATCCCCTGGAAGCCATTCTTCCCCTGACAGTACAGGCTGCAGTGGAGGAGCATGTGGAGCTCCGGAGAGGTCTGCACCAAGATTCCTGCTGCCTGTGCTGACGGTTGGGGAGAGGACACTAAGTGGTTGCAGAGTCCCAATGCACTGGGAGGCTGGAAAGAAAAAGTTACCAAAAAATGGCTTTTGCTCCAGATGGCTCACTTGAGATGTTAGTAAGAATTGCCTCCTCAGTATTCTATAGCCGTGACAAGGAGGAGGCCAAGGAGAGAAAACAAAGAGATCAAGAAAAAGCAGCTGCTTTTGCTGCAGCACTAAGAGAAACAGACCCTAAGTCCGATTCTTGGGGCCCCAAGAAGAATGCAAGAACTGCATTCATCTGCTACCACTGTTAAAAACCAGGCCACCTCAAGCAGACTGCCCTAAGAAGTCCCCTGGGCCATGCCCTGAATACAAATGTGACCACTGGAGATTGGTCTGCCCTCTGAAGCGGAGGCCCCAGAGCTCAGACCCATCCTACCAGTTAGTCTAACAGAAATGAGGAGGCCCAGGGCATACTCTGCCTTCTCCCTCTGGCCAGACTGTCATCTCCATGGAGGAGCCCCAGGTAATCATGACTATAGAGGAAAAAGAAAACAGCCTGTCACTAGACACAGGTGCAAGTCTCTTGGTCCTTTTTTTCAATCCTGGCCTTCCTTTCAGCTGTCACACCTCAGTGAAAGGAGTCACTGGTGAGGAGGTAATACGCTATTTTTCACAATCATTAGGCTGTAACTACTTGTTAGATCTTTCTTGGGTATCTCTGTCTTCCTGAGAAAACACTTTGAAGATACCATCATGTATTACAGCAGCCATTGATATTTTCCTATTAATCTGTCCATAACTCTGTAATGTTTGTATTGTTCCTATGCTATTTTGTAAATGGATATATGTTTATTACTATGTGTTTCCTACAACAACCATTGAGAATAGTCAATGAATATTCAATTGGTCACTCATGTATAGCTCCATTTATTTTCTTTAGATGCCACTTTGAAGATACCAAAGTGTAGTACAACAACCATTGATAATAACCTACCACTTTTGTCTGTAACTCACTATTATTTGTCTATTTGTTTTCCTGAGAAACTATCTTGTAGCTAACAATATGTAAAACAACAAACATTGGTAATTTCCTACCACTTTTTCTGTAATTCAGTAAGCCCCCCTATTACTATGTTATCCTTCCTTTGTTCTTTAAATAAAAAAAAAAACCTACAAAGACTAGCACAAAGAATGTGTGCAATATATAGGCACATAGTAAACACTCAGCAGATGCCAACTCTTCAAGGCAATGCCCAATGGAGATAAGAATATGGCCACTAGAGTCATGGGTCAGCTGGGGTGCATCCCAGGTCTGATATTTTTTTAATTTATTTTTGTTTTAGCACTGGGTATTGAACCCAGGGTTTGCATATGCTAGGCAAGTGATCTACCACTGATCAACCCCTCTTTTTGAGACAATGTCTCACTAATTTGTCCAAGATGGCCTTGAACTTGTGATTCTCCTGCCTCAGCCTCCCAAGTAGATAGGATTTAGAGAGGTGTGCCACAATGCCCTGTTCCAGCCCTAATACTTTCTAGCTGTGCATGGTCCTTGAGCAAAGGGCTTCTCTAAGCCTCATTTTTTAAATTGTACAATGAAGTCAATACAAAAATCTATTTAAAGGGTTGTTGCAAGAGTTCAATTAGATAAGGCATGAAAAAGTTTTGGCAGGCTACTTAGCAGAGTAAGCACTGAACAAGTCAACTATGGGATGCATATTTCTTATCTGAAATGCTTGGATGCAGAAGTATTCTTCATTTGGGAGTTTTTCTGATTTTGAAATGTTCAGAGAGACTTTATTGGTTGAACATCCATAACCTGAAAATCTGAAACCTGAACCACTCAAAAATCTAAAAATTTGAACATCATGTTGACCCACAAAAAGCTTTGGACTGCAGATCATTTTGTATTTCAGATTTTTGCATGAGGGATGCTCAACCTGTATTATTATAATCATTCAAAATATGTCTTGTGTCAAGGAAAATCGATCTGCCTCCTGGGGACAGAATAATTGCTGTGAGTGGGCTTTCAAGATCCTTAAAGTCTATCTATCTACTCATTCTTCCTTCTGCCCTCTCTCCCTTTCTCCTTCACATTCAGCCACTCATCTATTTTTTGATCTCTTCAGATATCTATCCAACTAATCTACCTTTTCCCATCTATTCATCCATCCGCCCATCCATCCATCCATTCATCCACCTTCCCAATAGATCGATATGGAGAGGCTGTTGGTTGCCAGGCTTCATGCCAGACTCTGAATTGTCCAGTTCGAAAAGACACTCACTGGTTGGCACTGTTCATTAAGGGAGTCACAGAGATGAACCTCACAATGCAGGAAAACTAGGTCATAATTTCCAGCAAACTTGAACATCTGAACTGAGAACCGGCTCTCTGAAGACACCCCATTCTCCTCCACAGAAATAGTGGAATCATGTTGATTCGGACAGCTGGAAGGTGGAAAAGGGCAAGCATTGAAGAAAGTTCCACAGCCCACCCCAGTTCCTCCATCATGGCACCACAGACTTTCTATTCCTCTGTTTGTTCCTTAAGTTCACATGCTGTAAATTATTTGGGACACAGTCTATGAATGAGAAAGACTGAATTTACATCCAACACAACCCAATTTCTAGCTAAATGATCCTAGGTTACTTAACCTTAGTAAGCCTCAATGTTCTTATGGAAAGGTGGAAAAAATAATATCCGCCTCACAGAGTGGAAGGGAATAGATAGATGATAGATAGATAGATAGATAGATAGATAGATAGATAGATAGACAGATACATACATACATACATACGTACATACATACATAGGAAAATAGATAGGTAGATAGATAGATAGATAGATAGATAGATAGATTGATAGATTGCTTAGCACAAAGCTTGGGACACAGCTAAGCTCAAGATAAATATCACCAAATAGTATTACTATACTTTGAAACATGATCTAGAGTTATGTATTTTCCTTTGTCTTTGTCAATTAATGTTATGGAATATTTTGTCCTATAATATTTGTCATGTCTTTTTCATGTTGATCAATGTTACCATCTGCATGATAGTCTATCATTGCTTAATTTATCCCCTATTTTTTGAACAGTGAGCCCACTGCCAACATTATAGAGAATACCAAAATGGAAAACAATTGACATTCCTTTATTCTGTCCATCTATTTTGTATTCATAATTAATGCTAAAATATCAGGAGTTAGATTCCTGGGTCAGAGAATGTGGTTACCATATGTAATACTGAATTTTTTCCCTAAAAGGCAAATCAGTATACACAATCACCAGATATGAATGAGATGACTATTCTCCCCCAAACTTTGTAAAGCCCAAAAAAGCATATGAAAGTCACCTGATACCTGTTTCTGATGATGAAGTACTTCACAGGGTCATCCTTGTGTTCAGAGGGGGTGGCATAGCAATTCCTCAATAACAGGTTAAATCGGGAGGTGTCTCCTCTCTCCAAGATGGCACCCACATAGAGCATGGATTCCACTGACAGCACGACTACATCCCCTTCATAGGGATTTCTGTAGCTCTGGTCTTGGAAGAGGGCCACTCTGACTGTGAATTCTCCCTTCCCACCCAAGCTGATGTTCAGGGAACTGAGACAAGGAGAACAACAGCAGAAACATCAGGTTTTGACTGAGAGAGCAATATAAATCAACCCCTGTACTTGTACAAAATTATAGAAAAAAAGCACATAATTGACCTCTAAATAAACCATTCAACCATCCATTTAAGTGGAGTGTTTACTAGCTTCTAGGCACTAAAGTTGACACATGAACAAGTCTGTCTCCAGTATTTGCACTGATTCTCCCTGCACTAACTTTTATTCCTTATATACACTAATCTTTATTCCTTACATTCACTTAGTTTATGTTTCGGACCATGTATCACTCACTTAAGAAAAAAGGGTTCGTGTACTCTGTCATCTTGTTAGAGGATGAGATTTGGGATCAGTTCTGTGGGTTCACAATTTTTATCCTTAGTTTCATCCCTGTGCTCACAATCTTCAGTTAAACAGTATTTTAACAGAAAAATTGTGTGTGCATGTGTGTGTGTGTGTGGTGCTAGAGATTGAACTCAGGGCCTTCCATGTGCTAGGCAAGTGCTGTACCACTGAGCTGCACCCTCAGCCTCCATTTTGATTCTTTATGAACCATAGGTCCCAATACAGTATAGTTTGAAAACCACAAAACTTGAAAATTTCTAACCCTTCTTATTCTTCCACTCTGTGAATCTAGGAAATTATGAAGGAATGGGACATGCAGTCTGGATTTCTAGACTTCTAACAGCTCAGGAAATTCCACAACAAGTATAGAAATATAAAAAATTTGATTTAACAGGGCCCTTCTCCAGATAAAGAATTACAGCAATGAAAAAAACAGACAACAACTCTGCCTAGATAGAATCCCATACAAATTGCTTTGGTATGGACCAAGGGACTGTTTATCCAAACAAAGGCAGCTTCAGTTCAAATCTCAAATCAGCAGTGAAGTCTTCTGTTCTCTACCATCCCATCCACAAGGCTTAGGTCCAGACCCCATTTTCTGCTCCCAAACACCCCATGATTCTCCTGCATTGAGTTTATCTCACTTGTAAGAAACTGTTGATATAATTATAATTATCTGTTCAGTGCCTTTCTTCCACAAGGAGAATACTTTCTTCAGGTTATGGTTCCTGGGCATATTTACAAGCACCATTTCCTGCTGCAGCATTGCTTCATAATAATAATCTTTAATATGTGTGGAATATTCCATAATATAAAATCAACAAATATTTGTGGAATGAATGACTGAATAAATGCAAGTTCCGAAAAGGTGTTGCTAGCATTGTGTGGACACCATAAACTATGCCAGAAGTGAGTGTGTCAAAAGTCAAGGTTATGAGTCAAAGGGCAAGGGTCAGTGCCATACCTTACAATAGGCTGAAGTGCAGTCTGGAGGCTGACCTTCATGTCCAGGGGGTAGGCACACTGGAATTTGATGTTGATGAGCATGTCTCTGATGATGAAATCCGTGGCCAAGGACAAGGTGTTTTTGTAGATGGCATGGGTTCCATTTTTCTTTGGAATAAAAATGGAGTCACATATACATCTGCATGGGTGTGTGTAGGTCTATCTCTAACTCAGATCTATCTGATTCCAGAGTCAGTGTTATCAGCCATGCAGCTATCCTGCCTTCTGACCTCAAGGAAGTAAAGGGGCCTCTTCCTCCTTTCCCTGTGGCACTGACATTTTACGTGAAGAGGAATGAGGAGCTTAGACTAAAAACTAGAGCAATGTATGACTAACCCTGGCAAGAGTCAAGGACCAACATGAATGAACCTCTGTGTACCTGTCCCATGCCAGCCTTAATTAAAATAATCATAGTTAGGACTTACATTGACTAAGTTCAGGTGGCCACCTGACCTAAGCTCTTTACATGGACCAAGATGTATGACCTCACATAACCTAGAGGGCTCACAGAGGCTAAGTTTCTTGCCCAAAATCTCATAATTAGTAAAGTGGGTCCTATCGCCTGAGACACACCAATTTACCTCCAGAATGTTCCCACAGGCACTAGCCTGGACAGGGCTGGTCACAGATATCCAGTTGCCATCCTCTCTTTGCAAGATGCTGCTGCAGTTCCGATCACTCAGGTAGGCTAACACCACCTCCCCAAAACCCAGACTTCCCAGCAAACACTTGTCCATCTTCACCTCGATCTCACTGGCCCCACAGTCCAACTGAGGCTGCAGACTTTGAATATCTGGAAAGTGGAGAGGGAGCTTGGTAGAGTGGACAGAGATCCAGAAGCTGTGAGCAGAGGTCACTATGCTCACCAGGAGGTTGGGTAGACTAGAAGGATCCTGAGACCCAGGTGGGATTCACACTGAGCCTGGCAAAGACCTCTGGTCCAAGATTTCCAAGCATTCTGTTTGCAGGCTTGGCTGAGTTCCCCTTGGGGACTGGGATCTTTGGAGAAGCAAAACGATTCTGCATTCCAAACTAGCATCAAAGCTAGATACACTCTACTTTGTGAAACCAGCCATTGATTGATTGATGGATTCATTCATTCCACAAATATTTCTTGAGCGTCTACTATCTGAGTTCTGCCCCAGGAATCTGCCTTTTTCCCAAACATGGAGATTCTAGGTATTTGTGTAACTCTCACACTTGTAGAGTTCCCATCTTCAATACTTTTGTCAATACTAGGTTAAGCTAGATTAATAATACTAGTTAGGTTAATAATAACTAGGTTAATAATACTAACACTAGGTTAATCTTCAATACTAGGTTAAGCTTGCCCATGCCAGAACCAGTTCCTGAGGTTATAGTCCAGAAATTTCTTCCAACTCTGGCATCTCCTGCATACAAACCCTTTAGCCTTAAAGCAAAGATATAGCAGCACCCAGAGTTTCCCCACTATTTCAGCACCACACCCCTGACTTCATCCACACCTTTTCCTGACCCTCCAAAGCTCCCTCCTCCTTCCCTGCCAACCCAGGACAGCAGCCACCATCCCTGGGAGCTGCTCACCAGAGCCACTGAAGTTCTGTTTGCAGAAACAGCCCCAGATGCCGTCTTCAACACGGCACTCTTCCTGAGGACGGCAGGCATTCTCACACATGTCCAGGGTGGTGGAAGGGTCTAGGAGATGGAGAATAGTAGAAAAGGTTCAGGATGCAGAGCAAGGTAGATCTGAGGCCCCCAAGTTCAACCCCTCATTCCAGCAGTACACTGGAGTCTTGCTAACAATGTGAGATTGGTAGGTTTCCTGATCCTCCATCCAGTGGTGTGACAGGGATGCTGAAACTGCCATCAGATCACTTAGTACAGGCCAGGCACTGTAACTGTCCATATGTTAGCTCGCTCATTCCTCATGGTGACAATGTGAGACAGGGCAGCAGGATAGCTGAGTTCATTGATGCCTGGCTAGCAAGCTTGGGTTCAAATTTCAGCTCTGTGATACTGGGTGAGGAGTGTCCCAGACCCATAATCTGGGTAACAGAGCACTTATTTAATGGAGCTACTGGGAGGAATCAACATGTTAATACACTTAATGTCATCAGGATACCAGTGGGTATGTTGTGAATGCTATGCAGTCGCTGTTACTTTGCTATTATCCAGTTTCTCAGATCAGAAAACTGAGGCTCTGAGAGATAAAGTGTGCAAATGAAAACAAAATTTGAATGAGTCTAACTTCTTAATATGCCGTATGCACAAATCAGGAGATTTTACTCTTGAATCATAATTTCTGGCTTCACTCAAAGTGCTGGAAGGGCTGGTAACTGTCAGGATGCTCTCCTACCTGCTAAGCACTGGGAGAGCTGAGTGGAAGCTGCTGTAGCTGCTTGGTCTCCTATTAACCAGCTCTCCTTGCTCTATGAGCCCCAGGCACCCATCGGCTGCCCTTCCGGCAGATGCTACTCACCTGTGCAGTATCTCAGATTGCACGTTGGGGTGGACTCCAGCTTATACACGTGGTACCCACCCTGGCAGGCCTTCACCAGCACATTGGTGTTCCAGAAACAGCAACTTCCACTCCAGTGGGCACAAGCAGTGCGCTGGACGATACCATCACCAAGAAGCGGGTGGGTCCCATTCAGCCACATGGGTGCATCTGTCTGGCACTGGTACACAGGGACACAGCTCTCAGACATCCTCACCCCTCCTTCACCCACAAAGCGGTACCAGCCACCCAAGTTATTATCACAGGTCCTGTCTGCCTCTGTATTCTCTATGCTTCGGGAGGGGTCATCCAGAACAGTGTGATTCTGGCAGGGGTCAAAACAGATCTCAGCCTCTGGGGTGCCAGGTTCTCCACAGGCCAGGTCTTGCCCATAGGAACTGGCTTCTCTGGTGTAACCTGTGAAAGGAACAGAGCATGCTTGCGTTTCCTGAGCAACTCCAGAGTCTACAGGATTTTAATTCCCCCCGTACACTCTCTTTTTCATGTGCTAAGGACCTTGATTGAAACCAAAAAGCATACACTTTATGAATGAAACATCAAACATCATCACCTTGGGGGTCAGAATAATCGGAGAGAACTTTCTGTGGTACTTTATAGACATTAAGAATATTTGGGCCACCGTCCTGCACAAACCCCATTGCCCCACCCAGAGTTACAGAGAGGTTTCTGTAGGGCTGCCCCAGGCATCCCTGCTTGTCCAATATTTGTTTTCCACATAATCATAATGCAGACTCACTGAGGGTGGACCTCCAATATCAAAAGGAAAAAAATAAAAATGAAATTTGTGATAGTGCTCACTTCAGCCCCACATATATTGAAATTAAAGTTGTTGGGAGTCCATATCCCCAAAGTATTCATAAAATTGTACAGTTTTTAGTTTCTTTTTTTCTTTTTTAAAATTTTATGGAAAAAAGGTAAAATAAAATTTCATAAGATAACAGGAGAATAACAACAGTTACTACATCACATATTGTTATCTTTAAAGTAGTTACTCATAGTAAAAGATATAGGCATAAAAATTCTCCAATCGATATTAGCACAGACCTTTCCTTTCTATGAATTAAGAGACACTAATAGTATAGCTGACTTCATTTTTCTCCCTTTTCCCTTCCTTCCCTCTTTCCCCCATCCTAGTTCCTTTTTCCTTTTAAACAGTTTCTACCTATTTCACAATATATGTTGTACATTTTAGACCTTATTTACCCTTTCAGTTTCTCACACCAGGGAGACAATATGATGCTTACACATGTGAGTCTGATTTATTTCACTTACGAGTATGGCCTCAATTTGCATCCATTTACGTATAAAAGTTTCAAGTTTATCTTTCTTTATGGCTGAACAGTAATCCATTGTATAAAAATACCACCTCTTTTTAAACCATTCCTTGGTTGATGGGCATTTGGATTGTTTCCAATATTTGGCTATTACAGACTGTGCCACTGTAAACACAGGTGTGCATATGTCGCTGTGGTGTGATGTTTTTGATTCTTTTGGGAAGATACCAAGAAGGAGAATAGCTGAGTCAAATGGAATCTCTCGTCCTAGTTTTGTCTTTTCTTTGAGGAATCTCCACCCTGATTTCCACAGTGGTTACACCAGTCTCCACTTCCACCAACAGCAGAGAAGGGTTCCTTTTTTCCCACAGCCCCGCCAGCATTTGCTATTGGTTGATTTCTTGATGACAGCCACTCTTTCTGGAGTAAAAGTGAATCTCAATGTTATTTTAATTTTTGTCTCGCAAATGACCAATGGTATTGAACACTTTTTCATATATTTATTTGCCACTTGTATTTCTTCATCTGAGAAATGTATATTCATCTCAGATGTCCATTTTTGGATGGGAGTCTTTGAATTTGGGGGATCTGGGTTTCTTCAATTCTTTGTTTTAGATGTAAGTTCTTTGTCTGAGGGACAATTTGCTAAAATTTGTTTCCACTCTGTAGGTTGTCTTTTCACTCTGTTGGTGATTTTTGATTTGCAAAAGCTTTTTAATAAGATGAGATCCCAGTTGTCGATTCATTGAAGTATTTCCTGTGCAGTGTGGGTTTTTTTCTGTTGAGTACTCTGATTAAACATGATTGCTTTGTACAGAAAGGATAAACATGGGTTCACTTTTTGCATTGTCTCTTTTTTCTTTTTTCATTTTAATGTAACACACTATTTATTTATATTAATAAAGAAAATATAAAAAACACTCTTCTTAAGTCTATGAAAAAAAATAAGATTTAGAGAATAGAGAACAATAATAGTTAACATATTGTGTATAATGATCTTAAAAGAGTGTTCAAAATGTTCCTGAGAGTATAAGTCATAGATAAAGAAAAAAGACTCTCTTACAAAGAAGAAACTAACAAATAGGACAAAACTTTTTTTCGATGAAGAAAGAGAAACTAGTAGTATGAATGAAACAAATTAGCATACATCTTAAAATATTGTTGTTTTACATTCTTATGATTCATGTCAGAGGGACTCCTTAGAAGAAGAGATACTCAAGCTTTTCTCACACATGTATTTGTTTTAAGAAAAGAAACCACTATCCTTGTTGTTCTTGGATCCTTTCCTGCATGCTCTGTATTTTCCCATCAGAGAACTCATTGGGCTGAGTTCTCTGCCCCGTGCCCGCTCCGTGAGGCTGAGTTGCACTCCAGTTTGGAGCCTGAGATTCTTTCTACAAGTATTTCACTTGCCTGATTCCTACAGAGATGAGTGCTGATGATGAGTCTCAGAAGAGCTCAGTCCTCTGCCATGGTGTGGAGCCAGCAGGCATAGAGCTGGATTGAAAGCCAGCCTGCCCAGCAGTCAGTTTTACCCTTCATCCCTTCCTTACATCCCTACCTTATCATACCTCATCTCCCCTGAATTCTTTTCTGAGAAAAAGGAAGATCAGCAATCAGAAATGGTCCTATCAGAGACCAGAGACATGAATAAGTCTAGCAAATGAGCAAAGTGATAACAGGAGAAAATTGGTAGCACAAGGCGACAGATGATTTAGTTCCTCATTTTCCCTTCCCTGCTTTCTGCTCATCCCCAGACAAGCATGGGGAGCTATTCTGACTGGCTGTCTTTCCTTTCAGGCAACTTACCTGTTTGGCTCTGTGACACTAATTTGATTCCCTTTTCTTGTATCACGTTCCCTTTGACCACCAACTCTGAGTCTTTGCGTTAGACCCACCTGTTCCTTTCGCTGACACAAACTGCTGTTTCTGGATGCCCTGCTCACTCCCCAGGTCCTGCTGGCCACCTGTGATGCCAGGTGAGCAGAGTACTCACCTTGCTGTACGGTCAGTGCCAGGACCAGAATGCAAGGGGCCAAGGTCAGCCACAGGAGATCACGGCCTACCATCCTTCCTGCGAGGTGAGGCACACACCTTCACTCCACAGTGTGCACACTGGCCATGCAGCTGCAGGAGAAGCAAGGCCCATGTAAGGTCGAGGCACCCTTGCATGCAGGAGCAAGACAGGAGCTCACAGCAGTTCACACCTAAGGTAGGACACAATTTGCTCTAAGCTCTGTCCATACTTTCTCTCATTTAAGGTTCCAAACCATCCTACAGGGAAGGTGATATTACTGACCTCTATTACAAAAGAAGCATCTGAGATTCAGGAGACATTAATCCAAGCAATATGCTGTAAACCTCTCCCATGTTAAGTAGCTTGGTGATGGCCATGATCTCAGAAACAAAGCTGCTGGCTTCCTTCACAAAGTGCTAGATAGTTTCCAAGCAGGAGGGCGTTGCAGAAATGGGGTGGGATGACAGGAGTAGGGAATTTAACAAGGGGATGAAGTTGATAGGAAGCTAAGAGCTGCCAGTCTTATGGAATGTCCTAGAGAAGTCTCAGGATGGTCCCTGTTTAGGATGAAGTAGAAGCTGCCTGGAAATTGATGGAGGCAGAGCAGTATAGAGCCTGTTAATGCCTACAGACAGAAATAATGACTTCCTGTCTCTGTTTTATGTGTCAGGTCCTGCTAAGAGCTCCCAAAAGGTTCTCTACACATGTAGATAAAGGTGGAACCGCATCACACTGAGCCCTGTGATCCTTGCTCTTAACACGGAATCTGGCACACAAGAGCTGCCTGGGAAAGATGTAAAGAATGATTGAATGAATAAATGAGTGGATAGGTAGAAAAGAAAGAGTTTTGAAAAGCCTGCCAGCACTCAAATGACACTCTTCTGGGAAGAGTCTTCTGGGAAACTCTCCTTGAGAAAGCAGCTCTTGGGATGATTTCTTGCTGCCCCCGAGAGACTTTCACAGGAGAGAGTCTATTTCTAGAAGGGATATCATGGCTACACTCTGAAAGGGTCGGGGGCATGGGTCTGTAATTATAGGAGATTTGGCCCCAGATGAACATCTGTCTTTCTGGAGGGAAGGGTGAAGGCGACATCTGCAGGCTTGGAGCAGACAGCCAGTGGCTGGAATTATGCTTGCTCTGGACATAGAGAGATTTCGAGAGCACTTAACGATAGCTAAGGTCCAGGTTTCTTGCTAGGATTCTGAAAGTTCCCAGAAACAAGCAACCCTAGCACTTGCAGTGGGTCAAGAGAGTGAATCAGGGTACTCAAGGAAAGCTTGCTGGGCCACAGAGCAGGACTTACCTTTGGGAGAGAACCCAGAACCTTCCTCCTCCTCCAGCTGACTATGGGAATGCAGCCTGCTGTGGATTGTTTTTTATTGCTATCTCCTACCCATGTGTCTCTCCAGGATTGGTGCATAGGTAGGACTGGCCTTAGTTTCCCAGGCACACATTGGACGTAGGTAAGATAAGTGATTTCCCGAAAGGGATGGTGAAAAAAAAAAAGTGCCTTTGCCCTTTCTCCCACGATATAAACAAGTCTTTCCTTCATACAAATGTTTCTCTATAAACAATTGCAATATGTACTGAATGGTGACTACCCTGAGCACTGTCAAGCTCTTTGCAACCATTACTTCTCACATTTAATCCTTAAAATAAACCCATAAAGCTGGTGCCATGTTTATTCCCAGAAACCAAACACTAATGAAAAGGAAGTTTAATACTCAAAGGAAAGTGGAGAGAAATCAAAACAGGCTCTTGTTTGCAGAATGGATTTCCAATGTACCTTGTGCTCCTAGCTAATTACCTTGGAGCACTCCTGCATCAAGCAGCTTGGGGCCCATGACAGCAGGGTGAAAAATAAATAAAGAGAGGATATTTCCAATTCCTGAGCCTTACATTCTACTTAACTGTAGAGATTTAATGCTGAGGCAGTCTGGAATTGAGAACTTGTCAGGGTGACTCAGAATGGAGAAGACCACACCAGGCTTGTGGACAGAATCAGCGTTAGCACTGTCTCTTCCCTGATCCATTCCAACATGTGAGCTACTCGAGACATGGGAAGGCACAGAATAGAGAAGAGGCTGGAGAAGATCTTGGATCATTAAACTCCAGGCTTGTACGGGGCTTCCATGACATGATGGAAATCATGGGGTTAATAAAACAGTCGATGCTTTTGCAGAACAAGTGACCCCTGTCTTTCCTCTGTTGCTCTGGGATTCTTTGAGGAGCCAAGGTTACTAGAGATGAGGAGTGTAGGGGATCTGTGGTATTGTTCCCTAACACCTTCTATCAAAACTTCAATTTGGACAAAGAAAAAATGCTACTCTGGGTGCAGATGGGGAAAAATCCCCCCAAAGGTGGAACTCACAGGAACTGGTTCAACTACATAGCCAGCTACCTCATTCAGTTTAGCCAGACACTCGCCCCAGTCTCGCCAGTGGTCCTGTCTCACTTTCTCCATCCTTATAAACCATGTCTGGAGCAACTGTCACCCCTCACCCCATCATTCCTGGTTGATATCCTGAATCCACAGCACCTGACTTTGATCCGTCTCCTATTACTGTATAAATATTTGCCTCCACTTCTCTCTGCCCTCCTCCTGGTTCTCTTCATCCTCATCCTCTTCCCCCTCTTCCTACTCCTCTTCATTTTTGTCCTCCCTCTCCTCATTCTCCTCCTCCTCTTATTCCTCCTCTTGACTGTGCTGGGGATCAAACTCAGGGCCACTTGCATGCCAGGAAAGCACTGTATCACTGTTATATCTCCAGCCCCATCAGTCCCCCATCCAACGTATGATGAACTCCTCCCCTTTTGCTCTTCTTTTTTAAAGATTTGTTGTATTAAGTCATTTAAGCTGAAAGATAACATTGCATTTTTATCACATTCAACATGATGTGTTAAAATACATATACACTGGGGTGGTTAGATCTAGCTAATAAGCAAATGCATGCCCTCCCATAGTTACGTTTTTTTATTATTTTACTGAGACTATATAACAAGTATGAGCTTTAATTTCTTTGAGTTTCCAAGGTATCCTTTATTGATGTGAAGCCAAAACAAGGTAATATAATTTTCTGGTCTGCCAATTAACTACCTGGGAAAACAAAGACTCTTCTGTTGCAATTTCTTTACTGAGGGGAAAAAAGGGAAATAGTTTAGCTGATGTGTCAGGTGACTTTAAGTAGTCATTCTACATAGAAAGATCAAAGGGGGATTCACCAACATGATCGAAAATTAAGGCTTTCAACATCTACCTCTTTGTATTAGTGGATGATCTTTTAGTGAAATCATGAAGATATTTTTCTCCCTTAATAAAGAACAAAGAATATAAATGGCTGAAAGATATTTCCTTGCTTTTCAATTTTATCAGGTTTTTCAGAAGCTGTTAGGGGCTGGGGATTTAGCTCAGCGGCACAGTGCCTGCCCAAGCAAGCGCAAGGTCGTGAGTTCGATTCCCAGTACCAGGAAAAAGCAAAAAAAAGGCAGAAGCTGTAACAATATTACTGACTTTTTACTTATCTGATAAAAATTAAAGAACTATTTTTGTTTTGGTACTCTCAAGTTGCTTTTTAAATTTTTCAAAAAAACAATATATTGTCATTCACTGTAGTCACTGTATAGTCTCTTGAAATTTATTTCTCCCATGTAACTAATTGATTATACATCTTTGACCAACAGTGAGGTTTCTACCTTCCCCCAGCTAGAATAGCGCTTAGCAAAGAGAAATGTTGATGAGAATATGGAGAAAAGAGAACTTTTACCTACTGTTGGTAGGAATGTAAATTAATTCAGCTATTATGGTAAATAATATGGAGGTGCCTCTAAAAATTACAAATAGAACTATCGCCTGATGCAGCCATCCCACTCCTGGGTATGTATCTAAAGGATATGCAATCAGTGTGCTGACGAGATGTCTGCACCCCCATATTTACTGCAGCGTGCTTCCGAATAGCCAGGGTGTGGAAGTGACCTAAGTGGCCATCATCAGATGAATGGACAGAGCACATGTGGCACATACACACAGTGCAGTACTATTCATCCTTGGAAAAGAAATTCTGTCATTTGAGAATATGGATGAACTAAGCCAGGCCCAAAATGACAAGTATTACATGATCTCACTTGTGTGTGGAAGCTAAAAACATGGATCTCATAGAAGCAGAGTAGAATAGTGGTTACCAGGGCCTGGGGTGGCTGTGGGGAGGTTAGGATAGGGAGATGTTGGCCAAAGCGTCTTCCTTTGCTCTAACCCAGCTCATCCTCCCTCTTCAGACTCCTCCATGCTGATATTAAGCCCTATGGCTGGGACTGGGGATTTAGCTCAGCGGCAAAGCACCTGCCTGGCAAGTGCAAGGTCGTGAGTTTGATTCCTGGTACCAGAAGCAAAACAAACAAACAAAATAAACCCTATGGCTAAAACTTTCCTCTCACGATCATTTCATAGATGAGTTCAATGGTCATTTATTCCTATCCCTTGTCATTGGATTTGTTTGCTGCTTCTTCTGGGTACCCTGACTTCTTTCCTTTAAGAATCTTCTATACCTATCAGGATATTCCTGTGGACACCATGGGATAGACGCCCTTTCTCCAGCCTTCCCTAAACATGCTGGTAGGTAGGTCCCATTCCTTCTGTCCATCCTTATCCTCCCCCTGGGAGGTGTCAAGCTCTGTGATTGTTTCACCCCCAGGCTGGTGTGTTCCCAGTCTGCTCCCTCAGCTTGAACTCCTCTCCCAAACTTCAGGTCTGCTCACCGTATCACTCACTGGGCCTCTCTGCTTGGAATGCGCTGCACCGGCCTCTCCAACTCAGCAGCTCCAAGTCCAAGTTTGTCAATACCTGGACATCCCCTCCTCACCCCGCCCACTGTCTACCATAATCAGAAGCACCACTGCCCACCCAGTGCCCACACTGGGAACTGGCCTCCTTCCTTTCCCTCATTTCCAGTACGCACCAAATCTTGCCTTTCCACATTTCAAATGTTTCTTGAATCTATCCTTCCTTCTCTGTCTGTACTTTGCCATCTTCAGTCCGGCCACCATCTCTCATGACAGTGACTTTCACAGCTGTTTTGTGAGTCTCTCTGTGCTCATTTTTATCTGCTTCCTTCTACAGTCTCCCCTGCAAGCAGATGCCACAGTGCCATCTCTGTATTACCCTCCATGCTCAGCACTCCATGCTCCCTGGGATCTGACCGTGATACCAGCTCCCACCTCACCTACAACTTCTCCACTGCCCTTCCTTTGCTCCAGATGGAGCTTTCCTATGGTTCTCTGACCCTCCACTCATGCCTTCGTTTATGTTCCCCCCGCCCTAACCACCCTATGCCCCACAGCCTTAACACCTCTTCCAGGAAGCCTTTCTTAAATCCATCATCTGGCAGACGCTCCTCTCCTCTGCTCTAGACCTCTGGGAGCTGATTCCATCATACTCAGTTCCTCGGTAACTTATCTGTCTCCCTCTGGAGTTGTAAGATCTTTGTGGATGGAGATCCTCCTATCTGTGCAGTTCTAGCCAGCACCATGAAAGTACTTGTTGAATAAATGAATATACTTGCACATATATATGCACGCTTCTCTCTCCAGTGAGTAATGCCCCAAACATATGACCGTCCAAGGATTTGTCAGCCTTTTGTGTGGAAGACACAAAACCCTGCCTCAGAGCTTTTGCACTTGCTTTTCCCATTGCCTTCCAGATATCCCCAGGTCAGCCTCATCAGAGAGACCTTGTCTGTTCACCCCACATAAAATAATGCTCCTCTGCTATATCCCCCTTTCTTTATTTTTTTCTTCCTCCATAGTACCTGCCACCATCTATCACATTTCACGTAGCTATTGTTCAAATGTATGCCCTTTCATAATCAGTCCCTGATGAGCAAGGGTTCTGTCTTGATTACTTGACATTCCTTGGTACCTATACAGCGCCTGGCTTTGAATTTATGCTCCAAATATTGTCGGATATATGAGCTGAATAACTAACTGATAGAAATCAGAAAGGAAAGGAAAACATCAGGAACAAAAGGGACAAAAGAATGAATTCTGATGTGCTTTCTTTGCCCTCCCCTCATTTCTGGGCCTTGTTTTTATTTTTCTTGGCTCTGATTTTTCCCTGGTGTTCTGCTGTACCCGAGTCAAAGTACAGCTAAACCTGCACGTAGCTGGTGAGGCCCAACTGACACAGACTGGCATGAGTCCTACGTAAAGGCAGCAGGTGTGAACACTTGGTGTAAGTCTGCGCGTGATAAGAGGTCCCCTATCAGAAGACATGCTGTCCCAGCAGCCCTCATTTACAGATACACACGTGTTTCCCTGGAGTCCCACCGGCCTTGGCCCTGCTGGAAAGGGCCCAGCTAGAGTCAAGGGAAGCAGCTGGGCCAGGGCAGACAGTTCCCGTGGGCACCGATATCTTTCTGCCCACTTGGCAAGAAGATGTGGAGGCCCCTGTGGGAGATGTGGGAGTCCTGGGCCCCCCACTCCAGCTGGTGAAGCCTCCCCGCCCCTGGGAGAATGGGCCTGCTCTCCACTGCTGCTGCAGTACAGTCTGATGACAGAGGGAGGGCCCTAAGGACGTGCCAGAGGTCTGACATGTCCATGCTTATTTCTTATTGCGTCTGAAGGTTGGGAGGTTTGTGGAGACAGAACTGTGTCCATCTTACCCACCAGTAGTTCCCCACACCTAGCACAGGGCCTGCACCCATGAAGTCCTCAAAAACATTTCCAGAAAACCGAATGACCCCTTGGAGGGCCTCATTATTGTCCCCGTTATACAGAAGCAGCCACCATCTGTTATACCTCCCATTTCTGCTGGACAAAGGCCAGAATTTCTGCCTCACGGGAGGCCAGGCACTGTGTGTGATTTACTGTTGTGTTCCCTCCTGTGTCTTTAGTATCAAGAGCAGTGCCTGGCACACATTGCAGCTCAGCAAATTATTCAATGAATGAATGGGTGGATAAATGAATGGGTGAGTAAGTAGATAAGTGAATGGACGGGTAAGTGAAAGGGTGGACAAATGAATGGGCAGATGGATGAAGTTCAGACACCACGTGTTCTTTCCAAAGACACAAAGCAGAATCTGGTTTGAACTTGTTTCTCTGAACAGATTGTGTACTCTCCAATGAGCTGCTTTTTCTCAGCTTGGGATCCTCTGATCAGAGACAGCATCCATGTCTAGTAGATGCTCAGCAAATACTTGTTGACTCAGTGAGTGACTTCCAAGGCTATTTTTTTTAATTATCATTTTGCTACACTCTTTAAGGAAACAGGGCCTCACATGCAGGCAAGTCACAAGTCCCATCCTGAGAGCGAGCAGAATCGAAGGCCACAGGCTGTTTTTCCAAAGCAGGGAGTAGGGGTGAAAACGAGCAGGTTGATGGAAGGGTGAGCACTTGCCGGCACCTCCCCTCCTGGCCGGCAGGAAGTGAGCTGGGAGCCACCAAGCACGGGGTTTCACACCACTGATCACTGAAATGTCAGGGTCAAGGTGGCCGAGAGAAGCAGAGGCAGCCAGATCTTCAGGAGCCCTGAAAGAAAAGCAATTGCAGGGCTACTGCTAGCACTGCTGTGCTTTCGTGCAAATTAACATCAGGTGCCTCCTATATCTTGACCAATTATGAAAGGATACCCTCTCCAGGCTCTTCAGCTAGAAAAAAGAAGCCTTTTCTTCATCTGCTCTGAAGACCAGTAAGAAAAAGATGCTCCCTCTAAGTGGAAAAATAGAAAAAGTTGACCTCCCAGGTGGACTACTTTGAAAAAGGCAGTCTCTCCTCCAGCACTAGGCTTGGTAGCTCCTCAGCAGGGCACTCTTGTGCAGTGTCCAACCTATCCAATCATCCTTAGAGACCTGGGGGTTATTCACAGAGGGCTAGCATCTTAGGACTATCTCTAGTTTTGAGCTCACTAGTCCTGGGCTGAACAGCTCAGGACAAACTCCAGGGTGACGTAACAACCCTCTGGACCCGGATGCCAGGAGCCAAGAAAGGCATGGTTGATTGGAACTTTCATCTAGACGGTCAGGTAAGTTTAGTGGCCGTGAAAATGACAGGCCATAAAAATGTCACCAGTTCTTGGTCTTTGTGGTTTGAGAAGACAAGAGTCAGAGAGACAGAGTTTCTTGTTTGCCTGAGTTGCTCACCCAAAACTAAACATGGTTTCTGGCACATAATGGACCTCAACAAATATTTGTCACCTGTTAAGTAAATTCTGGAAAAGGTATTTGAGATGAGCCACAGAGCTTCTGGGAGTCCCCAAAGGCAGCTGTAAGCTCTGTGCATATTCTGTGTGCATCTGCAAGTATTAACGCATACATTGATGCCGTGTGTGTGCAAACACATCTTCATGCTCTGCATTCTTACGTGCCTGTCCAAGTGCCGTGGCCCTGTGCACGCTGTGAGACAACACGAGTAGAGCACACAGGTACAGCGCCAGGCCCAGGCATTTCCAGAGACAGCTTGCCTCTTTCAAGCTCACACCAAGCAGGCCAGCCCCTCAGTATGCTGGGGCCCCCAGACAGAGCAGCGTGCTGGAGCAGGACCCTGTGCAGAAAAGGCCTGAACTTACCCAAGCTGCTGGAAGCGGCGCTTGAGATTGTGGCCTGGGCATCTTTGGGAGGAAACAGAAGGATCAGTGAGGGGCGGAGGTGAGGATACCGACAAGAAGCCTCAGTCAATTCTTGCAGGCAGAGAGATCTTGCTGGAACCCAAATCTGATCAAGCCACTCCCCTGCTTTGGAAGCATAAGGGCCTCCCCAGTGCTTTCAGGGAAAAGGCTGAAAGCCTTTGCAAGGACTACAGGCTCCCACTGTCTGGCCTCACCTGGTCAGCCTGTCCCACACCACTTCCAGCCTGCCTGGCCTTCCCTCAGTCCCCCAGCAGGCTGGGCCTCTCCTACCATGGGCCCTTCGCCCTTGCTGTAGCATCTGTCTGAAATTCCCTCCCCCTAGTCCCTCTTCCCTTTCTCCTCTTAGTTGATACCACTTTACTTTTCAAGTCTCAGCTAAATTTTTCCCCAATCTCCCAGACTGGGTCTGGTTCCCTTGTCATTAGACCTCAGAGACTCTATACATTGTCTTTACTGCACACTGGACAGTTCAGCTATGCACACCCAGGTGAGAATATCTGAATAACCGTTCTCCCACTGATCTGTAAACTTTGAGCACCTCTGCTTGCCACAAGATCTCCAGCCACTAGCACTACATCTGGTGTACAGTAGGCACAAAAAACCACATTTGTGCAATGAATAAATGAATGAATGAAAGAATGAATGAGGAGCTACCTGCTCCCAGTTCTTTAGTTCACAGTAGGACCCTAAAGTGCCAGCTCTGTCATTCTCCTCCTCTCCAGACAGCATTCCCTGCCAGGAACGCTAAGGAAGGAGTGGCTCTCTTACCTTTCCTTGTGATGGGACCCAAGTTAAGGACACGGGTTTGGTCTATGAAGACCCCACTTCGGAATCTGGTCCCAGTGCAGGCCTGCAGGGAGGGGTGACAGAAAAAGTCTTCCATGGGGGAGGAAGGCTGAAAGATCCTTGGGGGAGGCAGGCTGTGTCCTCGTTCTCCTGCCTCAGGCTGAGGCTTGAGGCAGGTAAGAGTTAGGACAGCATGTTCCAGCTCTACCATTTGTTAAGATCTCAGACAAGTCACTTACACTCTCTGGGCCCCTCTCCCTGCTTAGGATTTGGGGCTAGTTTCCTAACTTCTTTATGTGTATGTTATAAACTCTCTTGTAGAGTTTCTGTGAAGCATTAAAATGTTAAAACATTGAGGTGCACATGGCTTCCTGAAATTAGAAGACAAGCTTGCAGATAAGCCAGAGAGTTTATCAGCTGGGCATACAATCCCTGATCCTGATTTCCCAGGTCTCCAGTCTAGTCACACCCACCCCACCTTATGTTCCTAATGTGCTGAGCTAAAAAAGGAAAAGCACAGCAGAAATGTTTGTTTTCTTTTAGACCGTGGCCTGTGGTTACAGGAGAGGGGCAGGGCCAGCAGGCTGAAGTGGGGACTCACAGGCTTGCATTTCTCATTCACGGTGTCACACAGGTACACTTCACAGTGCAGATAGACTAGGTCATAGTTTCCAGCAAACCGGAACATCTGGATGGAAAATCGGCCCTGAGGGGACTCCCCATTCTCCACCACCTGAATAGTTGAGTCCGAAGTGCGTGGGCATCTGGTGAGGGAGAGGTTATGTCACAGAATGCAGCTGGTCAAGCAAAGACTCTGGAGTCCGACATCCTGCATTGGAACATTTCGCTACTACTATTATCTGTGTGACCCTGACACACTTCATCTCTCTGTGGCTCAGTTTTCTCATCTGTGTATAAGAAATAATAACTGTAGCCCACACCAAACGATATTTATGAGGACTAAATCAGATAATTTTTCAAAGTGCTGAGAACAGAATGTAGTACCTAATAGGTGCTATCTATATTTAATGTTAAAAAGTCATTATCACAGCGTTGACACTGTCTGATAGTTTGTGATTTCCCAGGAAATGGTCTTCTAGAACCATTAGCTGCTAGTATGTGCAGTCTCTAATGTGCCTGTTACAAAGGAAACCCCAAAGAACTGAATGCTACTGACCAAGCCAAACTGTGTGCACCTATCTGCTCACATACACAAGGCATCTGGCCACACGAAGAAAATCTCAAAAGAGCAATACACTCACACATGTGCACAGGCACCCAGGGTGGGCAAATTTGGTGCCTGGGTGCTCCTTCCGCTATTTCACACCTTTTGCTCAAAGTTCATTTCAAAGAAAGGCTGACTGTCAATGACAAGAACTGAGGAAGGAACTCCCGGGATGGTACTCATCCTCTGTCCTGTGTCCTGCATCCTGCATAATTCAGATCTCACTCTAAAATTGCAAACTCTGATTAGCAAGATAAAAGGAGACCCTCCTCCCAAAAGGCAGAGAGAGGAGCCAACACAGTCCCTGGTGGACCAAGCACTCAACCGAAGGAGGGCATGCAGATGTCCCCTGTAGCCACTCCTGTCTCTTATTTACCCAGGAGCTGAAGCAGGGAGGGGGAGACTCCGACAGTCTCCCAGGCAGGTGGCCTTCAACCCAGCTTCCTTGTACTCCCAAACCAAAAGGCACACACACACACCCTGAACTGCTTCCTGCTTCTTTTTCCAAACTTCCCAATTTTTCCACAACAGGCATGCTGTACTTTTACAGTCAGTGAAAAGTTCAAAACTCCCTGCAGAGTATTATCTATCACATCTGAGGAAATTAATATTCTGATTATCTTACTTGCATCTCAGAACAAGGAAATGGCAAAGCCAAGAACTGCACCCAGATGTCTGTGACTTGTCACTCAAGGTCATGTTTTCCAAGTTCTGGTTCTTTTCTTTTTTCTTTTTTGGTACCCGGAATCGAACTCAGTACCTTACATTTGCCATGCAGGTGCTTATGCCACTGAGCTATATCCCCAGTCCCTGTCTTTTTGCCTTATCTAGATAACACCTTGATAAATGTTTGCCATGTACCCCAGCATCTGGATTATTATTTACTTTCTCCCATTTTTTAAATCCACTTATGTATTTTTACTAAAATATATTTATTTTCTAGAAGGATCTTTAGGCCATGATCACAAATGGCAATCACATTGCAAGTATCAGCTGCCATAAATAGAGCATGATCATACAAAAGGCAACACAGCAAACAAGAGAATGTGGTAAATTTTAGTTAGACATGGTTAACTGCAAAAGATTCCCAAAGTCCTGCTTCTTGTTTTATTGCAAAAGGAGATGCCAAATAACAGAGAGGTGTGAACATCAGATTGGCACCCAGGTAGTAGTGTCCCTTCAAGGAACCCAGGCAGATTCTAGATTTGAATCCGGAATGGACAGGTCACAAGCTCTCAGGGATGCTTTCTCTATTAAAACTGCAGATGCGCTTTTCCTTCTCCTGCTTTCTGTTTCCGTGGTACATTTATCACTAGTGTACAATGCATTTCATTTTTCTTTCATACCAATCTCCCCTTCTGAATATAAACAGTATGAAGGAAGTGGTTTTAGTCAATATCCACAGAGCCTGGCACGCAGCTAGCCTCCACAATAGCTGCTCGATTTATGAATGAAAATGTACTTCACACGGTAGGGTCACAATTCCTGAATAGCCCTTAATAGAAAGGAGGGGATCTGTGTCCTCCCAGTTTCAACTGGTCCTTGGCTAACCGTGCGCACCCCTCAGTCCTCGCAGCTGGTGCCAGGCTGTCTGCCTTTCTGGCTCTGCCCTTTCATAAAGCCCCTCACATCTTCTGAGTCATGGGTCCCCTTGGCCCCTGTACCTCCACCCCTCCTCAAATATAATGTTTTTCAATGCATACAATAAAATATTGTAAAGATTATGTAGCAAACCAATTAAATTGAAATGTCTTTTAAAAATGTCAAAACATTTGCTATATATTTGAAGCATCTGCATATATTAGATGTAAAAAATATACTTGCAAATACACATACTGGATAATGAAATAAATAATAAGATCTAGTGGAAATTCTTTTTTTTTTTTGGTTTTTCTCTAGCACCGGGAACCGAACTCACGACCTTGCGCTTGCCAGGCAGGCGCTTTGCCGCTGAGCTAAATCCCCAGCACCGGAAATTCTAATATAATAACTAAAATGTACTGAGGAACAAAACAGCTTTAGATGCCCTGCAAACCTTTCTGTGGCTTTTTGCCTCTAAACAGGAAGAAATGCTAAATTTCAGCCATATGATAATGAAGAGCGAGATGAACTTTTCCCTCCATGTCCAAAGACCCCCAAGTTCCCTCCACAGGCTCCCCCATAGGATCCACTGCCTTACCTGTCCTGGATAATGAAGTATTTTGTGGGGTCTGTGGCATTGCCACTGGGTGTGGCGTAGCAGTTGGTCATTAGCAGTACAAACCGGGACAGGTCACCTCCATCCAGCATAGTGCCCACGTAGAGAAAAGCCTCCGTGGACAGCGTCACTGAGGGCCCTTGGTAGGGCTGTGTGTAGGCAGGGCTCTGGAAAAGCGCCATCCGCACGGTGAACAGGCCCGTCCCACCCACGCTGATATTCAGGGAACTGCGGGAGAGAGGGGGGGGTGAGAAGACTCAGCCGAGAACACCCCAGGTGGCTACCATTTCTGGTCGAGATGTCTGACAGTCCCTTGCAATTATCTGCATTTTTACTGCTTTGGGATTGTGTGAAAATGCAAGTCCTGACTGAGTAGGTTTGGGGTGGGGCTCAAAGTTCTGCACCTCTAGCAAGCTGTTGGTGGTGCTGATGCTGTGGGACCATAGACCACGTGTAGAGGGATATTTTCAGTCCCTCCCTTGGTGACCCTTGCTTCTCCATGTAAGCCTTCAAGATGGAACAAATTCTGAAGGAATCAACTACGTTCCTTTTTTAGGCTCAACTTCCAGCAGGTTAAAGGGGAAAGCCACCACGAGTCAGGCAGACTTGCGCCCCAAGGCTCCATCATGGTTTACCAATGCCTACATTAAAAGACTGGGTTTTTATAAATGGGTTACTTTTAACCACATTGAAAATAGCCACACCTGTGTGAACATCACTGAGTGGTCCCTCAAATGGCACTGTAAGATGGATGTCACACAATAAGGTACGTGAGAGATACTCAGCACATTGAAGTTCACTTCACAGGTGAGAAATGGATTAACAGCTTAGACTGGGGTGAGGTTTCCAGCTCAAACCTTACATTGATTTGCTCATAGATGTGTAGCTCCCCAGACCTCAGTCACAGCCACACTGCCGCAGAACACTGCTCGACAGAGTGGCACACTGGCCAATGGCCTGTGATGAGCACCCTTCTTTTCCCAAGTCAGCCATGCACCCTCACCAGCACCCAGCACCCATCCCTGAGTCTGGATGGCCCAGAGAACAGGTAAGTGGGGTGAGCTTCCACATTAAGGTCATCATGACGAAGTGAGGGCTCTGGACCTGAGGTTTGAATCCCAGCTCTGCCACTTTCTAGACTTTATAACATTGGGCAAGTTACCTAAACTAGACTTCTCTGTGCTTCGCTTTCCAATCAGTGTGACATAAGTAG
Organism: Chinchilla lanigera; assembly: GCF_000276665.1. NCBI lineage: Eukaryota > Metazoa > Chordata > Mammalia > Rodentia > Chinchillidae > Chinchilla > Chinchilla lanigera. The sequence goes on from NW_004955442.1 coordinate 3,993,768, forward strand.
TAATAATCTCTACATCTCCTAGGGCTGCTGTAAGATTTTAATGAGATGTTCCATGTAGAGTACTTCACGCAAGCCTGACATACTGTAAGTTCTCAGTAAATGCTAGTTATTTTTGCAATTATTATTTTTCCCAACAGTAGCATCCTATGATTCATCCTACTCAGACTTTCAATTATATTTAGCACCCTCATGTAGCACCCACAGGGGTGGAACTTCCCTACACCCCCTACCCCAACAAGGCACCTCCCTTGCCCCACTAAGCGCCTCCACGGAGCATAACTTGTAATTGCTTCTTTAATCAGACATCTTCATTACAGAAACTAAGGATTAAGTATGGAGTATAATTTGACAAAGCCCCTCCATAGCAAGGCTAGACTGAGACCCCGACCTTCCCTCCATCCCGATTCCCCACCCATCTAAAAAGCCAGAGCCTCAAATATTTGATTCACAACTGCAGAACACTGTTGTCCTCATTTCACAGATAAGAGGGCACCCAGTGAGGGGCCAGTCAGCTTCCCAAAGCCATCTGGTCAGGACAGGGCAGAACCCAGATTTGAATCTGGGCTCCAGGATGCCTGGGTGGGCTCACCCACTAAGCAATGCTGCCTTCCAGCCCCCAACCACAGCTCCCTATGGGTAGCAGTTGACAGGGTAGCTGAGGACCTCGGAGGGGAAGGGCTGTGGGCTGAAGCCATCTGGAAGCCCTGGAGGCCCTGGCTGGCCGCACCTGACCATGGGCTGCAGGGAAGTCTTCAGGCTGATTTTCATGTCCAGTGGGTAAGAGCACTCGAAGTTGATTTTGATGTTGATGTCACGAATGATCATCTCATTTGCCAGGTAGAGGGTGTTGCTGTAGGTGGCGTGGGTTTCGTTCCTCTGTGTTGGGGGTGAGGAGTGGAGAAAGGACCCTGAGAATCTGAGCAGGAGCTTAAAGCCAAAGCAGCTGTCTCTGGACACCTCGCAGCTGCCCTCTCAGTCTCCATGATAAAAACTGCAGTAACAGTGACCATATAGAAGCAGGTGTCCTGTGCCAGACCCTGAGTTAGATCTCCCTCATATGCCATGTCATTAGCCCCGCAATGACCCTAGGAGGAAGGTGCCCTATCCCGGCTCTAGAGGGGGAGATGACAGAGGTTGACTGTAACTGAGATCTAAGACACTCAGGCTCCTTCGATCACTGGGTGCTTCCTCTCTCCAAGACTGAAAATTCATACGTGAGGCCATCACTACTGGAATTTCACACTCCGTCCTTGGCAGATAACAATGATCTCTTTCTCTCTTTTGTTTCTTCCCTTTCTCTCTGAGGGATGGGGGCGGGAAAATGCCGCACTCACACAAACATTTCCCTCTGGCTTCCATCAGGAAGGGCCTCTGCCAATGAAGGTTCCATTCTGCCAACAGGATAAACCTGGTCTCCCAGGACCATTGGAGACTACAGATCTGCTTCTCATCCCAGTGCTGATCCTCACCAGCTGGGAGCAATCACTGCTGTTTAGCCTTACTTTGGTCATGGGTAAAATGAGGAACCGTCACCTCAAATCACCCTCTGTATTCAAAGCTAGCCCTTATTGGTCAATCACTATGTGCTTGCCACTGTCCTAGTTGCTTCAGACACACTGACTCTTTCAACCTGGAGTGGATTCTATTATTCTTCTATTTCACAGTCCAGAAAACTGAATCACAGCCAGGCTAAATAACTCATCCAGTCAGGAAGTGGTGGGCCTGAGGCTTGTCCAGGCAGTGTTTTGACTGCACCCTGCACTGGCTGGCACTTACCGTCAACACTGTCCCGCAGGGACCATCCCGGGCTGGGGTCACCACAGACATCCAGTCCCGTTCACCCCTCTCCATGAAACCAGAGCAGCGGCTGTCACGCAGGTACATGAAGATCTTCTTGAAGCCCAGGTTCTTCAGGTGGCACTTGCTCAGGGACACCTTGATGTCACTGGCGCCACACTCCAGCCTGCGTTCCAGGAGGGAGACATCTGAAATGGCAAGGGAGGGCAGGCATTGGGGTTTATGTCTGTAACTCCTGCACCCAGCATGACCTCCAGGGACAGGTAGAGCCCACTGGGTCTGCTACCAGCTACAAGTGCTCAGAGCAACCTCGGGATGATCATGGTCCCCATCTCACAGTGACGAGGACACAAGATTGGAGTCCGAGCATCACTCAGTGGATCCAGCGGCTTCACTCTATATTTTGTATGCAACCCCCAAGAATGGGTCGTATACAAAATGCAGGGTGATTTTGGGGTCTTTCACTAGTGTAGCATTATATCCCAGTAAAAAAAGAGAAAAAGTTAAGTGCAATTTCTTTCCATCCTTCCTTTGTACATGAAGGGCATATTCCTCAGTTGCTACTAATGTCTTTAATAGTGTATACTTGTTAATTTCCCTCTTTTTTGGAGACAGGATCTCACAAAATTGCCCAGATTGGACTTCAACTTGAGATCATCCTGTCTCAGCCCACAGAATGCTGTGATTACAGGCATGTGCCAGCACACCTAACTTAATTTCCCCCTTAAACGAAGAGCAGGCCTCTGGTTCAGCATTTGGGACAGGCCATGGCAATCACCTAGAATTTTTTTAAACTATTAAAGTATTTTAAAATTTTTAATTTGCAGTATTTATTTTTAAAAATCATTTTACTGAAGTATTGCATACTGTTGGAATTTAATAACTTGCCTTTCATGTGCTTTTACAGTTAGCCTAAGATGAATATTACTAACTGCAGACAAACATGGTAGTGACCATCAACACCCCAAATTAACTTAAAATAGTCACTCAATCTGAAGAAAAATCAGTTAATAAAAATCACAGTATAGCTAGGACCTGGATAAAGCAAAGTTGTAAAGTTGGCACTAGGATATGAAAACAATCATGACCAAGTCTGGAAAATATCAGCCATCTTTGATAATTGTACAGATGAGGAAACAGGCTCAGAGAGGGCAGGTGCCTTGCCTGGGGTCCTGGATGGGTGGGCTGTGTGATCTGCAGGTGACCCCCACAGTCTTTGGCACTCAGCTGACAGCCACTGTGTAGCCACTGCCCTCTGGGGGCCTTAGAAAAGGGGTTGGCTGGGAGGAGGCCCCTAGTCTGGGAGCTTTGGCTCAATCCGGGAAGCCCCATGGGGCCCTGCGCACTTCTTGCCTGTTTTGCACCCGCGTTGGACATGATCCCCTGGATAGGATCCCGCCCCAGCCGCTGCCCTGCTCCAGGCCTCACCCACCGGTGATGTTGAAGTCCTGTTTGCACCGGCAGTGCCATCCACCATTATCCGATATGCAGTCCTCATCCAAACTGCACTCCTCACATGTCCCCTCCACGGAAGTGGGATCTGCAGGGTCACGGGACAAAGAGTCAGGAAGGGCAGGGCCTGCCGCAGTCCCCAAAGGAGCGCATCCAGGCTTGTGGATGGGGACGCCTCGCTCACTCACCGGTGCAGTATGCCAAGTGGCACTCTGGGGGTGGCGTCAGGTTGTAGACGTGGTAGCCACCCTCACAGGCCTTCGCCTGAACCTGCGTGTGCCACATGCAGCAGTGGCCGCTCCAGTGCGCGCAGGCCGTGCGGTTCACGATGCCCTCGTCGTTGGACGGGTGCGTGCCATTGAGCCACAGGGGCGCCGCCGTGTTGCAGCGCAGGGTGGGCACGCAGGTGTTGGCCATGCGTACGCCGCTCTGGCCCACGAAGCGGTACCAGCCGTGCAGGTCCTGGTCGCAGGAGTAGCCAGCGCCGTACTCTGCGCTGCGCCAGTACTGGTCCAGGGTGCGGTACGCATGGCACGGGTCGGCGCACACGAGCTCCCCGTCCTCACCCTCGGGCACGCAGTCCAGCCCCCACCCGCAGGAGCCCGGGGAGCACTCACAGTGCCAGCCGTCCCCCACATAGCCCTCGGGGCACACGCACGAGTAGTTGCCTTCCACGTTGACACAGGTGGCCAGCGCGTGGCAGCCGCTGAGCCCAGGCTCCGCGCACTCATCCACGTCGGTGCAGCCCAGCCCCGGCGTCAGCAGGAAGCCGTCGGCGCACACACACGTATAGGAGCCCAGCGTGTTCACGCAACTGCTGTTGGCCGAGCAGTTGTGCGCCTCTGGAATGGCACACTCGTCCACATCTGCGCACACGAGCCCATTGCCAGAGAAGCCATCTCGGCAGGAGCACGTAGTGATGACCCCGTCCTCCATGCAGGTGGCATTGCTGTGACATTCAGAGCACCTTCCTGAGGAAAGAAGGAAGCAGTTAGCTGAGCTAATGGCCATCCGAAGATTCCCTCCTGCCCACGTGGGAACCCGTGTTCTTTATGCCTCATTCCCTAGCTGACTCCCTCCCAAACCAACCCACCTTCCACAGACATCTAAGCCTGGGCCATTCTTTGTTCAAATTAAGCGTTGCCTTCAAGTTGTGTCATTTAAAAAATATCCGCATGCCCACATCCAGAGAGCAGTGCACAGAATCCCTTTGTTAGGATTTGTGGTGAATGTGTCTCCTGGCCTTTGCACATTTTATACCTCCACCAAGGTCATCTCCCCTGCCTGGTGAGCCCACATCAAGACCCTGCTTCGTGTCACCTCTTCTCTAAAGACCCTCGGCAGAGGCAGGGCGCAGTATTTTGATCCTCCATAACAAAAATAACAGAAGAAAAAAGAGAGAGCTGTTGTTCAGTGGGCATGTGTGATATGCCAGACCATGGAATGTGCACATTTCATTCTCGATGGCCCCTTGAGATCAGTTTTTACTTATCCTTATTTAATTTTATGTATGTATGTATGTACCTACATACTTAGTGGTCCTGGAGGTTGAACACATGGCTTTTGCTCTGAGCTACATCCCCGACCTTTTCTTTTTAAACTGCACTGGGGATTGAACCCAAGGCCTTCATTCATAGTGAGCTATATCCCAAGCTTAATTAATTAATTAATTAATTAGTCTATTTTTTTATATAAGGTTTTGCTGAAATGCTAGGTTACCCAGGCTGGGCTGGAACTTGCAGTCCTCCTGCCTCAGCCTCTCAAAGTGTTGGGATTTCAGACATGCATCACCACACCTGACTATTTATACTTACTTTAAAGAGGAAGAAATTGAAGTTCAGAAGGATTAAGTCATTTGCTCAGCTGGTGAGTAGCAGAGTCAGGGCACACGTGCAGACGAGAGGTCCAGAGCGTGTGTACTTGGAGCCAGAGCCCCACACTAGTGCTCAGTGCTCCAAGCACCAGGGAGAAGCAGAAGCAGCATAAGAGCAAAGCTCAGCCCATTGGAGCAGCCTCTTTGGGATGAAAGGGGAGGTGTTTGAGAGCCACTGGGTGTGTTTCAAGCTCCGGTATTTCAAGCCCTAACTCCTGACTGTCTGTTAAAGTGCTGGAAACCCTTAGAGCTGTTCTAGCCCCTTGCCTTTCATGTGTGGTCCAAAGACTACAGCATCAGTGACACCTGGGACCTTGTTAGAAATGCAGAGCCTCAGGCCCCACTGCAGACCTACTGAATTCACATTTGAGCAAAATCTCCAAGTGAGTGCCAAGTACAGTGTAGTCTAAGACATGGGCTTAGAATAAAGATTGTGCAAACAGAGGAGGAGGTTAAGACCGCCTCTGCTGAGTGCGCCTTGCTCCGTGCCTCCTCCACACACACCACTTACTGGCTTCTAAGGAGGACTCGCTGGCTGCAGCTGTGATGATCCAAGAGGTTACCACCACGGCCAGCAGCACCCAGCTCAGAGAGAACAGCCGCCCCATTCCTTCTGCGCTTCACAGCTCCCTCTGGTCCTGGGCACGTGAGTCCAAAAGCAAGGAGGGGTTGGCCCCTGGCGCTTCTTCCCTGTTCTGGTGCTGAATTCCTGTAAACAGAGATGGATGGGACAAATGTGCATGCTCTGACTCCCTCCACACAGCTGGGGGGATGCGTTGGTCATACATTGTACAACTCCAGCCGTGACTTTGGTGGGGTTTTCTCCTTAGTAGCCATGTGGTTACTTCTACTCATACCCCATCCCCTTCTCCCCAGGTTTCAGGGCACATTTGAAGAGCTGAGTGTCTTATTTGGAGCAGGATGTAGCAAAATGGGATAGTGTTCCAGATTCATTCTCTTATTAAGAGGTAGCTTTGGATTTTAACAACCAACTCTTAATTCTCTGCTTGGAAACTTTCAATTTGCCCAGAACCACTTATTGATTTAACAAACATTTTTTGAGCAGCTACTATGTGCCAAACAGGGAGTGGGTGTCAAGGAGGACCATGAACATAACCAAGTCCATGTCTTCATGTAACTCACACATTGTACACAAATGGCTTGAGATAAACCACTCAACAGGTAGTTAACCTTTGCAACACATTTTGGTGTTTCTAGAGTGGTCACTTACTTCTCCCAATTGGTAAACTAATCTTCAGAGGATGCTAGGAACCCCCACTTATCACAGCAGCAAAAAAGGGTAGCATGGTGGTTAAGTGTGAGGGGGTTGATCTGAACCTGCACCCAGGATTCAAAGCCCTGTCTTACCAGTCACTAGGTATGACATTGGGCAGGTGTTTTAATTCACTAAGACTCAGTTTTCTGATCTATGAAATGGGGGTTGCTGCTTCCACAAACTGAGCATCCAAGATGTGGCAGGTTCTGTCCTGAGTAGTGCCTGTGCTCCAGTACTTGTATTCTAGAGCAGTATTTTCTAGACCTTTGTGACTAATATAAACTATACGGGAAATACTTTATGTCATAATACAGCACAGTTGTTCCGGCCTGTGCATGCGTGCGCACACACACACACACACACACACACACACACACGAAATGTAAATTGCATAAAACAGTTCTTATCCTTACAGTGTTATTGCCTGCTGATGTATTCCATTCTATTTAATGAGAAGAAAATTCCAGCTATAAACCAAAAATGAAATGATTTCATGACCCACTCATGAGCTGTGACGTATAATTTGTAAAACCCTGCAGTAGATGGTACCCTACTGCATACTGTTGTCAGTGGCACTGATTAAGTCTGTGTACACAAAGCAGGACCAGCACCCTAGTGGCTGGTACATAGTAGGTGTCTAATCAATAGTAATTGAATGCTTGAGAAATAGTAGCGCCATTCATCAGAAAGCTTTGGCTTGGAGAGAGGGAGCTCGACTTGCCGCAGTTCACAAAGCTGATAATCAGCGGAGGAAAGACTCAAATGCAGCTCTGACTCCAGGGTCCAAATCCTTCACTTTCTTTCCCACCTCCCTCAAATAGAATGGGAGCCACAGAAAATGCAGCGGGGGGAGAAGGGGAACCAGGAGAGGAGGCTACAGACAGCCTTACCTGAAGCCAGAGGGGAGGACTGGGCCATTCACAAGTGCGCATTCTCTCCGAATATATACACATTTGCCCCTGGCTGGCAATCTGTCCTCCAATTACTCTCTGGGTCTGTTTCTTGAGATCGTTTCCTTGGGGGAGGGAGTGGAATGTTTCTTTTTCCTTTAGGCATAATGTTTCTCTTTTCCTTTTTTTCCCCTCTAATAGCTGGAGACAAAAAAGACTGACATTGGGGGGTCACACCTGTACCTGGAAACAGGAGGTCTCTGTTTTGCACATTTGGGCACCAAGAGATTCCTTAGTTAGGCATTAACTGGGAAAGTAGTGCCAATGTGCTGGACTTTTTCTTGGTCACTGACAAGGACGAAGTGGACCCAAGGAGCTAGGCAAAAGGCCACATCTGAAGCCAGGAAGCACGAGGCGGAAAGGGATACCCGTTCGCCCTCCTGGGCTGTGCACCTGTCTTGGGAGGGCATCCTTCTAAAACGTCCCATCCTCCCCACACTGTCCCCTCCCCTAAGATCCAGATGTAGGCGAGAGAGGAGCTGAGAGCTTCCAAAAGTCTGAACCGCAGGACAAGTCAGCTATCCCGGGACCTGACCCACACCGTGAACAGGAGATCTGAGGTTCAGTGACGGAGGTCCCTTGGGAAGTGGAGTAACTGTAATAAACACAATGACTTCTGGATCAGCCCAACTGCATCTGCCATGTATTCTGTGCCAGCAACCTCCTTTATTACCCTCCTTGACGTCCTCATCCTGCGTCCCACCTCCCTGAAATGTGAGGGTGGTTCACAGATGGTACAGGGAGCGGCTCCTGGTGGTGACTGATCCTGGCAGTTCACAGAGGCTGCCTGCTGCACAGTCACAGAACTGGAACCCGCAGAGCCTGAGTAGAAACCACACAGGTGGCAATCCCAGAGGGGAGGTCAGGTCAAGAAAACTCAAGTGTATGTGAAAGTGGGCCCAGCAGGAAGCATGAACTAGAGCAGGACCCATGACCATGACCACCACACTGACTCTTGGGGAGACGTTTTACATTCTTTCCCATGCACTTTCAGCACTGGGCAATCTTCTTAGGGTAATTTCACAGGAGTGAAATTTCTAGATCCCAAACAACACCCCAGAGAGACTTAAAATTAGCTTTCTCTCCCATCCACAGTACTTAGCAGCTCTGACCTTTGCTCCTTTCATCTTGGCCAACTTTCCATTTTGGCCAAAAAGTTAAATGGGGCCAAGGCATGGTGACATGAGCCTGTAATCTTAGCACTCTAGGGGGCTGAAGCAGGAGGCTCACAAGTTGGAGCCCAGCCTGGGCAACTTAATGAGCGAGCTTGCAAGGCCTTGTATAAATAACAAATAAATAAATAAATAAAAGCCTGTGATGTAGCTCAGTGAAAAGCCCACGGGTCAATCTCCAGTATGAAGAAATAATAGTAATAATAATAATAACAATAATAATTGAAAAGTATCTCGCTGTTATTGACTTTTGCAATTGTTAGATGAAAAGGGATGTTACCATCTCCTCAGGGTTTATCATTTATTCTTCTTCCAGGAACTAGATGTTAGTATCCTGTGCCTTTCTCATGAGGCCGCCTCTAGACTCCAGTCTGGGTGAATGTAAGGGATTGGAAGGGGGTGACCCCATGTGGCTTCTTGAGTTTTCTGGACAAAGTCTTAGATGGGAAAATGAGGAGTTTCAGCTGGAGCCCACCCATAAGGCTCACTATGTTCTGGTTTCTGCATTTGATGCCACGCATTTGGCTGGGAGTAAGAAGACTTTCATGTGCAAACCAGCCACTCCAGAGCCCACACCCCAGCACCTGCCTCAGGTGGCCTTTCACAGCAGGCCACAAGCCCTTGCTCCCACCATGGCAGGGGCCCACCCAGAGCCTGGAAACTGGGCCTACCTTTGGTGCCCTGGAGCCCACGATGGGAACTGGCCAATCCTAAGCCTGCTCAGCCTGCCTTCCCCATTGCTCCCTGTGCAAACCACAACAAAGGCTTTTGCCCACCTTCCCCTCACACCCCACTCCCTTCGCTTCCCGACCCACGGGTGCTTTCCCATGTGCCTGGCCACATTCCCTTGTTGTCCATGGTGAGTCCCTTCTCTTGGGATCTGTGAGTGTAACAGTTGTCTTTTCAACATCAATGTTCTGCTGCCCCATTGGCCATGAATGCCTGAATCACAATGAAGCCTACCCTTAAAGACATTATCACCTTCACCCAGCCCAGCTGCATTACCCGGCAATATGTCTCTAGTGGGTCACTGTCTCCCTCGTCCCTGAAACTTCCTATGTTCTCTCCAGCCAGAAACACTTGGTAACGTCATGGTGCTCTTTAGTAGAGCCATTGAGTTGTGGCACTCTCTTCCCCTCAGTGTACCTGCAGCCCTCTCCTTAGTCCTCCTTCCTGTGAAAGGCCTCTCTCTTCCCAGGTGTTCCCTTGGCCTTTTCTCCTCTCCTCCCTCTACCCTTCCTCCTCCACCCTCTCTCTTCCCCGGTCCCCAGGACTGTTCCCATATGCTAACTGTTTCTATGAATATGTTTCTTTGAATACACTGTTTCCTGTCCTATTATTTTCTGTAGCCAAATTTTCTAGAAACTTTACTCATGCTCGCCTCAACTCACACCAATAAGATTTCTGAAAGGCCAACTCCAGGGACAGTGCTCATCAAGATCATCAGAGATGACCATGTTGCCAAAGATGACCAACATTTTTTAGGTTAACTTCCAGAGCAGTGCTCAATAAGTATTAAGAATGAACCTCACTTAATGATTTGAAACACTTGTCTCAATTTTCAAACAGGTGTAGGAGACTTAATTTTAATATTCGTTTACTTAACTGTTTTTTACTAAGTGCCTCTCTTGTGTCAGGCTCTGCTATTCCATCCCCTGTCTCAAAGGATGAGACACAGACACTCTTGTTACAGAAGAAAAGACTGAAGTTCAGAGAGGTTGAGTGACTTTCCCAAGATTACACAGCTGGTTGGTGCTAACTCCAGAATGAAACCTAAATCTCACTCAGATTCACCCCTATGATACACTGCACCCCTTGGGGGTCAAGAACTTCCCATGTTCAGCCATGAAAGAGCCTTACAATGACCAGTGACTTAAAAGTGGAGCTAAGGCATGGAGAGTTACAACAAACTGATCAGACAGAACACAGAAGTTAGAACAAGAGGTTGCTGTGTTGGAAAGAGGCCAAAGATGAGCCAGGGTAGAAGACCTTTCCAACCAAAGAGATCACCTGTCCCATCTGTCTACACTGCTGCCCCCTGCTGCACCCTGCCTCTGAGGCTGTGGTCACACCTGTGTAGCTCACAGGGAGAACACCTGCACTCGGCACTCGGGCTCATGGCCTTCCAGGGGCTCTTTTCCGTGTGATTTAACCTCAGCAGCCCTCTGGACCGCTTGTCCAACACACAGCCATGTGGCCATAAGGTGGAGGCAGGTGAGTCTCACACCGTGTCCTGAATATTAACACCTACCGTGTCTGGGCACTTGGCGCCAGAGACTTCCAAGGCCCCAGGCTGTTCCCTGCTTCATCTGGATGTCGACAGGTCAGGTTTAGGGCGTGTGGCATGGGAACTGGCTCTGGAGGTTGGAAAACGCACGAACAGCCTTTGCCTTAGGTGACAGGTAAGAAGTACAGAGACCCAGATAGTCTCCTGAAAACACAGTGGCTAAAATAATACCCTTTCCTCCTTTTCCTGAGAAGTTCTATTACTACCTGGCTAGAACAAATGACACGAATCAGCAGTGTACGGAACGATGACTAATGACCTCAGATGTCCACATCCTAATCCCTGGAACCTGTAAACACTGCCTTCCTGGACAAAAGGGACTGTGCAGTTATGAATAAGCTGAGCATCTGAAGATGGAGAGGCTATCCAGGCAGATTGGATGAGCCACAGTGGTGCTTATAAAAAGGATGCAGGGAGAGTCAGAGTCAGAGAGAAAGCCAAAGCTCAGAGTGAGTCCAGGGAGAAACTACAAGACAAGAAATACAGGCAGTCCCCAGGAGCTAGAAAAGGACAAGGATTCTTCCAGAAGGGAGTAGTCATGGTGACACTTTAATTTAGCCGGTGACACTGATTTTTGCTTTCTTGTCCCCAGACTTTTATGAACAAATCTATGTCATTTTAAGCAATGAAATTTGTCTTAAATTTTCAGAGCAACATTGGAAAACTAATCCTAAGTCCAGCGTGGACCTGGAGATGTTGTCCTTACCCCTGCCTCTTGGGATGATCATGAAGCCATGTATCTCTCAGACAAAGGGTGCTGCCTGATGTGGTTTCATTTGGTCCACGGACATTTATTGAGCACCAACTGTGAACCAACCAGAGTCCTAGTCATTAGGAGTACAGTAAGGAAGAAAACAGATAGTGGGGGAACCAGGCACTATACAATTGCACAACAAAATAATAAGATGCTTTTAAATATTAGTGTGCAGGAGGGCCTCCTCAACATAGTAACATTTGAGCAGAGATCTAAATGATGAGAAACACATCTGTGTGAAGATCTGGGTGAGTTTACTCTGAAGGGAGGGCATTTATGCAGAGGGAACAGTCAGGAGGACAGAGAGCATTTGGTTTGTTCAAACAGACCAGAAGGGTTGCTAGACTGCAGAAGGTAAGAGGGAGGGAGGGAGGAGGAGAAGGTACCTGCAGGGCTAGGAATTTCAGAACCTTGTAGACATGGTGAGCAGACTGGATTTCATCTTATGAGCAGTAAATTTGCCACTACAGGGTTGAAACGGGATAAGGGTATAAGCTGTGATAATACTGTATGGCTTTTTAAAAGATTCCTCCAGCCATTGTATGAGTATGGAGTATTCTTATGGGATAAGGGGAAGTATAGAGTGGCAGGAGAGAGCTCAATTATGAGACTTCTGTAGCTGGGAAATGATGAGTGGCTGTCAGTGGAGATGGAGGGAAGTGGGTAGAGTCACGTGAATTAGTAGGTCTTGTTTATAGTCCTGAAAGGAAGACCATGGAGGATGATCCTGGCATGACTTCTTGAATGAGCGTCATTTACTGTGATACAGAAGTCTGTGGACAGGTTTGGAGCTGGATCTCTCTCTCATCATAGCAAAACTCAGCATCAGCCAATCAGTTCACTTCCTTTAGATGAACTCAGGGCCCCCACCCCACCTGGTAGAAGGTGATATCCACAGTGGTAAAGCACTAATCCCTGGAACCCACAGTGGTCAAGCACTAATCCCACCTCTAGAGTGCTATTGTGTGGGATCTAGTTCAATAGCTTTCTAGCAGGAGGATTCTGACCAGTTGTTTAATCTCTCTGTACCTCAGTTTCCGCATCTGCAAGTGGGGATAAAGAATCCTTCTCTGATGGTGTTGAAGAGTTAGATGAATGAGTGTGTAAAAACCCCTGCAGCTGTGGCTGAATTCCAGGCCAGACAGCTCTCCTAAGGCAGCACCCACTGGAGAAAGAGGTAATGAGTAAAACAGGACCAAACATATTCAGGGGATTTATTCCCCAGCCCCCACCTACCCCACCACAATGGGGGATAAGATTATCGGAATAGATCCACTCAATAATTATATCAGGACCTGAAACATGGGCCCCTTCCCTCCTGGCTTTGGAGAAGCTAAAGTTCTTCTTTGACTTTGAATTTCTTCTCTTGTCTTGGAGGTCTTTTCGGCTTAGCTGCCTTGTCCTTCTCAGATCTTTTCTTCTGTCCCATCGGAGCCTCCACCTTGATCACATCCTCCTGCTCAGGCAGCTCTTGCACTGCCACTTCCAGCTTGGTCACGTTCTCCTGTGTGGGCGGCTCTTCCACCAACACCTTCACTTTGGTCACGTTCTCCAGCTCAGGGAACTGCTGCTCAGGCAACTGCTGCCCAGGTAACTCTGGTTCCACGGAAGTTCGTTCCTTTTCTCCAACTAACACCTTCTCTTCTACCGTTTCCTTTTGCTCAATGGACAATAGCTTTTAAAGAAAAGATGGAAAGAAGAGAGGGAGGGGAAAGAGGATAAAGAAATGAATTGATAATTGTGATGGTGACTGCAAGGCTCTTCTCAATGTGCCCAGTGGGAATCAATCTTTGGCTTGAGCATCCTCATAGATACAAAAGATCCACCCTTGCCTTGTGGTAAGAGGATCTTTGGAGAATCACCTTTCTCTTACTCTAAATCCACAGGTGTGGCTGCCAACTCCTAACTCTAGGATTGGGCAGGTGGCCAATCGGTGGCCCAGGCTCAGCTAACGAGGCCCCCACCCAAGACCCATACTAAGATACTCAGTGGTGGTGTTTTGTTTTCTTAGCTGGGAGGTTGTTGGTTTGGAGCTTTGGGGAAACGACTACCTGAGAATGAAGGCACTTAGAAGAAACCAGAGATGAGAAGACAGAAAGCAAATCTGAGCTTCTGCATCCACCCATGTCTGATGTTCTACCAGTCGTGTGGGATAAATTTCCACTGTTGCTTAAATAGAGAGGACAGAGTTGATATTTGTGGCAGAAATCCAGATAGCACCAGAAGATAGTCTCACTGAGGCACAGTTAGGGGGAAGAAGGGATCGTGGTTCCACCCATCAGGAGAGAGCAGAATTCCAAGGCATCTGCTTGCCAGCTCAGGAAAGTGGACCAACAGGCCGCAGCCTTAGCTGCTGGGCGTTACCTTAGGACCTTGCCATTCCTGGTATTTCTGCCTGCCATTTCTTAGTAAATGCCCTGAAAATGAAAGTTACTAGTAAAGCCACACAAACTGGATAGTTGTCCATCCATCCTCAACAGTCTCCAGACACCATATCATGGAACTCTTAGCACACGCATTTCTAGTCCATTGAGTTCCTGGCAACTCTGTGACGGAGAGAGTAGCTCAGCATGGGGCCTTTAGCCCTACCTCATCCTCATCTTCCATCCTAATCTTGACTTGGCTCTCCAGGAAGTCAGAAATGCCCTTCATGCTGTGTTCTCCTGTATACGGTACAGCCTGGGAAGGAGACAGAACATGGTTAGGAAAAGAGCCTCTTCCTGCAAGTCACTCATAGGTTGCAGCACAGATCAGCCCAGGGTTGAATTCTTGGCCACCTGAGTATTTGGGGCAGATTCTTAGCCTCTCTGAGCCTCATTTTCACGACCATAAAATAAGATACTAAGTATTTTTCTACCATAGGTTTGTAATGTTGTGGTTCTCAGCATGGACTCTAAAGCTATCCCCCTGGCTTTAACCCACACTGCTTTACTCATTAGTGTGACTTGCTTGAGGAACCTCTCTGATTCGGTTTCCTTGTCTGTAATATACAGTTAATAACAGTACTATGTTATGGTGTTGTTATAAATATGAAATAAACTAATATATCAAAAGCGCTTAAAATAGGGCTCTGCTCACAGTAGTACTATATGCTTTTGCCATTATTATTAGTATTATTACCAGAGTACTATAATAAGAATAGTTAAGTATGCATGTATGTATGTCTATATGTTTGAGATGACATCTCGCTATGTTCCCTGGGTTGGCTTCGAATTCCTGGATTTAAGCAATCCTCCTGCCTCAATCCTCCTTCCCAAGTAGCTGAAACCACAGGTGCCCAGGCCACCATGTCCATGCAAAACAGCTGTTACTTTATAAAGAACCTAGCACATGGTTGATGGTCAGTCATCAAGGTTTCCTTTCATTTTTTGGTGTTGGGAAGATTAAGAAGCCATGTATTGCCCACTTGGTTGTCTAAACTCATTTTTAGATCATTTAAAATGGGTGACTCAGCCTCATTCGCCATGACCTCTCCACACACATCTTCTGCACCAGGCGGCTGGCGTCGCCACAGTGCTGTGGCCTCCTCCTGCCTGCCTCTGTTCACACTCCATTTCCTACCTATGCTTTGAAGCCATTCTTTCAATCTGATGTAAATGCTTTCCATGCTGCAGAGTCTCAGGAGGGCATGAAGACTTGGACCATATCTGCCCTCCCACGCCTGCCCTTCCCCTTCATTCCCATCACATTTAGAGTTGGACCCATGTGCTATGATGACTTCTCCCCTACACTTTTCTCAGGAGCAGGGACTTTGGCTCATGCTTCTTTGGTTGACACTGTCCTCCACATGCCTAAGTGGCCTAGAGAGTATGTCCCATCAACATTGGTAGGGTTGGTCAATAAGTAATTCCCAGGGTGAGAGAGGCGTGATTGTCTCTAGCACACATTCTCCCTTTCCCCAGTCTTCCCATGAACATTGCCCCCACTTCATTCCATGTAGATGGGGGAGCTCTCTCCCTAGTGGGAACCATGTCACCTAAGACCAATCAAAACATCCACATCCACATCCACCTGGCCACAATGCATGGGTTGGGAATGCATGACTAACCTAAGTTGTGTGCAATTATGTATAGTGAGTCTTAGTGCTTTAATGGAAGCTACTGAAAAATAATCTTTGAACTTGAACAAGACAGCATACAGGAGACTGGAGATGACAATGAAGCTGGTTCATTAGAAGGCAGAGCTGGTGATAGGGAGAAACCAAATCCCCTATGATAATGTCACAATGCTTTTAATTGTGAGCTCCAAGAGTTCCCACCTGTTCAGAGTCAGTGGGGAAAAGCCTGAAGAATGGGTAGTAGTCTGGGTTCATCAGCTGGATATCATTGGCTGTGATGTCAATCCTGGCAATGGTGACTGTGGAGTGGTTTTGATACTTCCTTCCCAGCTCCTCCAGCAGTGGGAACAGCACCAAACACTTCTCAGACCAGGGTGCATCTGGAAGAGAAGGGTCTTGCTCAGGGGACTCTGAAAGCCAATGCCACTCCATAAGCACCATCTCTGTGTTCTTATGGCGAGGTTGCTTTGCAAATTATACTCACCTTCTTTTATTCATATATTAGGTCAATTTACATTTTAATTATAGTTCATGATCACTACTAAATAAACTGGAAAGAAAGCTGGGTATGGTGGCACATGCCTGTGATCCCAGCACTCTGGGAGGCTCAGGTAGGCATATTCCATGTGTAAGTCCCCTTAGCAACTTAGTGAGATCCTATCTTAAAATATGCAATAAATAAGTACAGACTGTAGTTCTGTACAAAGGCCCTGGGTTCAATCCCAGCACTGTAAGAGGCAGCTAGAGAAAGAATTGACTATGAGCGCGTGTGTGTGTGTGTGTGTGTGTGTGTGTGTGTGTGTGTGTGTGTTAACTAATGGTTATCTTATAACATCCAGCTAAACTGAATCAGTGTGGTTCTGGGATAGAAGGCCCACCTGCAGATTGTTGCCAACAGCATAAAAGGAGAACTAGAGAGGAAGATGGTGTGCCGGTGAGTCTCCTGGGGAAGCTTGTCACACTGACTTTCCTGATGTGAACTCAGCTGTTCTCACTGTTGGACGAGGTTGGGTCCACACTGTCTCTGAGGATGGCTGTGGTACTTTTCGGAGGAACTCTGGTCCTTACTATGAGTATCAATTCCTGGCTCCAGGGCAGATCCCTCAGCCTGCTGGCACAGAACCTTCATTCTACTGGCGCAGACTTTCTAGCTTCCACCCCTGACCTTTGGGCCTTCCCAGTGCAGATCCTTGATATAGACTTGCATAAGACATTGTCACAGGCTCTAGGCCTCCAGTTGGAGGACACTGCCACGGGTTCTAGGTCTTCAGCTGGACCTGCACAGGACTTTGCCGTGGGATCCAGACCCTCAGCTGGATTTTTTAGGTCTCTAGGGTGTGGACCGATCTCTTGCACTCTTCTGCATTTGACTTTTTGAGTGAATATTATAAAATAATCCTATAAATTTTGTGTCCTGTGTTAAATCTATTCCCTTGTAAACCTTGACTACAAGTGTATGTGTGTGTGTGTGTGTGTGTGGGTATGTGTGTGATAGCCCAGGGGTTTTCCAATGGAAGTTAAACTACTTGCCCCAGGGGTTTTCCAGTGTGGG
The DNA here is from genome assembly GCF_000276665.1 of Chinchilla lanigera. NCBI lineage: Eukaryota > Metazoa > Chordata > Mammalia > Rodentia > Chinchillidae > Chinchilla > Chinchilla lanigera. The sequence goes on from NW_004955442.1 coordinate 4,010,938, forward strand.
TTAACCTACTTGCCCAAGGTCATCCAACAATTAGCAGAGGAAATAAGATTTGAAGATAAGATGCGTTGACTTGTTACCATCATACTACAAATGTAACATAACATAAAATAATGAAACATTTCAGTCCCTTGGAGGAGAACATACCAAGAAGCAAGCAGATATGCCCAAAACTATGGCACACACAGCTGCCCCTGGAAAGGGACCACAGGACTTTCTTGGGGACATTCCTGGGTCTTTGAATGTGGCAGCCTCCTGGCCTCCAGCACCTTTCCAACCCAAGGAAGCCGAGCTCAGCCTCTGCCTCGCTGCAGGGCACGGCCTCAATGCCCCATACTCTACCTTTGCACAAATCCCTGCCCGTTTACAATCCAAGGGCCTCCATGATTGCTCTCTTGCCGATAGCACCCTAGGGCCCCTGGAATCCAGCAGGTCCTGGGGTGGTATAGGAGGAGACACAATGGCTGCAGCTCCAGGGGGCCAGTTTGACAGTCCTGCTTCCAAGAAAACGAAGTTACCTTTGTCTTTGATCAGAACCAGATGGATGTTCTGTGAACTCCCAGTGTCAGAGACATACAAAAGGCTGCGCCCAGCCCTTTGTTTAAAGCCAGCAGGTTGCAGTGACTTGCCTACACAGACCTCAGACATCTCCCTCGGTAGACAAGAGTTCATCTGAGTATGACTGTAAAAGGCCTGCTTCGTGCAATCTATCCATGACAAAAAAAAATAGAGTGTTTTCTCAACTTTTGGCCTTGCTACTTACTGGTGACTTGGGATAAGAGAAAGAACCTCTCTGAGCCTGAACTCCCTGACTTATATTGTGGGGATGACCCATACCTTCTTCACAGGCTTGTGGCTACCCCCTTACACCCACTCCTGCCTGGATCACTGCCAGTACTCATTCAATGGCAACTCTGCCTGTTAAAATAAAAGATGCCTAAAGCAACTTTAGAGCCCCCTCTCCTGCATCCCACAGCGAGACAGGAGGCATTGGGCTTTGGTTCTCATGTGTGAACCAGAAACTGTGGGAAGGACAATAGGTCTTAGGTGAACACTGAAATAATTATAATGACAGGGATAAAAAAAACAATAATAGTTGTCATTTCTCAAGTGTTTCCAACATGCTAGGCACTATGCTAAATCCCTTACATGAAGGGTTTGGGTCCCTGCCCAAATATGGGCCATTTGGGTAAGTCATACAGAACCCAAAAGTAGGAGAGTTCTGGACAGCAGTGTGAATCAGACTGCCTACATTCGAACTCCAGCTCCAGCACTTATCAGCTGTGTGGTACTGGAGAAATTCCTCCACCGCCCTAGTCCTCCGTAAATGCGTGGGATAATAGCTACTTCCAAAAACATGACTGAGGATTAAGTGAGACAACTGTGCAATGGCTTAGCAGGAGGCATCCAGTCAGTTAGCCATGGGCATTAATAATATTAATATTGTTGCAGAGAGTTACAGGCCTGGATTATGTAGAAAGCATCCCATACATTCAAGATTTAGATTTCAGGGAACAGAGTTGCATTGTAGCTGATAGCATCATTTTTTTTTTTTTTCAGTACTAGGGGTTGAACCCAGGGCTTTCACACTGAGCTATCTCCTTTGCCCTGTTTAAACTTTTTTATCTTGAGACAGAGTCTCACTAAGTTGCCCAGACTGGGCTCCGACTTGCAACTCTCCTGCCTCAACCTCCAAGAATGATGGATTGCAGGAGTGCTCACAGTGTCTTGATCCAAGCTCTGCGGGTGTCTTGATCTTTAGTTTGGTGTGTTGATGGGTTCTGGAGACTGAAGTGCCCAAGAATTCATGAATAACCTTTGAAAAGTAATGTTGAGGCCCCTGGCCTGCCCTTGCCTCTGTGGAAGTACTCACAGAACATCACGAACACATCCCTTTCCTTGTCAAAGACGACTATGTTGAAGTTCTTCCCCACGAGCTGCTTCACTAGACCTTGGTCCCAATATTTTGAAATCTCTTCACTGGATTGATGTTTCTAGGAAGCAAAGTTAAGATGTCTAGCAATGTCCAGAAAGGCACTCAAAACTGGGGCTCCTACCCTGATGGGAACCATGAAAGTCTTTCTCTTGTATTTTCATGAGAGCTTTTGGGAAAGAGTCTGAAATACTGAGATGGATCACAAGCTTAATGTCAGCCCCGGATTGTCCCGACATATTGGACTCAGACCCTCAGGAGGAAGAAGAGCCCTGGACTGCATTAGAGCTCTCAAGTACATGATTCATAGGATTCTTAGACGAGAGCAGAGCTCATGTCTTTCACATCTTAACTACGGTAGTTTAAAAAAAATAGGTGACCCCAATTACTCGAGAATCAAGACCAAGATCATTTGCTTGACCTAGGACACCCTTATCATGCTGGTTGCTATTGGCTTCTCCAAGTTCATCACCATTCATCCCTTTCCTTTCTGTAGCCATCCCTTTCCTTTCTTCACTTGGCCCCAAGGACTGACATTTTTCCCACCCATAGACTTTGTTTATGCTGTCCCCTCTGCCTGGAAGGCCTGCCCCAATCTTCCCCGCCTTTCTTTGTCTAGTTAACTGGAACTTGATCCTTCAGAATGACCTCAAGGGAAAACACTCTTGATTCTCCAATACACTGGATGATTGTCCTTATGTAAAGGATAAAGTTCTGTTTTTCTAGTTATCTGATTAATGTGTCTCAACTCCTCTAGATGGAATGTCTGAAGGGACTTTTTTCTTCTCTCATCATTGAATATCTGCTGCTTCTACATACCTCAATAAATGCTTTGCAGATGAATAAAGCAATGAATTCAGCTCTTGCTTTTGTTTTGAGGATGTGTTGGAAATCTTAGACCACGCTCTTCTTTGTAACCGTCACCTCCTGGATGTCTCTTGACTCCACACCCTTCTTTCTATTTGCTGGGTCGCCACCTACTGCAGGTGACTCTCTTCTCTCTTCTGGATCACTGAAATTACCTCCCTGTGTTTCCCCCTAATCTTCTCTACATCTTTATTTTCTGCAAGCAGAGCCCTGTTTTCACCATGGAAATCTGTCTTTTCACTGTTATTAGGATGCCAAATTTTTAATATGCTTATAAAGCCCTTGCTGGCTGGCCTCTGCCAAGCTCACTAGCTTTTCCTCTATCCCCACCTTAGCTTTTAGAAAGGACTTAAAGTTTCCTCCAGTGGGTGCATAACAGGGATGGCAAATGAGGAGACCCCAGTATGCAGACTTCTCTCTTCTTGGTGATAGACAGGCCGAGTAAATTAAAAATGGGATAGGAATATAAATAGACTCAGGGATCAAGAAATTTATAGAAATCTGCTGTGGTGTTTTTGCATCTGGAAGGTAGTGTGGTTTGTGCCTCCGTGAAGTCATCCAAGCTCATGGTGATATTCTCTTTCCCCAGTATAGGCCTTAAAGTATAGCGAAGTTAGTTTGGATCTGCTAGAGGTGGCCTTTTGCCTGCTGAGCACTACAGAGAACAGAGGAGGTGGAAGGGGCAGGGGGTAATGGAGTTACTGCAGTGAGGCGCCATGAACTCCACACTCATGGAGGAAGACGCTAAGGAGACTGGAAATGGGATCAGGAGACTGGAGGCCATGAGAAGGATGAAGAACTATAGAAGTGTGTGTACCATGGGTAGGATCTGAAAGGATAGGAAGCTTGCAATTAGGCATTTGGAGGGGCTGCCATCTCTAGGCTGTAGCCAAGAGAGCTGGTGGCTGGGACTGGCTGGGCCCACCAATTATTGGAGGAGAGAGCTTAGGATCTCTTCTTCTCTGAGGAGGAAAAGACAACAATCAGAAGTTTAAATCCTAAGAGGAGGTGGTCAAAGGACAGCAACAAAGGGATACACAACAAGTCTTCTAAAGTCCAGTTATGTTGGATCTAAAGAATCTGGGTTTTCAAAGTGAAAGGAAAAGAAATGGGTTTGGAAGTGGCAAGAAGGACACCAGCTTTCCATATGGCCTGTGATAATGGACGTAGAAGAAGTGCAGCTTCCACTGAGAAGGTTGCAGGGAAAGCAGTGTCCTCAGGGAAAGGGAAAGAGGTCACGAAAATACGCAGAGGCAAGATGACCATAGACATACGGTTCACTGGAAAATCCCCCATTTACTCCTGCCCTTCCATAATGTTCTTGAAGAATGTCCCCTCTACTCTCAAAGGTATCCTGGTTTGGAAAATAAATAATGTGCTGTCCCTTCCCCAGCAGTGTAGTTGAGCATTGAGCAAGTGCCAAATAAATAGTTCCAGATGCTGAGTCACATGATTCTTTCTGAGGCTCTCCCCCATGATGATAGCGTAGACCCCATTCTATCTTCACTCAACTGCAAGGTCCCTGAAACCTTTGAGGCTACATCCTGATTGCTGTCTGCATTCCACTCCCTTGCCCTCCCCAAAGCAAGCATCTACCCTTGGGTCAAGGGCATCTTCCCAAGGCCATCTCCAGTGGCTGTAAGGAAGGCAAGAGCCTCCTTCCAAAGGATAAGTCATCCATCTAGTGTGCCTGCTGTCCTCTTCAAAATTCGCTTTACAAGTGAAGAATTCACGATGGGATTACAGGCTCAGGATAGCTCATCATTTGGATGGATTCAAGATGGAGAAGGAGAAAGAATTTCCTCCCACTGAGCCATGAAGTTGACCTTGATTCTGCCTTTTAATTCAGGTGACCAAAGCCATCGAAGTTCCATGAAACAAGATTTTGAAGTTCCAGAGAAAATTTACGTGAGGACAGGCTTACCTTGGCAGTTCTATTCAGGAAGCTGCTGCCAAATATCTTGAGGTTTGCATAGGTTATCTCGTCCGAGGGCATCTTGTACCGGGCATCAGAGCTCAAATTGAGGATTTGAACAGATGGGACACTGAACTTTGTGACCTGGAAATACTCTGAGACGTATCTGTTTCTGCGTTCATCCACATCCACAACAATGAAAAGGATCTGCCAAAGCAAACAGACTTGTCGTCTCTCCAGGCATTTTACCAAGGAGAGAAGTTAGTAGGAAGCTGTGTGCTAATGGAAGGTAATAGGGGGGCCCTGGAGCCCCTATGAAGGACTTAATACAGGCTGCCTTCTGTCTGGCAGGTGCAATCCAACAGTGAGTACACAGATAGGCAGCAGCCGCCAGCCTGGCTTCAGCTTCTCATGCTGTGCACATCCTCACAACTTCATGAAGTCAGGAAGCTCTGAGCTATTATCCTAATTCTGCGCCTCAGTTTACTTATCTATTAAATCATGATTAGAATAGTACCTACCTTACAGGCTTGTGACAATTAACCAGCAAAATATATTATCCCATGATGGGCAAATAGAAAATGTCCAGTGCATGCCAATTCTTGTTTTTATTCAAAATTATTCTACCAAGGAAACCCATGTTTTCATTCAATTATTCATGCAGTAAATATACATAGTGGCTACTATGACTAGACATTGTACTAAGCCCTGGGGATACAACACTGCCCAAAGCAGACAAAATCCTTGCCTTCATAGAGCTTATACTCTAGTGGTGAAAGTGGATAATAAGTGATTCGAAAATAAAGGACACTAAGACAACAGAAAAGGGCAATAGGATAGAGCACACAGATGAGGGGAACCAGGGGTTTGGTAAAGTCAGGGTGATCAGAGAAGAATGGAAGGAGACGACATTTTAGCTGAGAGCTGGATGATAAACAAGTCAAGGAATGGGGATCTAGGGAACAGAAACTCTGGATGCAGAGGTCTAGCAGCAAAACAATAAAGGCCCAGTGTCCTAGGAAAAGCCAGGAAAGGCCATGTGGCTCCAGCACCATGCGGCAAGGAGTCCCGGGAAATGAGGTCAGAGGCTGTCAAAGGTGAGGTCAGAGGTCCAGGAAAGAGCTTGAGTTTGGTTTAAGCATAACAAGAAGCCAGTGAAGGAAAGTAAGCCAGACAGTGACATGACGATCATTTTTAAAAGGTCACCCTGGGTGTGGAAGAAAAGTAAGAGTAGAAGTGGGTAGACAATTTAGAGGCCCCTGCAGACACCTGGTGTCAGATATTTTCAGACTGTCCATCCATCAAAAGATGAAGGCTCCCACAATATGCCACTCTTCTAGGTCCTCAGAGGACCTTGAAGAACAAAGCCAGTTGCTTATGTCATTCTAGCAGACTTCAAACAAGTATTGCCTTCAGCTACATACTGCGGGCAAAAATATAGTCAGACATGGCAATGCTGGCTATTGGAACAATATTAGTTCAGCGGTTTATCCTTGGCTCAGTCAATGGCATTTGAGAAGCCCAATAAGGGCAACAAGAACTTAGACCCTCAAATTTAAAAAAAAAAGCCTGAAAGAAAATATGGCTAAATATTGATGACAGTAACATAGGAAAAATAAAGCAGAAGCAGTCAGATCTCAAGCAATTTAATTACATCAAAATTACAAAGTGTAAAATTGAAATTGTTTACAAAAGGCATTTTTTGTGGTTATAATCATCTTTCTGGAAATTTATTAGGTGGGAGGTAGTATGAGCAATAAATATGCCCACACACTAGTGACTTTATCCTGTGTTTGTTTTCGGTTGTAAAGTTTTTAAATGTTTTGTTTAATTTCAGAATATTTTTGTGAAGTGAAAAAAGCTTACCTTCATTATATGTCTTATTAAAAACACAGAAAATGAATAAGCATTGCCCATAGTCCAGCTGGCAGTAAGGCAGTAAGACATGAAGTGTAGGCATAGAGCTTAGAAGAAACTGACTTCTTTCTACTAACGATAGAGGATTCGGTAAGGATAAGCGCCATGCATTGGATATTTGCTCACTGCTTTAGCTTTACATCGTGTAGACTTCCCTTTTTTTCAGTACTAGAGATAGAACACAAGGCCTTTGCACAAAGTTACATTTTCAGCCCTTATTAGTTTTATTTTTTATTTTAAGGCTTAATCCCTAAATTCTCCAGGCTGGACTCAAACTTGTGATACTCCTACTGCAGCCCCCCAGAGTGCTAGGATTGTAGGTGTGCACCACCACACTTGGCCTAGACTTCACAATTCGTATTACAACTCCTCATTGAGGCTAGAGATGAAGAAGCTCGTTTAATAAAATATATCTTATAAGCGGAAGAGAATATGAGTTTGAGTCTGTGTAATTTCACTTTTTTTTTTTTTGTCTTTTTGAGACAGGGTCCCACTATGTAGTTCAGGTTGGCCTTGAGCTCACTTTGTAGCTCAGGATGGTCTTGAACTCACAATGATCCTCCTGCCTCAGCCTCCCGAGTGCTGCGATTACAGCTGTGCACCACCACACCCAGCAGGTCTGTGTAATTTCAAAGTCCAACATCTCAGCAATTACTTGCCAGATAATCTGTGCTGCTTTATAATATTTTCAGGCTTTGCAGATTTCTTGACCTCCAGCAGGAATGATCTTCTTTCCCCTTCACCTCTAAGCCAAAAGCTACCATACTGCAGTCACCCACTGTTAGTGGAGGGTGACCCATCAAAAAAACAGCCAAATCACCATGCTCCCATAGCAGACTTATTTCAAAGATGAGTGAAGAAGCACGGGTTTGGCAAAAGAGGAAGAGAAGAAAGAAACAAGCAGACGTGAACTAAACAGTAAATAATATCAACATGCAAATGAGGAAATAGGTGTGCATATATAGATGCGAACCCTTCCTGGCTTAATTTATAATAAGCAGGGCAGGCAAATGGTCTCACGGTCTGCGTGTCTTTGGTCCCCATCCAAGAATCTCAGAGAGCAATGGCACGTTCTACAAACCTTGTTCTGGAATTCCGTGGAGGCCAATTTATAATGCTTAATTATGCCTCTATGTAACTCAGACTTCCTGGAGACAAACAGCAGCATGTGATTTAAAACGTTCATTTGATAAATCATCTCCTTATTCTGAAATTACAAGGGAAACATGTCATCCCAAGCACACACAGCCACCCCACCTAACCTTCTTCCGGGAACATTTTGCCCACAGACCTGAGTGTTATATTCAATCACAAAGTCTGTCAGGTGCTTTCTTATGACTCCACTGATGTCCTGCTTGTAGGTACTGTCATTAATAAGCTCTTGGCGGTTCACGACTTTCCCCTTGAGGGAAAGAAGAAAATCATTGGAGGGCAGTTAATAAATATAAATAGCATGATTTTCCCCTTGGATAAAAGAAAAACAACAAGGCATTGTGTCAGGTGTAACACATAAGCCAGGTACTTAATGAATATGAATAACCGAGCAGATTAGCCTGTGGGTGGAATATGGACATGTGGTAACTGTGCAAACCTCAGATCTATTACGACAGGCAGCATAACTGAGTGACAGCCTCAGCTGTTGTGATCTGAAATCCATCAAACTTTTCCTGCTGAGACTGAGCAGTCTCTCACATGCTACTGCTACTCGGTGGCGGAGGGCATCAGGGACACTGAGAAAAACCCATTCCCAGGAGATTCAGACTATTCAGACAGGCAACTCCAATGAACATTCTTAGCATTGCACTGGCATCAAAGTCTCTTCCATCCAACCTTCCTCCCTCTTCTCCCTTCTCCTCCTCTCTCCTCCCTTCCTCCCTTCCTTCCAGAGGCTCAGACCTTCATTGTGATCTAATGGATCTCTGAGTCTTCCCCATCTCTTTGTTTTCCCTCTGAGGCTTTTTCCCTAATAAATATTTTTTGCTTATCTAATTCTTCCTGGTAACTATCTCACTGGAAGTTCTAGACTAACACAGGGCATGACATGATTCCTTGTAGCCCCGGATGGAAGTCTGTAGGGGCAGGAGAATCAGCAGCTATCACCTCCTTTCTACTCCATCTCCTCTTCCTCTCCACCCGTGGCACCTTGATCCAAACTTGTCCTCTGGACCTCCAGCCATGGTCTCCCACTGACCTTCCCACTTCTCCCCTTGCATGCCCCCAAGCCATGCCTGACATGATTCCAGCCAGAATGATGCTGTTAGGACACACAGCTAATTATGTCATGCTTTTCTTGCTTACCTATGTCATAGTCCCAAACTGTCCTCTAGATACAGTCTCAACTTTTTACTGGCCATAACAGTCTGATAAAACTAATTAGAGCACTCACATTATTCCAATCACTGCATTAATTTATGTAATCCTCATAACATCCCATTGAACTGTCTATTATTTCCCTGGCTTTACACATGAGGAAACTGAGGCAGAGAGAAGTGACTTGTCCAAGATTAAACTAGGGAAAGGTGGAGCCAGGTTTTTTTAATGTTGCTAGGGGTGGAACACAGGTTCTCAAGCATGCTCCACATGGGCTCTTCCAATGAGCTCAGTCTGGAATGTAATTTGGTGTAAGGCATGATATATGGAGACTGTTTCAGTTTGCCTTTTCCTCACATGACTATCTAATTATCTTAACACCATTTGTTCAATAACACATATGTTCCCATCGGTCTAAAGAACCATCTTGCTCACACACCAAGTTTCTATATGTGTCTGGGTCTATTTCTAGACTCTATGCTGTCCTACCCCAAAACACAAATCAGACTCTTTTATTTCCCCATTTAATGACTCAGTGATTTCCATGATCCCAGGATAAAAACAGACTGTGGCTTTCTCTGAAAGTCAAGTAGGTCTGGGCATCATTCGATCTATCCCATGTGTGGCCTTGGAAAAGTCATTAACCTCTCTTAGTTGCATCTGCAAGTGACATAGCTATGTGTGGTGTAGGAATAAGGCACATTCCAGGAGCCATACCATGGTGTCTAGAATGTTTAATAGACACTTTTAGATGACAGAATGCTTTGTACATCTGCGCTGTCCAATACAATGGCCACTAGCCCCATCTGGCTATGGAGCTCTTGCAATGTGGCTAGTGTGACTGAGGAGCAAAAGCTTTGATTTAATTAATTTTAATTTAAGTGGTCACATGTGACCAGTGGCTGCCATATTGGCTAGCTTAGGTCTAGACCCTGGAGACAGGAGAAAGAATGAAACTCAGTGAACTCAGGATGAGAAAGGCCTTGTGGAGCTCATTAAGGATTTAAGTCTTTAACCCAATAACAGAAAGACATTGCAGAGCTTTCAGAGAGGAGGAGAGATGTGATCACCAGATTTGAATTGTGGAAAGATTGCTACCTAAAGGACCAGAGTTAGGTAGTTAACACAATAGGCTATGGGAGATGATGGGCACTTGATCCAGGATGATTGCAGCAGATGTGGTGATAAATGGATGCATTCAAGGGGTGTTTCCGATAGAGAATCAATAGGACTGGGGGACGGCGAAGGGACAGCGAAGGAGCTAACATTAGGATGTCACCTGGGTTTCCTGGCTTGCTTATCTAGGGGGGAAAGGTGGTGGTGCCATGCACTGAGGGAGCAATAACCCTGGCGAGCACTTGGAGAGGAGATTATGACTCTGAGCCATGTGGATGCAGCTGGTGCTGCTATCAAGGTCTAGAAATGACAGCTGGAGATGGATGTGTGTGGACATGGGTTATGGATGGTACTTGCTGTGGATAGATGGGGAAGCATGAGCCAGAAGGGAAAACAAGTGCATGAGATTGAGCCACAGTGAGCTCCCCTCACTGATTACAAAAAGGAGGAAAAGCCAGGCATGATGGTACCTGTCTGTAATTCTAGCACTCTGGGAGGATGAGGCAGGAAAATCACAAATTCAAGCCCAACCCAGGCAACTTAGTAACTTGGCAAGACCCTGTCTCAAAATAAAAAATTAAAACGCTGAGTATGTAAAGTCCCTGGTATAAGAAAAAGAAAAAGAGAAGTAGGGGGGTTCCAATAGCCAGTGGCTAGAAAAGCCAGAGAAACACCAGGAAAATGCGACTTGACAAAATTGAACTAGCCCCAGTTTGTACCAAAAGCCCATACACTCCCCTGCTTAGAACCACAGAACCCCCACAGCAAGTGGGTCACAGTCCTACCTTTTTAAATACCAGGACACTGTCAAGGACCACATGGAAACGTCCAAAGGTATTTTTTATCTCCACCACTCCAAATGTAAGCTCAGGAAAGTCTTTGATCACGTCATAGAACGTTTCGGCTACTTCTTCCTCCAAATCCTGTTTGGGAAAACGTTTTGTAAGGCTTTGGTAGAAAACACAAATGTTTGGCTTATTTGAGTGGAAGGTGGAAGTGGTGGCTAATCTGTCCTCTCACTTTTTCCAAGTTCCAGAAAAGTTTTCCTGGGTCATCTATTTCCTTTTTGTGGATATTTTATGCCTAGAAAGCTGCTCTGGCTATGACTAAAGCCAAGCAGGCAAATCTTTAGATATCAGTGGAGAGAACTGGTTGTCTCCATCTTTCCCATTTATTAAGATAAAGGCTATTCCAACCTGTGGATTGAGAATTTTTAATATTAATTCCTTAAATGCTTTCAGAAGAAGCCATTGATTTGATCTCACATGATGCCACATGTCGACAGCATGATAGATGGCTAGAGTTTCAGACTTCATTCTTCAATTTTTGTTTGAAATTAAATTTGGCCAAAAAACACTCTCAAAGAAGGGGAAGGACAAGAGGCACATACACTTCACGTGTGTGAACACAGTGCCAAAGCTCTGACTTCTACTGTGAGATGGAGAAAAGTCATCAATTTAAAGTAAATGAGGCTGGGCACTCAGGAGGCTGAGGCGGGAGTATCACTGAGAGTTTGAGGCCAGCCTGGGCTACACAAAGTGAATTCAAGGCCAGCCCGAACTGCATAGTGAAAGTCTATGTCAAAAAGACAAAATAAAAGAAGAAAATTAAAGTAAATGAGTTAAGATGCATCAGAAATTCATTTTCTAGAAGCAAAACCAATTTTCAAATGATTTATAGATATATAAAATAAAAGCAATAGAAAGCTGTCATGAAAAATTTCATAATTATATCCAAGATTTTATGTTCATTCCCAAAGGTCTTCCCCACTACACCCCTGATGAGAGTTGGTGTGTTTGCAGGTGGGTGTGTGTTGGTGAACTGTTACAGGTTTTAGTTGTGTGGAGGTAGATGGCAAAGAATGGACCAGGGGTGGAAAGATGTTAGGGGTGAAGGCTGCCCTGGTCCAAGAATGTCAGAATCAGAAAACAATGTCTCTTAAAGTAGAAAACAATGATCTCCCTTTATTCTGTGATGTTCTAAATGGACTCCCCAAAAGATCAGTCTTGCTATTAAAACCAACTAAATATAAGTATGTCAATTTCCTCTTTCTTCCTTCCATTCCTTTCATCTTTCTATCTCCCACCTTCTACCCTTCTGCTTCCATCCTGTCTTCTTCCACTCGAATCATTGAGACCCCCAGAAAATCAGCCCAGTGCATGAGGGACATCGGGCACGGGATAGCACTGGTGACAGAGGTACCTCAGGTCACCCCTCCCAGACACAACGTGCTCACTGGTTGAATAGTCACCTCCCGCCTCTTGACCTTAGTACCTGGAAGAAGCCAATGATGACCACAGGCCTGGAGTTCACAAAATCTACCAGCTGCCGGCTTTCGTTGAACAAAAATGCTTTCTGGCTAATTTGTCTTCTCAACCAAACCACCAAGGCTGCAGATTCAACCACTCCTGGAGGGAGAGAGAGGGAGAGACAGAGAGACAGAGACAGAGAAACAGAGAGACAGAGAGAGAGACAGAGAGAGAGAGAGACAGAGATTCTCCTGAACTGAAACAAGACTTATCTTCCCCAAACTTGTCTTGGGTTCCCACCTATTGAAGGACAAGGTCAGTTTCTCCCCCAGGTTCCAAAGTATGAACATAGCAGCAGATAAATGTCACTGAGCTCTCTCCAGGAGCCAGACATTGGGCTGAATATGTTTAGCTGACTTGTATTAAAACTTCATAGGGGCTGGGGATTTAGCTCAGAGGCACAGCCCCTGCCTGGCAAGCGCAAGGCTGTGAGTTCGGTTCCTGGTACCGAACTTCATGACAACTTTGTGGGACAGATAGTCTTACTCTGCCCATTTTACAGATCAGGAAACCAAGATTCAACTTTTGGGTAGCAAATCAACTAGTGAACTCAGGTGTCAAACCTAGGAGAGAAAACAGTCCCAACCTTCATTTCTTTTGTACCTTCCAAGGTGACAGGTGAATGGATTTATGTCTTTGAAATAGAAATATACCTCTGTGACCTTGGGAAAATTTTATTATCCCTCTGTGAGACCAACTCCCCAGCCAAGATCCAACTACCTCTAAGATCGTGTATCTTGACTTTTATTTCTTGTCTGTGGTGTGAAAAATGCCAAGCAGACAAAAGTCTTACCTTGTAAAACTAGAAACACATATGCTATGTCTGAGAAGACAAAAGCAGTGCACCAGAATGTACACAGGGTCATATGCAGATGGGCATATGTTTCCTAAAAGAATCAATTTCACATGACAAAGTAATGTACATTAAAATTTTATAACATACCAATTTATATCAATATCAACTATAGAACAGAATGGAATATCTTAAATGAATTTATGAGGTAAAGGAATACTTGTGAATAGTTTAGATACATCCACAGATCTTTATTCATTCATCCATTTATTCCCTTATTTGTCAAAGATGCATTAAGTGCCTATTATGTTAGGTAAATACCAGTGCCCTCCTTACTCCTGGGGTGTAATGGCGGGCAGAAACAAACATATCACGCTTCTTTGCAGCACTCGTTCTGTGGGGGAAGACAATCACCCAGTAACTACACAAACAGACCTATGATTCCACCCAATGCAAAGTTCTATGAGCTTCGAACAAAGACATCTGACCTAGAGAGCTTTCTGGAGGAAATAACGTATGAGCTGAAAACTGATTGACGCACTAGAGTTAACCATGAAGCAGTAAAAAAAGAGTAAAAGACTTCCTGATAGAGCCAAGAGCATGTGCAATGGCCCCGCATCAGGGCAAATCACTGCATGGGGTTTGATTTGGGGACCTTGAACAGCTGGATCAACTGCAAAAGGCTCTGCTTTCAGTATTCTTGCTTACAATTCCCAAGAATATCAAGCCTTCAAAAAATCTTACAATAAAATATGTTTACATGCAGAAAGGCACCCAAATGACACTGTATAAATTTGATGAATTCTCACAAAACAAATACATCTACACAACAGCCACCCAAATCAAGAAACAGAACGTTACGGGTCCCCCAGAACTCTCTGCTGTGTCTCCACCCAACCCTCCCCAAGCCCACCCAGGGGAAGCTACTTCTAACAGCCTGTATCTGACTGCCTATACTTTAACTCCACATAAATGGAGACATGTCACATGTGCTTTTGAGTCTGGATTTGCTACTTTGTGAGCTATATCCCCATTGTTCATGTGCTTGAAGATGGATTTCCACTGCTGCATAGTATTCCATTGGGTATTTCCCAATTCACTTTCTATCCTCTGTTGATGAGCATTGAGTTGTTTCTGGGTCGGGGCCATTGTAAACAAATTCTCATACTTGTCTCTGGGTGTGGTGGATTAACTAACGGTCAACTTGAAACATCCAGCTGAACTGAGTCAACATGGTTTTGGGTGTGGGAGGCCCACCTGAGGACAGTTGCCAACAGCATAAAAGGAGAACTGGAGAGGAAGATAGTGTGCTGCTGATTCTCCTGCAGAAGATTGTTGCGCTGGTTTTCCTGATATGAACTCAGTTGTTCTCATCATCAGAGGAGCTTGGGACCTCAATGCTGCTGTGGATGGCTGCGGTTCTCTTCTGGGGAGCTCTGGTCCTTACTCTGAGCATTGCTTCCTGGTTCCAGTGCAGATCCCTCTGCCTGCTGGCCCAGATCCTTCACCCCACTGGAGCAGACTTTCTAGTTTTGAACACTGACCTTTGGACCTTCTCAGTGCAGATCCTTGATACGGACTTGCATGAGACATTGTCGTGGGCTCTAGGCCTCCAGCTGGACTTGTAGAGCACATTGCCATGGGCTTTAGGTCTTCAGATAGACTCATGCAGGACATTGCATGGGACTAGGCCCTCAGCTCGATTCTTTGGGTCTTTGGCATATGGACAGATCTCCTACGTTCTTCTGCATTTGACTTTTCAGGTGAATATTATAAAATAATCCTATAAATTATGTGTCCTATATTAAATCTATTCCCTTGCAAACCTTGGCTACAGCACTGGGGCACATTGAATGTCATTCCATTGGGTAGATGAGACAGGAGCAGAATTTCTGCACAGAGCAGGTGCCATGCTCAGCTTCAGTAGATACAAATAAGACCATTTAAAAAGCAATGGTGAGCCAGGGATATAGCTCAGTGCCACAGCATCTGCCTGGCAAGCACAAGACCTTGAGTTCAATTCCAGTACCAAAAAATAAAAATAAATAAATAAAATAAAAAGCAATGGTGAGCCAGCCTACAGAAGTTCCCCTGAGGATGACATGGTGCCTCCAGGAGACAGCAAGGAAGGAGGAGGCTTTATGTAGCTCAGACCTTAGTACCCATCCCGCTGATGCCCCTTATCTTCTGAAAATCCAACCCCAAAGTTGAGTCTATGTCCACAATGCTCCTAGTTATCTTTAGGAAAAAAACACACACAGGAAAACAAATTGTTTCTCTTAGAGACATTTTCCCACCAAAATTATGTTGTAAGTTCCATAAAAGGAATTAATTTAGAAATTCTGAACATATAGAAAAGGTGCAGAAACTCCTCAACTTTCTTTAAGCTTCAGGTCTTTAGAACCATTGCTCCAAGCTGTCCCCGTCCACCTTCTAGCACACCAGGTTTGGAATCACTGGCCTCCTCAGCTGGCCTCCCTCCCTTAGCTCTTGTGGTGCAGCTTCTTCTGCTTACTCAGGTTCTCCACTCTCTCCTGACCCTAGTCTTTGTCATACGGTGCATTCTATTCTCTTCATTGTGTCAATAACTTTCTGAAATTATTATTGTAACTTTTTTGCTAACTTATTGAATATAAGCTCCCATAGCTCCTAGAATCCCTGGCATATACTAGGTGTTCAAGAAATCACTCTGGGATGAATGAATGAAGTGAATGAATCATCTGATGAGCCAGCTTCAGAGAAATGGATCTTAGGCCATCTTCTCTGGGATGTGTGGGTTCCATTTTCTCCTCTAGATTTCAGGGGGATGAAGTACTGTGAACTTCTCCATGGCTTATTGCTGAGTGCCTGCAGCTGGAGCACTGCCTTTGCAGGGCACAGTGCCTCCCCTGGCACTTGGCCCTGAGCCAGAGGACACAGTGACAACCGAGGTGTGAATACTCTGTCAATGATTGACTGGGGCCACACTTGGCTGCACATTTCCAGGAACGAGCTGTGAATGCTTCATTAACAAAGGCCCTGAGGCAATCATCATGTTTCCCTCCCTTTGGGATAGGGGGTAAGAACAAGTCTTTTCATGATGGATCCTTGGAGATCAGACAAGAATGGGCTTTGACCCAGCAACGATTAAATCCCGCTTGCCACAAACGGGGGTTATTTTGTAGAAGTTGCATGGAAGTTGATATGCACAGTACTGTCTCCTCTTTGAGCTCAGAGGAGCCCTGTGATGGAGGAAGAACTGAAATTATTCATTCTGTCCAGAAAATGAGACATTGAAAGTCCAGATCTACAAGGCTTGTACTAGTTCCTGCAGCTAGTGTTTATCCTAAAATCCGGGTATCCTGCGTCCCAGCCTTGGCTCTTTCTGTGGTTTGGAGTAATTCTGACAAAGAGGGAGGTAAGAAAGCTCAGCAGAATATGAGCTAGTCCCTTACCTACTTCTACCTGTGGTGAGACCTTGCAATTCCATCCTCTTCAAACTCAAAAACTTATCAGAACCTAATTTCTCTAAGCCCTGGACTAGAGTCAAGAAACTAACAGTTTGTTAATAATAAACTTATCTGCCATTTATTTAAAGTACAAAGAATGTAGAGCAGGGCTCAACAAACTAGAGCCAGCTTGATGGCCCCATGTTTGATTTTATGAATAAAACTTTATTGCAACACAATTATGCTCATTCGTTGACAGGTGGCTGTTTACACACTGTATCAGCAGAATGTGTAGTTGTCACACAGATTTTCTTACTCGTAAGGCCTAAAATACTTGCTACCTGGTTCTTTGAAGAAAACTTTTGCTGATTCCACTGCTTATTAGCTGGTATGCTTTCAGGCAGTTATTCTCCCTTTCTGTGCCTCTGTTTCTCCACCTATAAAAGCACTTTCTACACCTGATTGTTGTGAAGTAGGAGAAGGGCTTGGAGCACAGTGCATGCTGCAG
Source organism: Chinchilla lanigera (assembly GCF_000276665.1). Lineage (NCBI taxonomy): Eukaryota > Metazoa > Chordata > Mammalia > Rodentia > Chinchillidae > Chinchilla > Chinchilla lanigera. The sequence goes on from NW_004955442.1 coordinate 4,028,031, forward strand.
AGATGTGATCTGCCCTGTGTCTTGCTAGCATTGTATCAGCTTCCCAGCAGTCCTAGGAGGCAGATATTTTCACCATCCTCATTTCACAGATAAGGAAACTGAGGCAGGACAAGAGGAAGTGGTTGTTACTCAGATAGTAGCAAGGATATGGATTCAAAGGAGTGTGCTGCCGACTCCTGCAGCTCTTCACTGGACCTGGAAATGCAAGTGAGAGGGGTCCCTTCCTCCACGGTGCTCTCAGCAGACAGAGAGGGACATATGCCATCTGAGGAAGTGACAGAGAACCATGGGAGTGCAGGAGCACTGAGTGGGTCAGGCTTCCTGAGCTGGTGGTGGTCAGGGGAGGTGACAATGAAACTTCCTGCACAGCAAGGAAAGTCCCAGGGTTAGGTTTGGGGGACTCAAGAGGACTTGAGGACCTTCTCTGCAACCTCACTCACAGTCTGAAAGTGGCCACATGGTCATTTTGTGGCCTGAGCAGTCAGACAGTACATGGATGGATGGATGGATGGATGGATGACAAAACTGATGAACACAGAAGAGCCTAGCAGCCTCCTTGCTGTGCTAGTAGAATGTTCCTGGGTCTGACATATAGCAAACTTCCAACAGGCTTGATTGAGTGTTATTGCAAGAAGCTAAGGCGGGGGTGCCACCATACGCAACCCATCCCCACCTTCAGGGTGCCATGCAGTTCTCAGAATGGGCACAAGGGGGGGCATGAGAAACAAAAGACAGGTTCACTCAGGAACATGCTGCAAAAGGGGTAGTCAGGTCTCGTGGAGTCGGGATTCACCTGTCCCTCAGGAGGAAAGACATGCCAATGCCTGAGCCACTCCACAGGCAGATACAGATATGGACAAGGTAAATAGGGGCTCTTTGCTTGGGGTCAGTGGGTCCTCACTACGAAAATCATTACACAGCATGCAGCAGTAAGAGAAGCAACACGGATTTCCCATCTCTTTCTTACCCCATGTCTCCTCCTGCCCCCACCCTGACTCCACAAGCCTGCTAGGTGCCTATTATTCAACTACCCCTTTTGCAGCATGTTCCTGAGTGAACTTGTCCTGTGTTTCTCGTGCCCCTCCTTGTGCCCATTCTGAGAACTGTATGGCACCCTGAAGGTGGGGATGGGTTGAATATGGTGGCACCCCCGCCTTAGCTTCTTGCAATAACACTCCATCAAGGCTGTTGGAAGTTTACTATATGTCAGACCTGGGAACATTCTACCAGCACAGCAAGGAGGCTGCTAGGCTGTTTTGTGTTCATCAGGTTTGTTATCCATCCATCCACCCATTTATGCATTCCTATATGTAACTTTTTAAAATTAAAACATGCCAGACAAACACATCAAATTCTCCAAATAGCCCCAACATCAAGATAGGTCGGAACACGTGATAGGTTGATAATAAATGGGTGCTGAGTACATGAAAGGAATGATGATGTAAATTAATGTTTGGTAGCACCCTAGTCCCAGCCTCTTTTTCTGTCATCTCCTTGTCTCCTTTTGGCTACCTAGTGGCCTGGGGTGGCACCCAGATCATTCTAAGGGGCAAGATTTGGATGAGGAGTGGAATTAGGAACTCAGTCTCTGGTCTCTGGAGTTTATAAGCCATACACCCCATCCTCTACCTCTTGGTGTTTCGAGGGCCCATCAGCTGAGATGCAAGCTGTGGAAGAGGCAACTGTATGGTCACCAAAACCCATTTCCTTGGGGAAATCAAGGACAAGTTTGTCAGCTTCTCTTGCAGCTGACAGGGGGCCACATAACAGAATTCTGGTCAATGGACTGTGAATAGAAGTAATGCCTGCCACTTCCAGGCCATGACCACCACCTCTGCTAAGCTCCAGACTTCTGGCTCCAAATGCTGGTTAAACACAGGAATGAGCAGAAAGCTCCCAGGCACCAGGAAGGTGGAAAGGGCCTGGATCCCGGAGAACCCATGTGGGTCAGAGCCTCTGGCTGCCAAGCAGGCTTCCTGTAAGCATGAAAGTGACGTGACACTGAGCACTATTACCTTTGCAGTTGATGGGCTCTGACCTGTTGCCCTCAAAAAACAACTTCAACTCCGGAGCTTTCCTGACGTCAAACTCCTGCTTAAGCTCCTTCTCCACCATGATGTCCACTTTGCCGAAGTCAATCCCATTCTTGCCCTTGCCCATCATCCTCACAGCTTTGCCCAGCTCTGACGCCAGGTTCCTGGATTGCTTGGAGGACGGGTTGTCTGAAAGAGCAAACAGGAGGAAAGGCTAGCCCAGCCTTCTTTTTTTTGGTTTTTCTCTGGTACCGAGAACCGAACTCACGACCTTGCACTTGCCAGGCAGGCACTTTGCCGCTGAGCTAAATCACCAGCCCCTAGCCCAGCCTTCTTTCCCATCCACATCCATCCCCAGAACTCTGGCTTTTCCTGTGCCTGCTGCTAAGGAGTAAGTTTCGGAAACTCGACAGGACCACTTGGGAGATGAGCACTGTGGCTCTTCCAGTTCAGTAACACTGGGAACAATCCAATGTCAGGCTGCTACATCCCTCTGGGCTCTGTTTTTCTCTCTTTTAAAACGGGGACTATCATAGTGGCTCCTTCACAGACTTGTCAAGATTCAGACAAGATTTATGTAGCAATCAGTTCACAGTGCTTATTGTTTTCTAGAGTTTTACGCACATTGAGTTATTTATTCTTCCCAATAACCCTATAGGGCAGGTGTTATTATTACCCTCTCAAGTGTATAGGTGGAGAAACGGAGGCACAACAAAGTGATCTGCTTGCCCAAAGCCCTATGACAGTGAGAAAGCCTAGATATGAATCCACTCGGGCTGGCTGCGGAGTTCTGGTTCTCAGGTCTCCACCAGGCCTGTGAAACACTTAGCTTAATGCCTGGCATGCAGTGAGCACACAATACATTGCAGTCACTACTGCTGTTACTGGTGTAAAATTTCTGTGGTCAGAAATTAGGCAAGGGGCAAAGAGAACAGAGTGAAGGAAATCCTGAGCGCCATCTGGTGGAATGTGCTGAAACTAGCCACCTGAATTAGGTTCCTCCAGCTGCCTGTAGCTGTATCTAATAGGCAGTGAGCTCCTTCAGGCAAAGAGGGCCAGGTGTGGAGATGGGAGTGGGGCACGCTACCATGCTCCCCTACCTTCCTGAGCTCACCCCTTTGCAGGAGAGGTCACTGAAGCAGTCTGACACTCTCCGTAAGGGATCTGACACTGATTCCTTGGCCACTCAGATTGTGAGGCAGTAAGACAGGTACGAGGAAATAGCTGTAAGGAACTGGCATGTAGAACAAATCTTTCTGGCCTAAATGGAGGGGACCGAAAGGCTCCTCTGCTTGCTTTTCTTCCTCCTGATAAGGTTGTATAACTACAGACCCCTCATTGCTCCAGTGCCAGGCAGGTGAGCTGAGCAGGGCCGAGCAGATTTTTAAAACTGTGTCAATCTGGAGCCCTTGGAGAAAGTGCAAATCACCTCCTGGCTGAGGGACCATCCAGTTCCTACAGAGAAGTCTTTTGTGGCACACGGCCCAGCTTTTCTGGGCCCAAAATGTTACAGACAAGGAAATGGAAGCCCAGAGGTCTTCCTGCCAGTAAGCGTTAATTTGAGCTTCAACTCCAAGGCCACCTGACTCTTAGATTCATGCTCCAATTGACCAACTGGCACCCACCAACTGCCAGCCAGCAACCTGCGCCTGTACAGAATCCGAAACCCAAAAGTGAGTGATTGTTTTCATTAACCTTGCAATCGATGGGCAGGAGGGGAGACTCTCTGCCTCATCCGTGGATCAATGCCTCACTGCTGCCTGCTCCATCGCCATCATCGCCTTTTATACCCCCATCCATCACCACCAGCAGGTGCTGGCCTGTCGCCAGCTGCTGGACTGTGGCCTCTCCTGTGGCTTTCTGGGAATTTGGGCTCAAGGTTGCTGATTGACATCACATCTAAGGCAGGTGCTCAGAGTGCGAGAACCCCATGGAATGGCTGCCCCAAAGGTGGGGCATCAAGATTCCCCTCACAGTCCCATGCCTCTGGGGGTCTGAAATAGAGGTCAGAATGATCAGCACAACTGGAATGCTGTCATCTGAGAGCTACAAAGATGGGACCTGACAATGATGGTCAGGGCGTCTATTCATTTCATTCATTCACTCGCTCAACAAATCATTTCCAGTGTATGTCATATGCCAGGCGCCATTCTAGGCACTGAGGCTGTTACAGTGAACCACCACATAAAAATCCATGCTGCCACTGGGAAAGGCAGAAAATAAACAAAATAAAGAAATAGAAGTTCACGCTGGGTTAGGGGATAAGTACTAGAGAGAAAAAATAAACAGAATGGGAAGTTGGGAATGTTGGGGAAATTGTTGAGTTTAAGTAGAAAAATTAAGGAAGGCTTCTTGGAGAAGCAGGCTGAAGGAGCCGAGGGAGCCTCGTGGATATCTGGAAGTGGACCGGAGGAACCAGGAGGGCAAAGGCCCTGGGGCAGGGTGTGCGAGGCCTCTGAGGAATAGCGACTCTGTTGAGTCTGGAGCAGAGTGAGCCAGTGTGGCGGGTGGGGTGGTATAGGGTCCTGTAGATCACTGGGTAGACGACGACCTTTCTTCTGAGGAATGTGACATGTCACCAGTGTTTGGAGGAGTATCAAGTATGATTTGATTTACTTTTAAATTGGATTTATCTCGATGCTATATGAAGACTAGACCTAGGGAGAAACCAGTGGGCACAGAGAGACCAGTTGGACACTATTGCAGTAACTCTGGTGAACGATGGTGGTGGTTTGAGCCCAGATTGTGGCAGTGCAAGGGGGTAAGAAGGGGTCCAAGGCTAGAGAAATTTTTGGAAGACAAGCTGATTGGATTTGTCGATAGGTTGGATGCGGAGTGCAAGTGAAAGAGAAGTGTCAAGGACGACTCTCAGGTTTTGACCAGAGGAACTAGAAAGGGAATGATAGTAATGACTGTAGTGATAGCGATGATACAAAAACCATTATAGCATTTATTGAACAGGGCGTGGTGGTACATGCCTATGATCCCAGCATTCTGGTGTCTCAAAAGCTTGAGCCTAGCCTCAGCAATTTGGCAAGACCCTATCTAAAAATTGAAATTAATAATAATAATAATAATAATAATAATAATAATAATAATAAAGAGAACTGGGATGTAGCTCAGTGCAAAAACCTTGAGCTTAATCCCTAATACTATAAAAAGGCATTTATTTTTCATTTATTATAGTGTCACTTTGCTAAGCATGTGTTATCTTGATTAATCTTCAGTACAACCCTAAGAATTAGCCATTCTTAAGGGCAAGGAACATCACAACAAGGAAATGGGAGCTCGTGGTCTTATGCTAGTAAGTGGTGACACAGATTTAAATCCAAGGCTACCTCAGTGAAAGGAGTCACTGGTGAGGAGGTAATACGCTATTTTTCACAACCTTTAGGCTGTAACTACTTGTTAGATCTTTCTTGCATATCTCTGTCTTCCTGAGAAACCACTTTGAAGATACCACCATGTATTACAGCAACCATTGATATTTTCCTATTAATCTGTCCATAACTCTGTAATGTTTGTATTGTTCCCATGCTATTTTGTAAATGGATGTATGTTTATTACTATGTAGTTCCTACAACAACCATTGAGAATAGTCAATGAATATTCAATTGGTCACTCATGTATAGCTCTATTTATCTTCTTTAGAAACCACTTTGAAGATACCAAAGTATAGCACAACAATCATTGATAATAACCTACCACTTTTGTCTGTAACTTGCTATTATTTGTCTATTTGTTTTCCTAAGAAACTATCTTGTAGGTAACAATATAAAAAACAACAACCATTGATAATTTCCTACCACTTTGTCTGTAATTTGGTAAGCCCCCCCTATGCTATGTTATCCTTCCTTTACTCTTTAAAATAATAAAAAAATTTTAAAAATCCAAGGCTAGCTCACTCCAACTGAGAAAATTGGTCATCTGTTCTGAAAATGTCCCTTTGTTTGTAGAAGGGGATGGGGATATGCTTCCTGTCTCCCCTGTTTTAAGTGACTCCCATAGGAGCAGAGAGAAATTGCAAAGACAATCCATTCTGAGATTAGGGTCCTATTTTCTGTCTTCGGTCTTTTTAAGTTTGCTAATTGGTTTTACCTCTGATGCTCTGCAATTTTAAATTCAAAGTTCTTAAAGGAGAAAGGTATGCAAAACCCCTTGGATCTTGGTATCTACTTCTTGCCCTGGTTAAGTGGAAATCTAAGCTTGGTCAGGGAAAGAAGACACTTGGACAGAACAGTGCCCAGTGGGCTGTAGATAGCCAGGAGTCCCTTTACTGAGATCCCCAAAAGCCCACCCTCCCTCAGGACTTGGGTATGTTTACAGATGCTCTGTCTACTTTAAAGCAGTTCTCCATAATGAGACAAGACAAATGGAGCTTTAGTGCAAACTTGGCATAGAAATGCTATACTAGGGTGAGAGAGGTCACCATGGCACTGTAAGCAGACCGAGCACCAATTCTCACGCCAGACCTGGTCTCTAATCTGGGCTTTACTGTTTATCAGTTGTGTGACTGGGCAAATGATCTAAGCTTCTGAGACTTACTTGCCTCAGTGTTAGATGGTCATAATAACACTAATGACAGTGCCTGGAGCTCAGGTGCATGATAAATGGCAATTCCCACCATTGCCACCACTGTTGTCACTGTTACTGTCATCACCATATCCAGCACCAGCACTATCCTTACCATTGGCATCATCTTCACCATCTCAATCTTATCCATATTACCGTCTTCTTCATTACGAACTCCATCATTACTTAATGTATTCTCAGGACAAACTCTTACCACCTGTGCCTAAGGAACAACCAGTAAATGATCCCAGAGACAGCTCCTAATAAGTCTTAGACTCCCCATTGAGGGTGGCTTTTCCTTCCCTTCTTGACTCAGAGGCTCAAGGAGGACACTTCAGGCAGAGGAAACTGCAGGTGCAAAGGCCCCAAGGACTGAGCTAGCAACACAAATAGATGAGGGTGAAAAGCAGAGTGTTCAAGGGATGTGAGAAGATCTAGGCTGGATCAAGTAGAAAACTCTCATTCATGCTAAGAAACTTGGAAGTTTAGAAAACCATTAAGGATTTTCATCAAGTTACAATTTGCACTTTAGAAAAAAAAAAACTGAGTAGATTGTAGGCAACGCTTTGGGAGAGGCTGGGAGACCATCTGCTGCAGTGGCTGGGGGGGGGGATGAGGAGGGTGGAACTGAGGCAACAGGAGAGCGGGGAGAATGGGAGGGTGCAGAGGATTTAGAAGATGGCATCTGCAGGATGTGGTGGCAAATGAGATTCGAGAACGGAGGGGAATCAAGGAAAGCCTTGATGTTTCTGACTTTAACACTGGAAGGCAGGATATGAGAAGAAACAGGCAGACAGAACCAAATCCATGAATCTGTGGTATGTTTTGGACATAAGAGGCATTTCCACCAGTCATAGACTCTTGGGCCAGGACTCCTTAGAGGGGCAAGAAGTTGGGCAGCAGTTACGGATGTGAGAGCCCCTGGGGAGTCCCTGGGGACAACGTCTGCAGCATCCCCTTGTAAAGAGCCCATTTACCCTTGGAGGAAGGCTTTTATGTTTTCCCCCAAGTGATTAATTTCTCCAAAGGTCACTTTAGCAGGCCTGCCAGGTTTTGAGAACTCATTTGGAATTAAATTGTGTACTGGCAGGAATCAAAGAGTCAACTGTAATGAGTTTAATAGAGTGTCTCTTTTAGATAACACAATCACTGCTGGGGTAGAGTTGGCTGCTTCAAAATACCCACTGGTGGGAAGTATTCAGATACTTCAAGGGATTCAGATTGGTTGTTATCAAGTGCAATTAAAGAATGGAAAATCAGTTGGCTGTTTCTGCAGCCTCCTGTTCAGTGTCAGTCCCAAAGATATAGACGGGAAGAACCATGGACTTGCCCTTCTACCCTGATTAAAACAACATCACTGCTGGCACAATCTTGAGTTCTCAGGGGGAGAGGGAGGGGTCCCCAGCCTTGACCACCTGCTGTACTATTTTTGACAAGGAAAACGTGTGCAGGTGTTTACTGTGCAGTGTGAAGCCTGTGGCTCTGCACCCTTCAAATGGGGTTCAGGATTCATGGTTTGGGACCACAGCAAAAAAAGAGAAGATGGTTTGGGTTTTTGACCTATTTGTCCATTATCTTACAATCCCGCAGCAAGCGGAGTAGAGCAGCAGGGTTCACAACTTTTCCTGGTGGAAGGAACAGCGAAACAGTTGGCCCACGTTCTGATGTGGTTGAGGGATGTGTGGGGCGGGATGGAAGGGTCTTCCAGCAGAGTGGAAATGCCTGCCCTGTTCACAGGCTGGTGTGATGAGAATGGTCTGGCTAGATCTCTCCTGCAAGGCTTTGCTTAGTGGGTTTGCAGTAAAGCAAGGGTGGGGTGGTGCTCGTGTGGAAGGCAGCCACTAGCCACCAGAAGAAGACGGAGTCAGAGGCGTGGAATTGCCTTGCGGGAGAATTGGTGCAATGCGCATGCTCCGTATTGGATGGAGGCGCACGGGAGCCAATCACATGTTCACACTGGAGCACCGCATTAAGGGCCCTAAGAAGGCCATTTGTGTTGCTGTGAGGTGGCTGCACAATCCAGCGGGCGAGGCACTAGTACTTGTTGGGGGGTGGGGGCAAATTGGTGCTGTCACATCTCTAGATTCCCCCCTTTGAGTGGTGTCCTTGAAAAACAATATATCAAGTGAGAGGAGGCGAGGGTTAAGGTAGCGTTGGAAGGCCTGAGTTTGGGGCGGAGTCCATAAACTCAGATGTTATGTGGGCAACATTGGCTGAATAGGATGACGGGAATCTCACAGGCAGGGAGGGGCTCCTGGTCTCACTTCTCGGCTCTATGTGTCACCTTGCAGGAAGAGGGGCCAGCGCTTCCACATTTTAGGACTTTCCAAGAGATGATGCAAATTCAATTTTAACTGAAACGTTCCGGTATTTAAAACACTGGAGCACAACCCACCTACTGGCCATCTTCAGGACATGGGCTTCTTGTCACATGATTGCTTTCAGGGTTCAGGGAAAGGGAAGGAGCCACAAAGAACTGTGAAAGAGGAGGGAGCTAGACAGATCACAGCGAACCAGAAGAGAATGCTTGAGGCCATGGGTTTAATTCCTAGCACTAAAAAAACAAATAGCTGTCGTGTATTTGCTATCTACCTACCCATTCCCTTTTGTTTAATCTAGCTAGGATGTCAAATGCAGTGCAGGAAGTACAGCAGCCATCTGTGACCATGAGCTACAGCATATGAAGGCTGATGAAGTAAGAAGATAAAACAAATGTAAGTCCTTGATGCTGAGCAGCTGTGATGCCAGGCACTGACCGTCTATCCTCGGCAGATGTGCTATATAGGACATGCTCTTAGACTGAAGCCCCCGTTCACAGATTCGTCATTACTAGATGTTGCACCCAGTCCTAACACAGAATTGATATACTGCATCTGTGTGGTGCCGTGGGTTCTCCATTACTCCCTGTAGCAACCACTTCCAACATTCCCACTCTACAGGTAAAGAAAATGAAATGCAAAGAAACCAAGGCCTAGTTTCTGGCAGAATTGGCTTCACCCTCAGGTTCACCTGATTCTCAGTGCACTTGATAGCAGACCTGATGGCACTTAGGGACCAAGGTGTGTGGAGGCTTGGGAATGAAGAGGTCCTTCAGGATTTGGCAGTGCTCGGCACAGGGTCTTTGATAAATATGGATGTCAACCAGCAACCATGAATTCAGGGGACTTCTGCTGCCTCCACTGCTCTGGCTAAAGATTGCCCATCTTGCGGGGCAGATGGCGTGTCTCTCACTTGCAGGCAAACCAAAAGCTCCCAGAAGCACTTGCTGTGGCCTGGGCATCCTTGTGCCCAGCGTGAGCAGCCAGGGCCAGATCAAGAAGGCTGTTCAGCCACTGTGGTTTGGAGACACAACTCTGAGGACCAACCTGATCCAGGACTTCGCACCTTGTGTCACCAGGCGCGGGGCTCAGACCATGCGGTGGCATGGGTCATGTTTACAGAGCTTCTCTTGCCTGGTGACATGCTTCAACTGTAGAGTCGTTGAAGGCAGAAAAAAAGACCCCTTTTCTCTGGGGCCCACACAGCCTGTCACAGTCTGGCACTGAGTGGGGCTGTGGAGCAGCAGGGTGAAGAAGGGCACAGGGACTCCCTGTAATCCCAGCAGTCTGGGAGGCTGGGATAAGAGGATCACAAGTTCGAACCCAGCCTAGGCAACGTAGCAACTTAGCAAGATCCTTTCTCCAACTAAAAAATTAAGAAAAGGGCTGGAGAATGCGGCTCAGTGTGAAGGCCCTGGGTTCAATCCTCAGGACTACAAAAGTAAAAAAAGAAGTGCAAAGATAACATGGCCACAAGAGACCACGAGGGAGGTGTCGCTTTTCCAGAGGACGCCAGTGATGCCAGTGACAAGGGCAGGCGGTGTCTCCAAGCTCCTTAGCAACGTGTCAAGCATGCTGTCTCCCCTAACCCCCACAGTCACCCACGGCTTTACACAAGGGCACTGCATTCATTCCCCAGGTGACAGCCAGGGAAAGGAGGTCAGAGTGCCCGATTCTGGGAGTAGCTCTGAAGGCAGAGCTCAGACTCCAGTGTCCACATCTGCTTTCTTCATCCCCCAAGTCCCTCCATGTGAGAAGTGGCATAGCACAGGGGGAACCCTCACTTGTGCTGTGTGACTGTGGGCAAATCATCTGGCTTCTCTGAGCCTCTGTATCCTCTGACACAAAGTAGGGAGGTGAATAGTGCCACCATGCTGGGCTGCAAGGACCAAGGACTTAACGTTTCCTGAGGTGTTTAGGACGATGCCTGGCACATGGCGGTGTCCACAGTGTGAAAGCTGTCAGGAAAACCCCGTCTTATGCTGTCCCGAGGCTCAGCTTGGTGCCCCCAAGATGTCTGCTGATGCAAAGAGTAAAAGTTCAAAATGCAAAGGTGACTATGTGAAGCCTAGACAACAGAAGTGAAGGATTAACGCACCCTTTTGCCCAAGAGCCTTGACCTAACTGCCATCCTTTATTGCCCTCAGGGTGCGGCCCAGGAACTGCACACACTTCCCTGACTATTCTCAACAGTCCAGCTGGGTCATGAAGCTTCACGCCCATTCTGTAGAGGCAAAAACTGAGGCCCAGAATACTAAGGACACCTGAAGATAAAGCCTGGCTTTCCTACATGTGACATCATAGAAGCCACATGTGATGAGTGATCAAAATATACAAATTCATTAGAATAAAGACACATGGTCATCAGTACCCCTCAGGGTACTCCCCCTCACTTGGAGCACACTTATCCCACTATTCTTGCCACTTTCTGAAGCAGTTGTGGAAGTCCTCTTTGGTGAATGTCTGTAGCTGCACTGTCATGGCTGCCTCAGTGTCCTGGATCAGTTCAAAATGCTTGCCGTTCATGGCCATTTTGATGTTGTGAGAGAGCCAGAAGCCTCAGGGTGCCAGATCTGGTGAATAAGGTGGGTGGAGACACACAGTGACATTTTTACAAGCCTGCTTTTTCATTGAATGGTGCTCAGCAGCATTCACCACACTTTTTATCACACTAGGTAAAGACATTTGTGAAAGAGGACTTCCAGAACTGCTTCAGAAAGTGGCAAGAATGATGGGATAAGTGTGTTTGAGGTAAGAGGGAATGATTGAGGGGATTAATGGCAATTAATTATTGTAAAAATTTTTTTTAAATTTCACTATATTTTTGATCACCTCTTGTCCAAGCCCAAGATGAAAGTGCCCCCACCCCCCAGGTACCTGGACTTTCCTGGGACCTCAATGTTCTCATCTGGAAATTGAGAGTGATGTGGTATATATAAATATACTTTTTAAATTGTTCGTGTGTTCTGGTGTGTTGAGATATATATAAAGCTCCTCAGGCCATAGGAGCAAGGAAGCAGGCTTGTCACCAGGGACCGGGAGGAAATACTCACGGAAAAGCACCATGAGGAAGCGGGTCTCATTGAGCATCTGGGCCAGGCCTGCTGCTGTCAGCACCAGCAGGTCGCGCTCCTCCACAATGTGCAGGGGCTGGGAGAGGTTGATGCTGGGGACAGTGGCGCCCTGCTCCAGGGAGCTGTGGGCAGTGGGGACCCAAGAGGCCACCATCAGCAGGGCCATCCAGAGCAGCTCCATCGCTGTCCTGAAGAGGAAAGGAACAGAGCGTCTGTTAACACAGGTGGGCCTCTCCCCTGCCCCAGTGTTGCTCTCCACACCCCACCTTTCACCTGGGGGGCAGTGGGCTGGGCACTGCCCCCAGCAATACCCAAAGTGGGTGACTGCATCTAGAAGCTCAGCACAGCTGGGCCCCACTTGGAACAGCGGGACACGCAAGCCCTCTGGCTTCCCAGCCACTAGTGAAAACTTGCCAAGAAGAGTCTCACCCCAGGGTGAGCCTCTGGACCAGTCCCCCAACACCAGCTCCCAGGATCTCCTCTGCCAACAGTGCCCCATGCTCCCTTGCGTCATGCTCCTCCAGTTCCAGCCTGAATGCCTCTGTGTCGGGACGCTCACTGCCTTACAATGTACCCCATTTGGTTCTTGAAATATTTTCAAGACTGTTTTCTCTTAAAAGTCACAACCACAAAATGCACTTGTAAAAATATGTCAAGTTCAAAATAAAAATCTCTCCTTTAACTGTATTGCCAAGAAAGCTGTTAGGTTTAGAATGAATCCTTGCAGGTATTGAAAATACCCCTGTGGACGTGCTTTGAGTGCACATTTTGAGACTGTGCATATTGTATGGTGCTTAATTCTCTCTCCTTAACCTTTGATATTTATGAAAAATCCCCTGATGCTCAACCTTGCCCGAGAGCAAACTGGTTCAGGATTGCTCAGAGTGGGGCCTGCAATCAAAATATTTTAAATTTCCCAAGTGATTTTTGTTTTGCTGCTTCTTTGTTTGTGGTTGATGCTGTTGTTATTGTTGTTTGTGGTAGTGGGGATTGAACACAGCCTGTTTACACTGAGCTATATTCCCAAACCTTTTTTCAATATTTATTTTCAGACAGGGTCTTACTAATTCATTAAGTTGCCCAGGCTGGGTTTCAACTTGTGATCTTCCCGGCTCCGCCTCTCAGAGAGCTGGGATTGCAGGTGTGCAGCATCATACCTGGCTTATTGTTGTTATTTTAACTTTCTACTTGAGGCATTTTGAACACAAAGATAGAATGGTATGCTGAACCCCAGGATACCCACCCCTCAACTTCAGTTACTATCATGGCTAAACACTTCATTTGTATTCTCATCAACTTTCTTCCCTGGATTATGTTGAAGAGACTCTTAAGCCTCACACATTTCACCTGTAAATATATACAACAAAATATAAAAATATATACATATAAACAAAACAAAATATATATTTTGCTTTGTTTTGTTTTTCTCCGGTACCGGGAATCAAATTCACGACCTTGCGCTTGCCAGGCAGGTGCTGTGCCACTGAGCTAAATCCCCAGCCCCTCACCTGTAAATATTTAATCATGAATCTCTAAGTGATATGGATTATTTTAAAATAGCATATAAAGGGTATACTTTCAGGAATCATTTTTATAATAAAATAGCATATAACCACAATAGTATTATCATAACATCTGCATATCATCAACAACCCAGAAAGTGTGCAAATCACCCTGATTGCCTCATAAAGTTTAAGTTTTTTAAATCAGGATCTAAATGAGACCCATCAAGTATCGACTGTCGGCTTTCTTAAACCTTGTCCAGGTAATTTTGCAACTCGAGAGCCATATGGTCAAATGAAATCAACAAAGCCAAGTCAAGATAAGAGTGAAAGGTAGGGAACACCTGGTTTTCTGGACTGTTGAACAATGGACATGATCCAAATCTATGTCTCAGCCAAAGGGCTCATGACCGCCAGGCTGGCGTTAAGGGTCCCTAATGACCTGCAGTGTCCCCACGTCCAAGGTCAGGTGCCACTCACCAGCCCTAGCTGAGTCTGCTATAGTACAGAGATGACTATTAGAACTGTTGTTTTTAGCACTAATGTCTTTGTTTGCTTATTTGTTGTTTGAGTCACTCACTAGCAATAGGAATTGTCATCTAAAAGTTCTTTGCCTACATGGAGGCATCAAGGTACCAGGGTGTTAATTTTCATTGTGCAGAGAGTCACTAGATGACTGTTTCTTAGCTATGCAAAAACAACATAGTGAGGGCTGCCAGAACCTTCCTGGGCCTGACATTGGCCATCCCTTCTGTACCTCTGTGGTACTCAGAAGCCTGCTGGGCAGGAGGGGTCATTTGCAAAAGTGCCGAGGGGTCATCTGAGAAGAAATCTTCAAATTAAACGTTTTAAGGCCCTCTCTGTGCCACTTGAAGGAGGAAGGAGGAGGCTGAGCTGGAGGCTGCAGAGCCTACAAGGGAAATGCTGCTGTCTGGCTCCGGCAGGACGGATGATAATCAGACGCTGCTGGCAGAAACAGGCCCTCCATGGCAACTTCTGCCACTCCAGCCTTCCCTTTGGCGCATTCATCAATTATATGTATGCACACCAAATATTTTTGAGGGTTTTTACATGTTACATATATTACATGCTGTTAAGTGCTAGAGACACAGAAATCAAAAACCTCGGCAGGAGTCCATGCCTTCTCGTCATGGGAAACACAGTGGACGAGATAAACAGATACAAGTGAACAGTACATCAGAAGCTCATCCACACGGAGGGGAAAAAGAGGTAAGGGAAGACTTGAAAGTGATGGAGAGGGGGGCATGTTAGCATAATTAACAAGGTGACCATAGATAGCTTCATTCAGAAGATGGCATTTGGCTGAAGGAAGCTGAGAAGTGATCTATCTGCATTTCCAAGGGTGCTCAAGGGGTGATTCTGTCCTCCACTCTTTTAAAAACAAAATTCATATTTTATTTACATTGAAATAAATTATACAAAATTCTCTTCACCAAAAATAACAGAAATATTTTCTGTATTATTTCTAGATAAACCCACAAAACATTGATTTTGTAGGTTTTCCAGGTTTTGCTTATAAATCAAGATGAGGCAATAGATAGTCATGGAAAAAGAAGGCGGCAGACAAGGCAGTTGCCTGTATGATGGCCTCTAATTCCGTACTGACCATGGAGCGGAAGTGTTCAACATTTACCTGTTAGGCAGCTTATGAAGATGTAGGCTCAACAAAGGAATGTAAACAGCAATAACCAGATGTGGAATATAATGGCAAGCTTCTCCATTCAAAGTTTAACTGTAACCTCTTCTTTTAAGTTCATTTTATAAAGACAGAATCTACACTGAAATCTGGTGAGCTCCTAAGCTTCTGTCTGGTAATTCCCCTAACTGTCCACTACAGATTTCAATAACACACTTAAAACCCCTACTAATTACAGGTCAGGGATGGGCTTCACCATAACGTTTTATAAAATGCATTCCTTTCTCCTACATCACCTCAAAATTCCTTTTTTCAAAAGTTGACAACCCAGTACCTGAAAGGGGATCCACAGTACCAGTAAGTGTGCTGCCTAAAATGACTTAACTAAAACAAATCCACAGTGCCACCAGCAGAGGTAGCATGGTGTTTCCAGTGCTGTCCTCTTGAGCCCCTCAAGCCCGGGCTCAACTGCACTGACACTCTGGACCCCTCTCTGATCCAGGCTGGCACTGTGTCTTCAGCTACCTTTATGCCCACCCCTTTATTCTCTGCACTGTGGACCTTGCTTCTCCCTGCACCTACCTGGTA
Organism: Chinchilla lanigera; assembly: GCF_000276665.1. Lineage (NCBI taxonomy): Eukaryota > Metazoa > Chordata > Mammalia > Rodentia > Chinchillidae > Chinchilla > Chinchilla lanigera. Next base: position 4,043,775 of record NW_004955442.1, read on the forward strand.
TCACGCGTGTCCCTTCCCTCTCTCCCCACCCCTAAAGGCACTGTCCAGACCTACAAATCCCAGTTGGGAGGAAAGTGGCCATGATGGACAGCTTATTAATAAGAATGACTAACATGGAGTGACATGTTGCCCACCAGCTAGCATGGCCAGCACACACGGCATCTGTTGCCCAGTGTTTGCCAAGAGCCCATGCCCCAGGCACATCATCTTCTCTACAGACAGAGCCACAACCCGCTCGCTGGCCCCTGTGTTTCTGCTCGTTTCTTTCCCCTACTCCATCCCACCACACAACCATCAGCGAGTTCCTTCTTAAACCTAAGTCAGATCATATGGCTCTGATTACTCAAAGGTTCCGGCAGTGTGTTATCACACATGGTCCAAAGCTTGACCTTGTGGCTGCTCGGGTCTACTCTGGCTCCAGACCTTACTTTTACCCTATCTGACCTTACCCCCTCTGCTCTCGCTCCTTGTTCATTCTCCTGCTCTGTCTTCCTTGAGACAGTGGCCTCTGCCTGTGACACCTCTACCCCACCTCGCAGCCTTGTCTGGTCCTTCAGATCCCAGCCAAATACCCGCCCAATGAGGAATTTCTCACCACTCTGCTTTCAGCCACCCACTAACTCACCAGTATTGCTTCATACTTTTCATTATTATTTCTGGATGCACCTTGTTTTCTTTTTTTAACTTTTAAATGTAAATGGCATTATTCAGAGCCGTCTTCCCACCTCCTAGAGGAGTGTGTGTATCTGATTTTAAGAGCTCAGCACACGTTTGGTGGATGAATGGATGGATGAATGGATGGATGAATAAATGAATGAATGAGATAATTTAATTGTCACAACAAACCCCAAGGTCCGTTTCAGGGGATAACCTACTAGAAATCCCTGGGGAGTTTGGCAAGAATACTGGCACCTGAGCACAAACCCACCCCGGGTGAGCATGGGCCCCCTGGTTCACCCTAATGTGTGACCTTCTTCAGTGACATTTGGCAGAGGGAAAGCTGCAGCACAGGGCTCACTGGTCAGAGGGTCACTGATGCTCATACCTGTGGGATGCCGGGTCACTCTCAGAGCCGCTGGGCCTCTCTGGGCTGGCCCTGTAAGAGGGAAGTTGTGATCTGAAGATGGGCTCCTGGCCTTGCTCGTGATCAGAGTTGAACTGGTTGGCAGCTGGACAGTCCAAAGAAATCCAGGGACAAAAAAGGAGCTCCTTTGAAAATACGCTGAGGCCACTGCAGCCTACAGCCGTATTCTGGGTTCTGGAGTTCCGGGAAGGCCAAGTGGTCCGGGAGAAGAATGGGCCATTGTTGAGTCACAGAGGCCCTGCCAGGCAGCCCCCTGCAGAGATGAGCCACACACACACACACACACACACTTGCGTGTGTGCGTGTGCAGAGCTGAAGTTTTATAGAAGTCAAAAACAGGCATGGCCTGGACTCAGGGTTTGAAGCCCTAACTCTATTCTAAGTAGTGTAGCCCTGAATACATATTACTCACTCTGTCTGAGGCATTTCCTGTCATGCACAATGGTACACAACTCAGACGTGGGGTAAGATTAAACAAGACAAGCAACGAAGTACCAGGGCATGCCTTCTCCCCGCTGTGCCATGGCCTCCCGCTTAGTGCTGGTGTGGTTTTTTTCCTTTTTTTAGTGCTGGTGATCAAACCCAGGGCCTCTCACATGCTAAGCCAGTGCTCTACCACTCACACGTCCAGCCCTCTGAGTGCTCTTGGCTTGCTCTGCTCCAGCCACACTGACCTCTTCGCCAGTCCTCAAATGTAACAATCACGTGCCTGCCTCAGGGCCTTTACCCTTGCAGTTCCCCTGCCAGAAGCTCTTCACCCAGGGATACTCAAAGTTCACACTTTCAGATCCTTGAAGTGTTTTCTCACATGTCACGGTCCCACTGGCCTTTTCCCGACCACTTTGTCTAAAATAACAACCCCATGCACCTTTCAGCAACTCAGAGACTCCTCATTTTCTTTCCAGCTCTTATTTTTCTTCATAGCATTAATCACCTTCTAAATTGCATATCGTTTCCTTTGCCCAGCAGATAAGAGGTATGCAATAAACATTTGTTGGATGAATAAGTAAAAGCCCGTTGATATGTTTAACCTCATAGTTATTATGGTCAGAGGTTGCAAGGGCAGCTCTGCACTGGCCTGTGCTCTCGAGAGCTGTGGCAGAGGGTGGACACTGCGCTCAGGCTGCCTGCGGAACGGAAAAGCAGCCCACCCGCCTGAGAGCAAGGATTGGATCCTTCTCAACGAGACTGCCACTCAGGGCCAATGTCACCGTGGCCGGGCTTGGTGGAAATGAAAGAAGCTGCTGTGTGGAAGTGAGTCAGGGTCACAGGGGAACCTGACACAGTAAGGGACAAACAGCCTGTGGAATGTTGATAGTGGCTTCCTGAGCTTCAGGTAGAGGCTGTACCTATCTCCCCTCCTCCACTGGGGGTTACTCTGAGGACTGAGTAAACCTGCTGTTCCTACAGGTGCTGGTGACTGGGATTTCACCCAGCTTGGATTAAGCCTGAAGAGAAAAAAACAACCATATGTGCACTTTGTACCCAGAGTATTAGAAATGAACTTGTAACCTGTTACTCATGGACAGTTTCACCACAAGGTGTGGCAATAAAAAATGTTGAGTAAATATTAGGAATTTAGTATTCATCGATTCAACAAATATTTATGGAGCTCTTCCAATGCAGCAGCTACTTTCTAAGTGCTGAGATACAGTGGTGCAGAAGATGTAAAATCTATGCCCTCTTGGAGCTCAGGTATGTGCACACACGTGTGTGTGTGTGTGTGTGTGTGTGTGTGTGTGAAAACTTTGGTAGCCTGACACTGTCCACTAGTGTCACTAGAGACCCTGGCTGGCAAACACGCTATGTTGGGATATTTTTGGCTGCTGTTCTCAGAGACACAGTGTCCCAGCTGCGCACAGTGAGCCAGGACCTCGGAGTATAAACAAGGGGCCAGGGGTGCTGGGTAGGATGAGTAGGAGCCAAGAGCAGAAGAAATGGCAGGAAACCACATGGGGGCCTGGAGGCTTTGTTGGGAATTCAGCTGACTGCGAGAAAGAGGAGCTGCAAGACACCTTTTACTTATTTTTAAACAGCCTTATTTAGACAGTATACAGTTAGCAGTAGTGTTAGTAAATTTACAGTGTTGCAGGGCCATGGCCGCCATCATCATTCAAGGACATTCCTGGTGGCTTTGGCAGTCACTCCCTGTCCTCATAGCCAAGGTCACCACTCATGCGTTTTCCATGTACTGGCAAGTGTTGAGTGGCAGAAAGACAGGACTCGCTTATTTATTATCACTGGTGTATCTTTTCTGTCGAAACAGAATAAAGTTCCAGTTCTCTTTGCAAATTAGCTGATGATTAAAATTCTCAGGGGCCACATTATCCACCAGTTCAGAGGGCCCCCCAGTTCCTGGAGCAGAGTGGCATCTGGCAGGCACCGTGAGCCCTGGGACAAACTTGGCAAGGAGTGGCTCCTGTTGACCCGCAAATCCTGGCCAGTTGAAAGCTGAAGACTTGGAGTCCTTGCTGACTTGGGACTCTGCCCTCTCTTGCTTGTGGTGGGGCCGAAGTTCCCTGTGGGAGGCTGATTCTGCAATTTGGATCCTGAGGAAAGAAATAACTACAGGCTTGCAGGCTGAAAGAAGCAGAACACCTTTTCTATGTCCTAGGCGCAAGAACAAGGTAATTGGGCAAGTCCTTCAGAAGCAAGTGGCAGCTGCCCCTGGGATCTCTGCTGACTAAGCCAGGAAGAGGCTTGGTGTGAAATGGCCTGTGGAAACTACTGAGAATAGAGTGGGGCTGGGGATTCTAACAGGTCACCTGTCAAGAAATTCAGGGGCAGAACCCTGGGAGGCTGAGGCAAGAGGGTCACAAGTTTGAGCACAGCCTAAACAACTCAGCAAGACCCTGTCTCAGAAAATAATAATAAAAAGGGCTGGGATGTAGTTTAGTGTAAAGACCCTGGGTTCAATCCCCAGTACGAAATAAAGAAAAGAAGGAAGGAGGGAGGGAGGGAAGAAGGAAAGAAATGGGGGAGGGAAGGGGGAATCAGGACAGAGTTTAAGAGAGAGGGTGTGTGAGGGAGGGATCCAGGCCCAGGGTTGGTGCCACAGCAGAGCTTGGGGCCTATACTTTTCTAGGAAGATGAGTCTCAGAAGTCCTTTTCCCCTCAAGCTTCCTTTCTTTACTTGTAAAATGAAGCAATTGGCATTCACAGCAGAAAGCTGTCATATGGATTTAATGAAATAATGTTCATAGGGTACATTTTATGTTCATGGCAGAGAGTAAGCTTCCTAGAGACCATGGTTGTGATGCGATTTTCTTTTTATGTGACCTTGTTATTATTATTATTCCTATATTCTGCTTACATTATTACTGAGAGTAACTTGGCAGGGGGACTTAAACTGGGAACACAACCCCTAGCTAAGCTGCTATTTCTCAAATTTTATTGTGTATGCAGTGGCTCTGGAGACCCTGTTGATGTGCAGATTCTAATTCCACAGAGAAGGGTGGGAGCTGAGGCTTTGTTACAAGCTCTGGGTGCTGCTGCTACTGTTGGTACAAGGACCATGCTTTGAACAACAAGACACTAAAATAGCCCTGGGGAGTACCAAGGCCACTACCCACCTGTGACTCCCAGGCATTCCAAATGCAGCTGGTCCAAACTGAGTAGTGCTTGTAAGTGTGACAGTCACACTGGATTTTGAGGGTCTACTCCAAATATATATATATATATATATATATATATATATATATATATATCTTTAATAATTTTTCATACTGATTCCATGTTGAAATGATATTCTCAGTGCACTTAGTTTAATAAGATGTAGTGTTATAATTGATACTGCTTGTTTCTCTTTTCTTCATAAGAATATCCCCATGTGGAGCCTGAGGAGTTCCCCCAAAGAGAAAACAGGGCCCTCAACTCAGTCCATCGAATAGGTTCTGAACTCATGCCACCAAGAAAGAATTCCAGGACCCAACAGTCCAAACCATAAGGCAGAGTTATTGGCCAAGTTAGAAAACAAGGAAGAATAAAAAGAACTTCTTCTTGAATAGCTGAAAGGGGATCACTCTGATTCCAGGTTCTGACCAGCCCGCTCACAAAATCAGAAGGCCAGCTTTGAAAGATTAGCTGAGGTAGTCAGGGTCCAGTAAATCCTTCTCTCAGTTCTAGTTTCACGGCTCCAGAGAGAGCCTTGTGGCTTGAGGGACAATTCAGGTACATGGAGATGATCGTCCTTGCTCAGGAGGAGCAACCTCTGTTCCTTTGTGGGGTAACTGCACCTGCACTGGGGAGGTGATGCTATCATAGAATGGTCTCCAAGGCTCTGCTGTGTCCTGAAGCTGAGACAACTGTAGGTTGGAGGCATCCATGTGTCTCTCCAGCGCGGTCTGGAACTGGATGCTGTGGAAGCTGGCAGTGGGTGTCTGAGGAAACCCTGAAAATTATTTTAGCACCTCTATCTTGGTGTCCATGGTCTTGAAGGAGAATGAGCTAGACTAGGTAAATTCAGGGCTAACAAACCTTGTTTTACCAACTTTTCCTAAATGACTAACATCCCTGCATACAGAGCTGAGCAGGAATCTGACCCAGAGTTTCAAACTAAAAAAGGAGCCCAAAACAACTGAGTTGCCTTGCCTCCTTCTGCCTATCTTTATTTCTTCTATCCTACCTCAAAAATACAGAGAATTCTTGGTTGCCTATGTGGTTCACCTTCTACTTTCCTGGGCAGTGCTGCCTGGGAACTTCAGCTTTGTCAGACCAGTTCAGGACTGGCAAAGGGATATTAGACAGAATAGCTGGTAGGAAGGACTTTGAATTACTCCCAACACAAAGAAATGATTAAAGTTTGAGATGATGGATATGCCAGTTACGTGATCAGGTCATCACACATTGTGTACATGTACTGAAATGGGACACTACACCCCATAAATATGTACAGTTATGTGTCAAATGTTTTAAATATATTTTTAAAGTTGTATTAATGCATCAGTGAAAAAATAATATTATTGGGATTGCCTGTGAAGGGCTGAAATTTGAGAAGGTAATGACCATAGGCCTGCAGAGATGCACTGGCAGCAAGAGGTGAGAGTTGTGGGCCTCAGGTTCAGAGGAGAGCAATGAGCAATGTCAAAAGTGGAACCAACACTGGAGGCCACCAGTGTGTTCTCCAAGACAACATGAGCTGAGGTGACTCTCAAGACTGGCCTCAGGCCTCTGTCCAGCTCCAAAGCCCAGATTTCAAGACAGTGGCTTCCCTCCTCTCTTTGGTGACAGGTAGGACCTACAACATGAGGCTGTGGCTGAGAGGCCTGGGCCTCCAGGTGCTGAGGAGCTTCCAGAAATTCTGTGGAGTCCACACGCAGGTGCCACCTCTTCCAGTCCCTCAGAAGATTCTGGACAGCTGGGAAGCCATCAGCTTGGGGAGGCAGCCGGTGCCTGAGTACTTCAACTTTGCCCATGACGTGCTCGACATGTGGACTCAGCTGGAAAAGGTGACCCCTATCCTGTCCTTGTGTCCATCCTGGGCATACGAGGTTGCCCTCAACTACTCCCATGAGATTTAAGGGCTACTAGGATAGTTTGATTTGAACATTTTGAGCTAGAACTTGCCACTACTGAAATTTTAAATTGTTAGCATTTAAGCCTCAGGAAGAAAATTGTGAACAAGTATTTCAAGCCACAAGCCTCCTTGCCTAATTCCTGAGAGGTCTCGCATCCCTGAGCCCAAAATCATACTCTGATTACTTCCCCACTCATCTGATCAAGAGCAGGAGGAAATTCTGATTTGCTGTTATTCTAGCTTTAGTATTTCTCTCACCCCCATTGACTTTCCTTCTAAACAAGAAGCTCTGGTTCAAAGTTTTTCACAGATCATAGTGGATACACAGATTTTAGTTAACATAATCTCAATTTCTTCATGTGCCTTTCTGCATATGCTTCCCTCTTTATTTTCTCTTCAGATATGATTGTCATGATTTTCTGTTTTATATTTAATGTTATATGATACATTTTCACTGCTAATAAGGGAATAGAATTTTTTATTTCAAAGAAATTTACTTATGTTGATTTTAAGACAAACTTGTTCAAAGAAAAAAAATGAGGTCAATACTACATTAGGAGGTATAGTAAGATTTAGGAAAGCGGTATGAGGATGAGTGAGGCCTACTAGCAGACTTTGCAGCCTGACAGACAGTGTTCAGCCATGTACCTGAAGTGTGAATTTGGACAACTTGACCTCTGTTTTCTCATGTGCAAAATGAGCATCATATGCATAGTGAGGCCCTTTCTCAAAAAGACAAAAAAAAAATGAGAGTCATACCATATGCTACTCAGAGTTGTGAGTTCAGTGGGAAGTGGATGTAAGAGATGGAGAGAGAATTCCCCTTTCTTAATTGTCTACAAATCTAAGTTCTTTTTTAAGAAAATTTTTTTGCCATACTAATGGACAGCCTTAGAGGACTTCTAATGATAAAGACAAACAAGAAGGATTAAGTCAGCAGAAAAATGGTAGAATTAGGTCCTTTCAACAGCCCTTCTTCAAAAAAGTAATGACAATAACCCCAGAAAAGTTGTGAGAATCAACTTTTCAGAATTCTGGAAACTAACCAGAGATTGTGGGAATCAAGGGAATGTTCATTAAAAGAGCTGAATGAATCCCAGTAAAAATACAGCAAGTCTGTGATATTTTAACCTGTGATATTTTATGTCCTAGTTCCAACCCCCACTTCCCAGATGTTGTGGCAAAACTGTGTCTGGGAAAGGAATGACACCCAAGGAAGTCACGAGGCAGTAAACAGCTTTATTTTACACCAGTGGTCCTGGCTAGAATAACTTCAAACAAAAGCCAGGCAGTGAGTGTCTGTGAGCCAGTATTTTTATATGAGGCATAATCAGGGGTTACAAAGGTGGGGTAGGACAGCCTGGCAGTTCTGATTAGCTAGCAGGGTGAGGTCATTGGTTACAGGGCTAGACTAATGGCCACCAGTTACAAGACTAGATTAATGACCACAAATCTTGGTACAATCAAGTATCCTGAGTGTTTGGCTATGCTCTTGTGGTTATGGGGGTCAAGAAAGCAATTATAGAGCTAGGCAGCTTCAGAGAGAACAACGTTTTAAAAAGAACAACTTTTCCTTGTAGTTTTTCCCTTTCATTTCCCCCTCTTGTCATTACTCAGAAAAATATTTTTCAACGTTGCTTCTATCTAAAGCTGCATAAGAAGGAGTAGCCCTTAAGGCCATTTGGAAATGTATTCTGTTTATCCATTCTGAAACAAATCAATTGAGTAATGCAATTAATCAGGCAGGGTCCTATCAGGAGAACTAACATAAGGGCTGTCAGGAGACCCCAGAAGTGGTCCTAGCCATGATCTCAAGTGAAATATGTCCCGGCCGGCGGGTACAGTCAGCCTGAACCCTAGAAGGGGAGTGGGGATTATAAAGGGACAAGAGACACGAAGAATGGAGGCAAGACAGGATTCTGATCAAGCCTCTTTTATTGGCGGGGAGTGTTGCGAATATATAGGGCGCGGGGAAATATGGAAGTTCTTAAGGCGGGAGTAACCAAGTAACCCGACAAGGGCGGGAGTAGCTAGGCAACGGTGGGCAGTCCTGACTTAAAGGGAAAGGTGCGTCTCTTTAGAGAAGTAGGCAGGATAACAGAAACTTAATGCTTAAGACGGCTACTAATACACAGTGGACGTTAGCTACAGTCTCCTACAGAGATAGACCTTGGAACCATCCCTGTTTCTGATTTCATTCTTTGACCTGGTTATCTAATCTCTCTTGCAATTGTTTCAGACCTTCAGACTATTCCAGACTTATTAGCATAGAAACAGCATTGTTCTAAGGTATTACAAATTCCTCCTTGTTGTAGAAAGACTAAATCTAAGCCTCTCATAATTTGGAGGACAACTTCAGCAAGAGAGTCTATGGGGTCCTGTAACAATGACATTATATCATGCAAACCTTGAAGTTCCTGGTCAGTGTCCTCAGCTAATTGATTTAATCCCACTTTCTCAGTGACTAGAGCAGTTGTTCCCAGCCCAACCAAAGTGAATCCCAACCAGGACTGGGATTGCCTGGATGGCCTTCTTAAACCTGTGAAAGACCATCAGGATTAGGACACTTATTCCTTCCTCTCTGTTACAGGCTTGGACTTGTGGTAAAATGATAACAAGGGCACAGGCACCTATTTGGATACTGTCCAGAGATATTTTTACCCCATCAGGACAGGAGAAATGGGTATTGTCAGGTGCAGTAAGGCTCCCACCATGGTGACAGATGGCCCAAACATATGGAGGCATGGCAGAGATACCAGGTGGGAAGACACATTACATTTCCATAAACAGGTAGAGAAGCCAAAACAGGAGCTGAGTTTTATATTTCTGTGAGCTTCTTTGAGAACACATATATGTGGAAACTCCACAGTAAAATGGAGGTACAGACCTAAGACAAAGCCAACAATCAGAAGCAACATCTGGAGAGCTAAAGTTCAGGACATTATGAGCAGACTGTAGTATATGTTCCATGTCCAGGGGAATGAGGACTGCCTCTTCTTTTTTCATTTTCATCAGTCTTTACTAGGCCAAACTCGACAGGGTCTTGGGTTGGGTCTATTTGATTTCCCTTGGTTAAACTGAACAGTCAAAATCTAAACCCCAGCATTAAGTGCAGGCACATTAGTAACAACAAACATTTTTTTAGTTATAACTAATAGCCCTGAGCTTTATCTAAATGGGAAAGGCGATTTAAAACAGCAAGTCAGATCAACAAAACCATGTACAGAGTAAGGACAAGAGCCTTACTGGTTGTCCTCCACCCTTCTGGGGCAACTATCCCCAAGGCCAAGGCAAAGGTTACAATCAGTAAGAAGATAGGGAGCAATAACCAAGTTGGATAGCACAGTGTTAAGTACATATGGAAATGTATTCTGTTTATCCATTCTGAAACAAATCAATTGAGTAATGCAAATAGTAAATAGTCACACTTGCAGGAGGGAATGGGTAAATAGTCACACTTGGAATCCCATGAACATTCTCCTCCAAGCTTCAGCCCTGTGTTGACCTGTCAGCATCCAGAGCAACAGGAGGAAGACAGAGAGTGCAGTGTCTCTTCAGCACTATTTTAAGGGAAGTTGACTCATCTGGATAGACTTTCCAGCAGTTGTCTGGGTGGGCCTTTGGACCCAAGAGTGTTGGATCTATGGCTGAATTTCTGATACCCTGACAGCTGGTGGGGGTTTAAGACCAGGTTGGGGCTCAGTCCTTTACAGTGGATAATGACAACCTTCTTTGACTTTCAAATTGCAGTCGGGGTTGAGAGATTTCATCCTTGTTTTTAATTTGTTTTCCTTCCACGATGAGAAGTCCATGTCCTTTGTACAGCATTCTGTGGGCATGAACAGTGGCAAACACATACCTGAAGTCAGTATAAATGTTTACTTTCTTTCCTTTTGCACAGTTAACAGCTTGTGTGAAGGTCCATAATTTAGCTCCTTGAGCAGACCAGTTTTGTGGAAGAGGTCCAGCTAGGAGCACTTCCTCCGTGGTAACAACAGCATATCCAGCCACACGTTTCAAATCTTTGACTGAGCTACTTCCATCTGTAAACAGGGCATACTCAGCATCAGACAAGGGCTCCATCTGTAGAATCTGGCTGGCTAGCAAAAGGCTCATCAGTCAAAGCTAGACAATTATGGTTGGGAGGAGGGGCAGAGAAACTCAGTGGGCAAAAAGGTAGCTGGGTTCAGAGGTTTATTCAATTGAAAAGTAAGTCAGGGATTTTCACAAAGCAGTCCTTGATATTGGAGTAACACAGCTATTTAAAAGCCAATGGTGTCCCTGTCTATTTAACAAGTCCAGAACAGCACATGGGACTTGAACTGTGAGATGTTGTCCTAGGTTCAACTTGTCAGCTTCTTTAATCAGAAGGATGGTAGCTACCAGTGCTGTCAGGCAGGGAGGCCAGCCCTTAGCCACAGGGTGAGTCTAGGCTCCTTGACCAGTATGAAATGGGCTTCTCTCCCAAGGGCTGATCTTTTGGGTCAGGACCCAAAAGATATACATACATATAGTATGTATCTTCATTCAACAACAAACAGGTTACAGAGCCAAGTCACATCAGGAATGCCTGGTGCTGGGGCTGTTGACAGCACTTGTTTTATGATCTGGAAAGATTCAGTTTGTTCTAAAGTCTAATCTAACAGCTCTCTTTCATTTTCTTTTCCTGTCAGTATGTCACATAAAGGCTTAGCCTTCTCAGCAAACCCCAGTATCTAAATTCAACACAAACCTGCAGTGCCAGGAATTCTCTAAGCTGTCTTTTATTTTCAGGCCTTGAAATGGAGCAAATGACTTCTTTTCTTTCTGGGCCTGTGTGCCCTTCCAGTAGGCTGATTTACTTGAACTGCAAATCATAATATCATCGACATACTGCATGAGAGTGCAATTAAAGTCTGCATGTGGAAATTGGGCTGGGTCAGCAGCTAGTGCCTCCCCAAAAAGTGTGGGGGAGTTTTTAAAACCTTGTGGTAAACTAGTCCAGATAAATTGCCCTTTTTCATCCCGTTTCTGGATCCTCCCTTTCAAAGGCAAATATGGGCTGGCTGACAGGTGTAACCTGTAGACAGAAGAAAGCATCTTTTAAATCCTAACAGGTGAACCAGGCACCATCAGGATGAAGCAGACCCAGGAGGGTATAAGGGTTGGGACCTGTCGAGTGCAGAGTTGTGATGGCTGAGTTGACTGCACAGAGGTCCTGCATTGGCCAGTAGTCCCCACTACACTTCCTCACTGGGAGGAGAGAAGTGTTCCAAGGTGACTGACAGTCTATCAGGAGTCCAAACTGTTTCAAGCAAGAGATATGGGGCTGGATGCCATGCCGAGTCTTCTGTGACATTAGGTTCTACTTAACAGCAATGGGGGTTGTATTGGAATAGAACTTGATCACCGAAGGGGCATGATTAATAGCAAGCCCTGGGAGTGAATTCTCTGCCCATATTTCTGGAAACAAGTCCCTCAAAACTTCAGGGTTATGATTACCAGGTATTTCAGGCTGATGTAGGTACCATTCTTCCTCTAAGGGGACAGTCAGAGTCAATATCAAGACTGGAACAATGGACCTAAGTATGAGGGAGGCTGCCTGGTTTGGAGGAAAAGAAATAGTTAGCTCCAACTTGGAAAGGAGGTCATGTCCCAGGAGAAGGATAGGACACTCAGGCATGTACAAGAATTCGTGTTTGATAAAGGGTCCACCAATCTTACAGGGCCTGCTTTGACAGAATTTCTTTATGGTGGGGCCTCCAATGGCGCTGATAACTTGAATTTTCTGGGAGACTAAGGGAGCAACAGGCTGAGTCACAGCTTAATGTTCAGCCGCATTGTCTACCATAAAAGTCATAGGTTTTCCCCGATTCGGCCAATGACTGTGGGCTCCTGGTGGCCCAGTCTAATAGAGCCTGGTCTGTCCTATTCATTGTGGTCATCAAAGAGGTTCAGGCTGAGGTGGCCCCAGATAATCAAGTTTCTTTGTGTCTTGTGGATGGAGGGGGCATTTATCTTTCCAGTGTCCAAACTGCTGGCAGTGAACACATTGGTCAGCTGCCACGGCATAAGATCTGCCACCTCTGCAGGCTGTGAGGCTTGAGGGGTCCCCTTATATCAGCTGCCGTGGTGGGGCTGGCCTTGGTGGGACACTTCAGGAGCAGGCTTTCCTAACACTGCAGCCAGGAGAGCAGCTTTCTGCTGGACTCTGTGATCTGCCTCACGTCATTTCTCCTTTTTTTCTTCCCTTTCTTGGTTTCCAAAGACCTTCTGATCCATCTGAAGTAAATGGGGAACGTTCATGCCAGCAAAACCATCAATCTTTTGGATTTTTCTTCTAATGTCAGAGGCTGACTGTGCAACAAAGAGAGCATTGACCATCTGTTGATTTTTCAGGAGCTTTGGGGTCAAAGAGCATATAGATCTGGTAGGCTTCACAGAGAATCTCATAAAATTTGGCTGGACTTTCACTGGGTTCCTGAGTAGCTTCAGTAACTTTTGACATGTTTGCTGACTTTTCACCTTCTTCTTTGAGTCCTGCAAGGACGGCAGTGTGGTATTGACCTAAGGCCCATAGCCTTCTGCCACTTTACAGTCCCAATTCAGACATGCTTGTGGAAGGACTGTGTTCACCCAAGCATCATGATCAACCACAGTGGGGGGGCTTTTGATTTTAACCAGGCTTGGGCCCCATCTAAAATATGGTGACATTCTTCAGTATTAAACAGAGTCAGAAGGAGTTGCTGACAGTCATCCCATGTTGGCAAGGGGGTACACAGGTGCGGAGCCAAGGTGGGAGAGTTCTTAACCCCTTATGGCAATTGAGTCCAAGTGAATTATTCTTGGAGAATAGGAGGCTGTGGTGCAGGAGACAGAACTAGCAGTGGTAGTGTCACAGCTGGCTGAGCAGCTTGGGGTTGATGAATGTAAGGCTGAGGCAGGTAGGACTCAAGGTCCTCAGGCAGAACAAGATAAAGTTTTTCTAGCTTGGGCTGAATCTGAGAGCCTCTCAGATGGCCTTCTGGGTTTGTTTTGATGAGTAGGATGGCTTTCTTGTCATGCAGGATACAGGTGCAGAGCCAAGGTGGGAGGCTCTCACATAGGTTGAGCCAGGAGTCAATATAAGTAAACTGCTTAGGATGGCCTCACTCATCAGGCTCCGTCACTTTGTTCCAGACTCGATGGACAATTTCAACATCAGGTATCCCTTCAGATGGCCAGTCGGGGCAAGGTTTGGCCATGTAATTTCACAAAAGGCATGGAGCTTCTGAGGTTTCATTTTCAGTCTGTAGTCATCAGGAAATCCTCTTTCAAAGTTTTTCAGGATACAATCAAAGACCATAGGTTTATTCTGCTTGCACCCATTCTGTCTCCCTATGGTGTATGTTATGTACCCTTGAACAAGGGCACAACAGACAAAGGGTGGGTGCTCCTCAAACAAGGAACCAAGCACTCGTCAGTTCTGGCCACTCCCCTCATGGGCACATGAGTCCATCTGGCAGTTGGTGCACTCGTGTAAACCCCAAGCCTCACCAGACCCCCATTACAGAGGGCAAGTCATCTTTTAGCCATAAGACACGACTAAGAACCACGGAAATCTGATCCATTCAAGCTCCATAGCTATGAGGTCCCAGAGGGGCTTTCACCATGGAGCACAAACAGAATGGTCTACTGCTTTCACTTTCCATTACAAACACTCACAATCATTCAGCAGGCACTCAGAGGTTAAACAATGCAACCCCCTTCCTTTAGAGTGACCTTGACTAACAAGAGGCGATCAAGTTTTTCTTCTGCTCAAACTGGGCAGGACTGACAGTTTGACTGACTGGAGTGCTCCTGGGGGTCATACCTTATCTTATGTCCTGACCTGATTGCATCTTTTCCCCTTCTTTTGGGTCTGATGGGGGCCATTAGTGCTGAGCAGGGGCCTCCGGTCTAAGCCTCTGAGGGGACTCCAAGAAAATCTGAAGGGTGTGCCTTCCCATCAAGGAGTCTGGAGAGCTCACTGCTCCAACCACCAAGCTCCAGCCAGTGGCCTAAGCAGCCAACGTGGCTTTCCTAGTCAGGAAACCAAGAATACTGCAGCAAAACTGAGTCTGGAAAAGGAACGACACCAAAGGAAGTCAGAAGGCAGTAAACAGCTTTATTTTACACCAGTGGTCCCGGCTGGAATAACTTCAAACAAAAGCCAGGCAGTGAGCATTTGTGAGTCAGCATTTTTATATAAGGCATAATCAGGGGTTACAAAGGTGGGCTGGAAAGCCTGGCAGTTCTGATTAGCTAGCAGGGTGAGGTCACTTGTTACAGGGCTAGACTAATGGCCATCAGTTACAAGACCAGATTAATGACCATAAAGCTTGGTACAATCAAGTATCCTGAATGTTTGGCTATGCTCAAGTGGTTATGGGGGTCAAGAAAGCAATTACAGAGCTAGGCAGCTTCAGAGAGAACAAAGTTTTAAAAAGCACAAAGTTTTTATAAAGAAAAACTTTATACAGTTTTTCCCTTTCACAGATACTTGGTAGAATTGGAAAATAGTAGTCCTCATTCCCAGTGTAGCCTGGGAGCTATAGAAGAAGCAGAAAAGAATCAGGTCCTTTTTAAAACTTTATTTCCAAAGAATTATCATTGTTTGATCTGTCTGCTGGTTTTTGTAAGACCCTGTTTTCAAGCCTTTCTCTATGTGACCTGACTCAGAATTCATCCAGTGAGAAAGCCTTTTCCTTAGGGGCCATTTGCCAAAAACAATTACAGGCAAGGGTTCTTCATTTGTGGTTGAATAAAGTGGGCGACAGTTGGAGCAAATAACAGACCAGACTAACCAAAGAGCTAAGAAACAAACAAACAAACAAAAAACCTAGGAAATGAGATGCTTATAGGAACTTTGTATGTCTTTTTTTTTTTTGAGGATTGAACTACTCAATAATTGCATCCTCTTAAAAGTTGAATACATTTCAAAAGCTGGTTTATAAATCATTAACCAAGGTTGCTCTGGTAAAAGTTCAAACAGATATAAAAGTGCTATAGCATAGGAAATAATTTACTTTGAAAAAATTTTGTACATTTGACATTTTAAAAGATTGTCATTTAGATCAACTGCAAGCTTTTTGTATTCAACAAGGCAACTCAATCCTGGATTGAAAGGGGCAGAGGAACTCTGAGACTGAATGACACAGCAAGCAGTGACTGTGGGACATTACAGTCAAGATTAAGTAAGGAATCATTTTGTAAAGCAAGCCGTAATTTCTCAGGGTAAAATTGCTAATACAGGTACATATCACTTTCTGGACACATGTTGTAAAACACACCAATAAATCAGACTGTGGAAAACAATATTATTTTCAATGTACCCTAGAGGCTTATCTTTTCAAGGTGACTGTCCTGCCAGACTTTATGGGTTCTAGTTCTGGTTCCACCACTAACTAGTGACATTGGAAAAGTGACCTAACCTCTTTCTGCCCTAGTTGTATCAGCTTAAAAAGGGGATAACTGTAGTTTGTAAGTTCTGAACAATTGTGAGAATTCAACGAGATACTATGTAAAGCACCTATGTTGAAGCCCAGAATAATCTCAATATTAGTAGAAGGAATATGCTACAAATCATCTTGCAAAGTGAAGTTTTTCCAAAAGAAAATACTTAAGGAACTTTAAAAATCTCCTAACGAATTACTGGAAATCTCAAAAGCAAACCACCCCAGTAGTTTGTATATCCACTGGAGATACTTTGTGTATCCACACTGGAGAAAACTCTAAACTCTCGCTTCTGGCTGACCTGGAGATTCTGATCAGCAAGAGGTTATGGCTAAGGCAGAATTGCTACTTTGTACAGTCTTGCTTTGTAGGATAATGGAAATGTTTTGAGTTAGATAGTGGGCATTGCACAGTGGCATGTGCCTGTAATCCCAGCACTCTGAGAGGCTGAGGCAGGAGAATCACAAGTTCAAGCCCACTCTGAGTATATTTATAGAAGAGGGGATGTAGTTCAGTATAAAGGCCCTAAGTTCAATCTAGAAACACAGAGAGAGAGAGAGAGAGAGACAGAGAGAGACAGAGAGAGAGAGAGAGACAGAGAGACAGAGACAGAGACAGAGACACAGAGAGACAGAGACAGACAGAGAGAGACAGAGAGACAGAGAGACAGAGACAGAGAGACAGAGAGAGACGTAACAGTTATACAATCTTGATGGAATATACTAAAAACCAGTGAGCTGTACATTTTAAAGTGCATTTTTATGTTAAGTGAGTGTAACAGTGACAGAAAGGGGCAGATATAAGACAGTATAAAGAATACACACCTTTTGCATTAAAAAGCTGTTATGGAAAAATGTGCTTATGCTTGCCTAAACACTACAAAGATTTCCAAGAAACTAACACAGTTGGTCACTGCTGAGGCCGGAGAAGGTGGGAACAGGGTGAACTGCACGGGGAATGGGGCACACCTTCTCAGGGCATAGTTTTCTGTAGCATCTGCATTATTGAACTCTACAAATATACTACACATATGAACTATAGCAGAAGATAAAATTATTTTTTACAAAAAGGAAACAAAATCCCTCCCTCAGTGGCTTCTATTTCTCTTCTGCCTGCACAACTGTCTAGACCGGGCAACGGCCCTCATGTCCTGCATTCTGGTGGGTGGATGGCAAAGGAGCAGAGGTCAAGTGGAGCTTTGAGGAGCTGGGGAAGCAGTCCAGGAAAGCGGCCAATGTTCTGGGGGACGCTTGCAGCCTGCAGCCTGGGGACAGAATGATGCTGGTGCTCCCACGACTCCCGGAATGGTGGCTGGTCAGTGTGGCCTGCATGCGCACAGGTCAGTAGCAGGGCTGGGTCTCCCAGTCAGGGCTGACACTACCTGCCAGAGCTTGGCAGTTTCCACAAGGGTGGGGAGATGGATCAAAGTGAATCCTATGTGGTTTGTTTGCTTCCCCTTTGCCTAACAATCACAAACTTGATTCCAGACAACACTGGAACAGATAAAAAGCAGCCCCACTCAGTGAGATCCAAAGCACAAGGGGCTCCCGCAGTTTTCTTGAGCTGTTGCTAAGTGTTAGCCGCCATGTTAAGTGATCTGCATGACCGAAACTTCCCTTTGGAGTGTTATATTTTATGTTATGTAGATTTCCCCAGTTCCTCTGTTTATACAAGTTCATCCATTTCTATGCTGACCAAACAAAATAACCCAAAACCACGACCCATGTTATTGCATAGTCTCTCCCTGTTAGAAGACACCCAAGCTGATGCCCTTGAAGTCCCACGTCCCATGTTCTCCTTAGACATACTTGTCACCTCTCTTCTAGACTATGTTGTCTGATTTATTTCTCCTGCTAACAGCCCTTGCTGTCTCCTGGCTGCTTGGGCTCCAAACTAGAACACAGTTCCCAAAGTACCACAAACAAATGAACAAGACTTCTACTGGAAATAACTAAACTGGAGAGGGAATGAAGACCAAAATCTTCATAATGGCCTTTAAATTCTGCAAATGTTTGGGAAGTAAAGCAAAGGGCAATAGGACTGATGTTATTTGAGATTGTTCCCTTCCTCTGCCTCCCGTCCTCACTGCTGGATGTAGGGAGTGATTAATGCTTCAGGACTTGTTTCTTCTCATCTGTGAAATGAGGATGTTAGACTCAAAGGAATGTTTACAACCCACATTCTCAGATACTTAAGGGTTTT
Source organism: Chinchilla lanigera (assembly GCF_000276665.1). Lineage (NCBI taxonomy): Eukaryota > Metazoa > Chordata > Mammalia > Rodentia > Chinchillidae > Chinchilla > Chinchilla lanigera. The sequence goes on from NW_004955442.1 coordinate 4,062,029, forward strand.
TAAGTGTATGCTTAAAATATGTTCCTGATTTCTGCTCACTCCTTCCCTGTGGTAAAATCAGCTACCCTTAGAATGGCTCTGGTTAAAACAGTGTGGGTGCCTTGGTACCCCACCTGCCATACTCTCCCTATATTCCCCCTATACCACAAGCAACCACACCCAACACATCATTGTCACATTTTGTTTGAAATTTATGGAAAACCACTAAACTAGGTAATCTCTAAGGTAACATAATACCATCACGATCATAGATTCTTGGGTTTACCACTGCTTGTCTTCATAATTCCCTTTATGACATAATAGTTATGTGAACTTGGGCAAATATAAGTTTTTTAATCTATCTAATGAGTGTCATAATAGAATTCACTTCCCAGGGTTGTGAAAATTAAATAAAATAATGCATGTAAGGTTCTTAGTGCATGTTAGTGCTCCATAAATATTTTCTTCCTTTTGTTAGTATTATTATAGTCATCTATTCCAGCCCTGTCCGGCCCCTGCCTGCTTCTGTGCCTGGCCTCTGCTCTGGGGTCTTCCTCTGCTATTCAGACAACACCCCCTCTGTGTGATTTCAGGGGTTGTCATGATTCCGGGTGTCTCCCAGCTGACAGAGAAGGACCTCAAGTACCGGTTGCAGGTGTCCAGGGCCAAGTCCATTATCACCAGTGACTCTCTCGCTCCGCACGTGGATGCCATCAGCTCCGAATGCCCCACCCTACAGACCAAGCTATTGGTGTCAGACACCAGTCGCCCAGGCTGGTTGAACTTCAGGGAACTGCTGCAGTGAGTCAAGGCTGTGCAAGAGAATAACAAGGAAATAAAGTCAGGCATTTTCCCTTTAAGCAACAAAGCATGAAATGAATTGCTAGCTATCTTTGAAGACAGTGACTCAGGGAGAAGCACTCACTGTGGAAGCCAGATTGACCTGAGACATAGTCCTTGTGACCACTTTAATGTTCAGGTTCACTCATTCAGTCAGCACTAGATGTGTCCCTGGCTTTTCTGAACCCCACTTCCCTCTAGGTTGGTGGCATTAGTTATTACAGTCGGGTTATCTGATATAACCCATATGCTACCTTTAGTACCTAGCAAGTGGTCAATAATAAAATAGCCGCCATGTACTGAGTGCTTAGTGTATGCTAGGCACAATGCTGAGTAAGCATTCGCCTACTTTCATCCATGCAGGAGAGTTTTACTTCATTAAATGGCAAGCACTGTGTGTGGTTTTCCCAACCATAATGAATAAAACACACTATCTTGGAGTGTCTAGAAAAAGCCTGGAAAAGAACTCCATGAAGTAGACAATCTAATCCCACCTTACAGATGAGGAAATAAACTTGAAACAGTGAAATGACTTGCCCAAGATACTAAAAAGAAGTCAAGTCAGGGGTGGAATGGGTCCAAAGCCACATTTGCCTTGAATCAAGGACCTGGGACATTGATACTTTCTCCCAAGCAAAGGCCAGAGTCCAAAAGGGACCCCTCAGAGTCCTGCGCTATAGAGTCATCAATGTGCATCCTACAGACCAGATTCCCCTGGGTGCTTCTCAAACATACATTCCAAGGGCCTACACCTGACCTACTTAATCAGACATATCTGAGCTGGGGCCCTGGGAATCTGTAGGTTTAAAATCAACCCATATGATTTAGATGAGCTGCAAGATTGGTCTAGATCCGCAGCCCTCAATTTTAGTTGTCATTACAAGAAACTGGGGCACTTTAAAATAATCCCTCTAAAGTTCAAAGAATTGAGATAGCAATGAGGTAACACCTAAATATGCAGAAGTATGCATGTGTGTGTGTGTGTGTGTGTGTGTGTGTGTGTGTGTGTGTTCCACTAGCAGGTCCTTGGGCCCCAGTAGAAGAACATGGGGCTCTCAGACTCATTTAACTTTGTCTGCAAAAGAATGACAGAGCTCCTGTAAGTGGGTGTGGATAATGCAAACTGACACTCAGCCCAGTACCTCACACATGGTATTTGGCAAAACGGTGGTCATATCGTTACTTTGATAGCACTGGCACCACTCACTAGATTTCCTACTAGGCACACCACCTGGTATGTGCACCTCTTCCAGAGAGGCATCTACAAAGCACAGCTGTGTGAGGACCAAGAGTCAGGACGCACTGGCCATCTACTTCACCAGTGGGACGACTGGAGCCCCCAAGATGGTGGAGCACTCTCATTGCAGCTATGGACTGGGCTTTGTGGCCAGTGGAAGGTACCAGAGACAGCCTATCTAGTGGGCCCAAGAACAGAGGGGGGTGGGTGAGTGTAGGGGTGAGGGAGGGTTAAATGGCAGCAATTGAGGTGGGAGGCGATGAGAGGGCAAGTCAGTCTCTGGGCTTTACCCTGAGAAAAATGAAAACCCATTGGAAGTTTTTATGGAAAAATCTGCATAAGACGTTTACTATTTTTAAAACATGTATTTTTACCCAGTTCATAAAAACTGTGGCTATTCAGGGACAGCCATGTGATGTTTCAGTACATGTATATATTGTGTAATGTTTAAATTAGGGAAAACCAGGGTAAACCTACCTATATCCTCAAACACATCATTTATCCATGGTGGGAACATTCAAAATCTTCTAGCAAATTTTATCATTATCACCATTCAAACACATCATCCATTATCATTAAATACTCTCACATTGTTGTGCAACCATCTCCACCTTCCATCTTCAGAAAGGTTTTTATATCTTCCTAAACAGAAACTATACCCGCTGCATGATACTCTATACCCATTGCATACCCACTGCATACCCATTGCATGATAATCTGCTTCCCATCTCTATGAATTTAACTACTCGAGGTACCCCGTGTGAGCAGGAGTATACAATATTTCTCCATGGGTTTTGAAATTTGTCTCCTTTCACTTAGCCTCATGTCCTCAGGGTTCCTCCGTATGGGAGCACACGTCAAAGTTTCCTAACTTTTCAAGACTAAAAATGTGTTGTATTCCACGCACACATCACATTGTTAAATCCATGAACGTGCTGGTAGAAACTTGGTTACTGCCCCTCTTCTCTGGCTCTCCTCTGTGGTTCTATATGTATCATTAAGTCGGACTATGCATCATTAATGTCATCTCCTCTCCAGAAGCATTGCTCAGCCCCCATCTCCACCCCTGCTCTGGTTTAGGCTTCTAGACTCTGTCATCGTATAAGGTTTGTGTTTTGCTCTGTTAATGCATGCTCTCTGGGGGCTTCCTAGATGTATATTCTTACTAAACTGTAAGCCACTCAAAGTAAATTAAACTAAGCATTTCTACATCCCTGATGCTAAGTGTGAACTGAGTGCTAAATAAATGTTGGCTGAAAAAAAAGTGCCCTTATCCCAACGTGTTGGGACCATTTGATACCTCATATATTGCTCTTTCTACACTGTGAACTGCTTGAAAACATGGGATCTGTCATGTTAATTCTGCATCCTTAGCCTAGGTTATAGGTACACAAAAGACACTCAAAAAAATTTCAAGTTGACTTGGTGATTTGTATACATATTTGACAAGCATAAATGAGTATGCAGCCACAGTGACCAGTGCCCCAAATAAGACGATATGGATATGTAACCCTTTTTTATATCACCTACAACTGACCCCTATTTATTTTTCATTTTGAAATAGGGTCTCCCTAAGTTTCTCAGGTTGAACTCAACTTGTGATCCTCCTGCCTCAGCCTCCCAAGTAGCTGGGATTCAAGTTAAAGGCATTGCTGAGAATGCTGACTCTCTCTCCTTTTTTACAGTCGGTGGATGGGCTTGACTGGATCAGATATCTTCTGGAACACAACTGACACTGGCTGGGTGAAGGCAGCCTGGAGTCTGTTCCCTACCTGGGGTATTGGATCTTGTCTTTTTGTGCATGAGATGCCCCGAGTTGACACCAAACTTATCCTGAACGTAAGAGACCGAATGAAACATCACTGAAGTGTTGGGTGTAAATGAGATGCGTGGGGTTTGGGTTTCAAGGCTGTACGAGAAAAAGTATGAGCCAGTGAGCATAAAGCTTCCTTCATACCGATATTAGCCAAGAAATTTCCCAGGACCTTCCCTAATCTAGGTCCTGTACTGCTGCCTATCTTCAATCATTGTCTACCCCCAAGCTAGATCCCTAGATAAAGAGCATTTCCTCCCTCCAAACCTTTGTACAACCTTTTTTCCCTCCCTAAGGTGCCTCTCTATCAGCTTCTTCCCCGTGATCCTGTCAAAACCCTGGTCACTCGGCAAATCTTTGGGTCAAATCGGAGTCCGCTCAGCAGCATGTCCTGCTGTCCATGGTGCTTACCATGAGTCTTGCACCCACCTGCAGTCCTGTTGACCCTTGCCCAGCCTCCCAGGGGTTTCTCACGCAGAGGGAGAATTGGTACGCCCAGCAAAGACACAGAACGTCTTTCTTCTGTCCTCTGAATCCTAACAGATGGTCCCTAAAACATCACGGAGCCAATCTGCCTATAATTTTGTTTTAGGCAAGCTGTATCATATGGTGACAAGTAGCACAGGCTGCACCCTCGGTCAGACATGGCTCTCAGCCTAAATATTCCCTAATAGTGTGGCCATGGAAAAGTCACCTAGCCTCCATGAGACTCAGTTTCCATATCTGAAAGAAATAAAGAAAAGGATAACATAGTTCTATAGAGTTATCATGAGAATGAAATGGTACCAGGCATAGGGCCTGGCACATTGTAGGTTCTTAGCACACATTATTATTATTTGTAAAATTCATCATCATCGGATCCATATAGGACTTGATCAGCTAATGTGTGTATGTGTGTGTGTTCTCCCTTTATTGCCCTGCTCTGACATAGTGTGTTCTTTATCTACTGCTCTGGTAAATTAACCCAAAATGTAGCAGTTTAAAACACACCATTGGTTATGTGCCAGTTTCCACTGGTTAAGAATCTGGAAGCACTTCAGGTCAGTGGTTCTAAAGCTAGAGCTCTCATGAGGTTGTCAAGATATCAGCAGGTACACTATGCTCACAGCAATAGCTAAAAGGTAGAAGTAACCATGTGCATAACCACAGATGAAAGGATAAGTAAAATGTAGTCTATACCTTCAATTAAATATTGTTCAGCCTTTATAAGGAAGGCAATTCTGCTACTACATGGACGAACCTTGAGCATATTATGCTAAGTGAAAGAAGCCAGGCATTGAAAGATAAATGCTGTATGATTTCACTTACATAAGGTTCCTGGAGTAGTTAGGTCAATAGAGACAGGAAGTAGATGGGTGGTTACCAGGAGTGAGGGAAGCGGGTAACAGTGAGTTATTATGTACTGAGTTAAAAGTTTGTTTGGAAAGATAATGAGTTTGGAGATGGATGGAGGTCATAGTTTCATAGCAATATGAAAATAATGTCCACTTTAAAATGGGTAAAGTAAGTAAATGTGATGTTGTACTTTACCACAACAATAATTTTTAGAAACATATCATGACTGCAGTCATCTGCAGGCTTGGTTGGGGCTGGAAAATCTGCTCGAAACCATGTTTCTTAGAGACTTCCATTGCTCACTGACTACTGGTGGTAGCTTCAGTTCCCCACTCTGTGTGCTCATCCACAGAACAAAGTGGACTCACAGCACGGTAGTTTGCTTCCTCCATAGTGAGCAACCCAGGAGCAGGAGAGAGCAAAGCCTCCAAACCAGATGCCATCATGTGTGTAGGCCCTAATCTCAAAGGTGACATCCATCATCTTGACTATGTGCTATTGGTCACAGAAGCCAATTTAGGTGTACTGTGGGAAAGGACCCCCAAAAGCATGAATATCAGGAGGTGGGGGCCTGCTCTCTTGGGAAATATTCCACACGTAGTTAATAATGAGAATATAAAGGCCCAGTTCACCTGCTTCACTTACATGAAATGAACAGTGACCCTAAGAACTGGTTGTTGTTGCTGTTGTTTGTTGTTTGTTATTGTTGTCCGGAAAAAAGGTCTCTGTGTATCCCAGGCTGCCCTTGAATTTATGATCCTCCTACTTCAGCTGAAATGAGAGGTGTATGCTCTCATGCCTGGCTTATCTCTGGTTTTTGTTTAGACCCTCTCCAGGTTCCCGATAACCAACCTCTGCTGCGTCCCAACCATCTTCCGGCTGCTTGTTCAGGAGGATCTGACCAAGTATGGTCCATCACATGGGGCTTTGAGGGTCTGATGATGCTAGTATGCAGCAGGGAAGGCCACGTACACACCATCTGCTCCTGGAGCAGCTTATGGAACAGGGAAGTTTACCCTGTGGGCCTTTGGGCATCTGTACCCATGAAGGGTGCTGGAGGGTGGGAGGCACTGGGCCCTGACTTGGGTGACTTTCCTTTCCCACCTGAGAAAGGTACCAGTTCCAGAGCCTGAGGCACTGTTTGACGGGGGGAGAGGCCCTCAACCCTGATGTGCGAGATAAGTGGAAGAGCCAGACCGGTCTGGAGCTCCATGAAGGCTACGGGCAGTCAGAAACGGTGAGCACAGGGGTCAGGCCCTGCCTCCATAGCAGCCCTCGGCCATCTGAGGATCGTAGCCTATAACACCTCCTGCCTTTGTGACTGTCCTCTCCCTGACACCTGTCTCCAGAAGGAAACATGGACAATGAAACTGTAGTAACAGGGGCTGGGGATTTAGCTCAGCGACAAAGCGCCTGCCTGGCAAGCGCAAGGTCGTGAGTTAGATTCCTGGTACCAGAAGAAAAACAAAAAAACAAACAAACAAAAAAAGAAACTGTAGTAACAGAACTCTGTCAGCTTTTCTGCCTTTTGGTTTAAAAGTAAAGTAATTGCCTAGTTGTCCCAACAAACAGCTCTTGCGGCCGAGGGTATTGTCTGTCTCCACCAGAACAATACACACCTGTTCCTGATGGAGCCCCAAACCTAAGCAGTGTCCTCTGGCTTAGTGATAATATATGAATTTCTTTGTGTGAGTACACATTAGTGCACTCTGTAAATGTTTGTTGACTATGGAAAGAGAGGAGAAAAGGAAGGAAAGAATGAAAGGAAGGAGGGTAGGATAAATGAGCGGACGGATGGATGGATGGATGGCTGGGTGGATGGCTGGGTGGATGGCTGGGTGGGTGGCTGGATGGGTGGATGGATGGACGGATGGGGAGAGGAATGGAAGCGAAGTAAGGAGGGTAGGAAGGAAAATGGAAACAAAGAAATAAAAAGAAAAAGAGACTGTGGAAGATAGGAGGGAAAAGAAAGGAAAGAAAACAGAGGAGGAAAGAAGGGAGAGGAGAGAAAGTGAAGAAGGAGAAGTAAGGGAGGGAGAAAGAACTGGATAGCAGATGAGAGAAAGGCACCCATCAGAAAAGATGCAAAGAAGATGCAGCTTGACTGGCTCCTGACTGGCTCCTGTTTCTCTCCAGGTTACAATCTGTGCCAACGCAAGAGGCACAAAGATCAAGTCTGGTTCCATGGGCCGAGCATCCCCACCTTACGATGTGCAGGTAGGACAGTGAAAGACCTGTGCTAAGTGAGCCCAGGCTTGGCTGGTGGGTGGCCTGGTGATGCAGATGCTCAGACACTGTCCTATGATTGTTCCCATCAGATTGTGGATGATGAGGGCAACGTCCTGCCTCCAGGAGAAGAGGGGAACATTGGTGTCCGCATCAGACCCACCCGGCCCTTCTGTTTCTTCAATTGCTATTTGGTAAGGGACAAGGAACAGCCATTCTCATTACTATAGAGTTCATGGCAAGACTTGTGCAGCACATTTTATAAAATACCTGTTGTTTGACCCTTGCATAACTGCACAAAGTAGGTTGCTACCATTATCCCTAAGGTACTATCACTGATCAGAAAAACTATTGTTGATAAGCAAACTACAGAAATGAAGTGACTCATCCACTGTCACCCAGTCAGTAGCATGGATCATTGGACTTAAACAGAGGTGTGTCAAGGGTGCAAACATATGACAGGAAGTTGTCCTCATCATTTAAAGAAGAGAAAAACTGAAGTCCAGGGAAAGAAAGGGACTTACCAAAGATCAGACTGCAATTATAGGTCAGAGTCAAATTTTCAGGATTCTTTATGTGGTTTCCTGACATTCCTTGTGCTTTAAGATTTCAGTTCAAATTTCTGCAGCAGTCAGAAATAATATAGCATCATGTATTGATAGTCTGTTTCTGACAAGTTAAAACCACCCTCCCCCCAAATTAAGTGTGCATTTTCCAAGTTCATGTTGGCCAGTCCCAAATAGCTGAAACTGCAATACTTGTCAAACTAATATACCCATATCAATTTTATACCCAATATTTTATTACAGTAAAAGATACATTGCCATTAACCTCCCTCACAATATTCCTCCTCACTTAGAACACACTTATCCCATCATTCTTGCCACTTTCTGAAGCAGTTCTGGCAGTCCTCTTTTGTCAGTGTCTTTGCGAGATGTGGCCAAAAATAGAGTGAATGGTTCTGGTGAGTACCATCCAGTGAAAAGGCAGTGTTGTAAACAATATTACAGTGTGTCCTCATCCACCTTATTCACTGGATATGGCACTGTGCCACTTCTGCATCTTCCCCAAAGCCAAAATCACCATGAAAAGTAAACATTTTGAAAAAATTCAGGAAATCAAGGCAGCTACAACAGCACAACTAAAGACATTCATGAAAGAGGACTTCCAGAATTGCTTGAGAAAGTGGCAAGAGTGATGGGATAAGTGTGTTCTAAGTGATGTGAAGTATTTTGAGGGGGTTATTGGCAATGTGTCATTTGCTCTAATAATTGTTTAAAACTTAAACATTCACTCTGGTTTTCTGATCATACCTCATACCCTTGTCAAGTTCCATGAAAATGTTTGTAAGCATTTTAATTCAGGTTGCATTCAGTCCATAAATCAACATAGAAAGAACTGACATCTCTCTAATTCTTTCCATCTTTCTATTTATATATGTCTTCTTTAATATCCTATACTTTTACATGTTCTATGTACACACACAGATTTTGCACTGGATATATTTTTAGGCACTGATAGCTTATCTTTTTCCTTTTTTCTCAAAATGCATTTTTCAGTGGTGACATAATTTTATAATTTCCCTACCAAAAATGCACCCATATTAAGTGTATGGGTCAGTGACATTTGACAGATGTATGTGCCTCTGTATCCACCACCACAGCCAAGATAGGGAACATTACTGTCACCCCAAGAGTTCTCTTGTGCCCCTTTGCAGTCACTCTCCCTACTCCAGATCCTAGGCAATTTGTATATTATTTGTTTTTACTATATAATAATTTTACCTTTTAAAAAAGAATTTACATAAATGTAACCATAAAATACCCACTTTTGAGTGTCTAGTTTCCTATGCTCAGCATAATATGCTTGCCATTCTTATATATTGTTGCACGTACTAGGAATTTATTTCTTTTTATTGCCCAGTAGTAGCTTTTTCTTTAAAGCTGTGAGAATCGCAGTTTATTGTTTGTGTTCTCTTTCCTCCACCCTTGACTCCCACCCATGAATAGGTCTTTCAACCAACCCCTCACTTTCTACCTCCTACTTCCAGTGTGTTTTTTATTCAGAGACAAATCACTGGAATCCACCCTGAATCACTTCCTGGCAGCTCCCTTCAAATTTAAGGAGGGACACCCACAAAGTCACAGGACCATACTCCCTGCTCACAGGGCATTCTGGCTGGCACGGGCTTTGGAACTAACTGCTGGGCTTCTTGCTGGGGGCTCCCCAACCTCCTGCACAGAGCTGCTGTGGCAGTGGCCGCCCTAAATGGCGCTCAGCTGGTCCCTCAAGGGCTTTCTGTGTCTTTCAGGACAATCCTGAGAAGACAGCTGCATCCGAACAAGGAGACTTTTACATCACAGGGGACCGAGGCCGCATGGACGCAGATGGTTACTTTTGGTTCTTGGGAAGAAATGATGATGTGATCAACTCCTCAAGGTCGAGCTGTCTGCTCTTTTCTTTGCCCTTTGTGCTTTCACAGGGGAAGGAAGGTCCCCTTGGAAAAGTTTGTTTTTCTCTTCCAGCTACCGCATTGGACCTGTTGAAGTGGAGAGTGCCCTTGCCGAACACCCTGCTGTCCTTGAGTGTGCTGTGGTCAGCAGCCCAGACCCCATCCGGGGGGAGGTAGGAAGACCAGCTCAGGACGTGGCCTCCTGCTTCTGTACCTATTAGCACCCAGCAGAGCAGGCAGGAAGGGCCGGATACCCCCATCCAGTCCCACCAAATACTCCCATTAGCCTCCTTTCCTTTTTATTGAGCATCACCTTTCACAACTTCAGAGAAATCCTTTCTAGAGGGACATGATGTGAAAACACCAAACTTCCCTCTTGAGGGAACACTGAATGAGGTTCAGAGGGGCTGTTGAGCACTTCTTGGTGGCAGATGTAGGTTCTGTCATTCACTCTGCCCAGTAAAAAGTCCTTTTCAGTTTGCACGTGAGGATCCAGTGAGCACACTAGACATGGTTGCTGAGGGCTCTACCTCAGAAGGAACAGCCAACTTGAGAGATGCCAAGATATGTATCCAAAATGGCCTTGATATACCAGGAACATGAGCCAAGTGTAATAAGCTGAGCTTTACAGGAGAAATACATATTCCCTTTTGTAGGTTCCAGAGGAACAGAACTGGAAAGACTGGCTAACACACCAACATATTTTCACTGACTGTAAACCCAATATAATCTTAAAGTACAATGCAACTTTCTCATGAAAGTTATTGCAACATCATTTTGCACCCTTGAAAGCATCAGAGTCAGAGGAGGGATTCTCAGATCTGTAGACCTCAAGTTAGACTTCTGAATCAGACTGACTGGGATGCAGCCCAGTCAGCAGCCCCCTGCCAAATGATTCCCCACTAAAAGTTGAGTCCAGGAATATAGGATGGGGGAGATGTGAATCCCAGCCATGCTGGAGAAATTACCTTGGAAAAGTATACCTTGTCAGCATGGTGTCAGTTCACTGGAGCCAAAACAGATGGCTGTATCTTTACAGTTAGTTCGTGTATAATGCTTAGAATAGAGCCTGGCACATAACAAGTGCTCAATAAATGTTTCGTATTTTTCATAGTAAGACAAAGCACTTGCTGGAAGTCATATCTGCCTAAATATGAAATGACAGTGAGCTTCCCACCTCTGGGAGGTGTGTAAGGACCATGAACTGCCCTTAAGATGCTGGCAGAGTTTGAGGCTCATGTGGACCTGCAACCCAGTGGCTATTTGAGCTTTTTCATTCCTATGAGAAACCCTGCTCAGTTATGCCTGAGTATAGCGCTCTTACTCCTCCTGGGCAAGAGGCAACCTGGGCAGAGAAAGCCGAGGTACAGATGTCTTCAGGATGCTCAGAATAGAAGTAGCACAGCTCAATATTTGTTGATTGTAAATATTCTGTCCCACTCACCCACTTCCCACCCCCATGCAAAAAAAGGAGAACACAGCTTCTCTTAGAAGTTCTTGTATTTTCTCCAGCACTGCTCTCCTGAACCCATTCCTTGCTATCCTGCTAGTCAGGAAAAACTGGAAGCAAATGGCCACAGGAGTCTGTGAAGCTCCTTTCTCCAATGCATTTGCCTCTTGAGAGAGGTAATGTTGCCTTCTAATGGGGTCATGGCAGCATAGGAGTTTGCTTGGCAAAGAGATAGGGCTCAGAACTCAAGAACTCATTCCACCAAACCAGTGCTTCCAAGAGTTGAGCCTGAAAAACAAACTACAGAGAAATTCACGCTGTCCATTTCAATGGCTGTGCCCGTGAAATTAGCAGAACCATCAGGATGGGCTGGGAAGTGTGAGCACACGGTTACAAGGCTGCCTGAGGAGAGAAGAGTTGTGATAGAAGGCTTGATCTTGTGGGGGTCTTTGCAGGTGGTGAAGGCATTCATAGTCCTCACTCCAGCCTACTCATCCCATGACCCAGAGGCACTGACCCGGGAACTCCAGGAGCATGTAAAGAAGGTGACTGCTCCATACAAGTACCCTAGGAAGGTAAACACCCTCTGTTCTAGGTCACAACAAGCCGGGAAGTCAGAGGACCACATGGCACTTGGGCTCACACACAGGGTCAGGCTCTGTGCCACATACTGGGAGGGCAGAGGCAGAGAGACACACACCCTCAGTTCCTGCTACAGCCTTTCCTTCCCTCCTTCCCTCATTTCTCTCTTTCTTCTTTCTTTCTTTTCAGTACTGGGGATTGAATCCTACAGTAATCTACCACTGACTTACATCCTAAGTCCTTTTTATTTTTTATTTTGAAACAAGGTCTCATTAAGTTGGCTTTCACCTTGTGAACCTCTTGCCTCAGCCTCCTGCGGTGATTGGATTACCACCTCACCCAACTTGTCGGTCTGTTTTTTTACTGGGGCCTCCCCCAGGCACACTGTGCTCTTCTCTAAGAACTAGCCCATAAATCAGATAAGGAAGGTGGTGCAGAAATGCTGAGAGACCCCCTGCTCCAGGCTCTAGCTACTTGGATCGTTGGCACTTGGGCAAAAGCCTGGCTCATGAAAGCTTTCCCAGAAGTGGCAGCAGATAATCTCTCTTTCAAGACAAGTGTCTCTTGGGAAAATGATTTCTAAGTGCTTTTTGTTTTTGTTTTTTTCTGGTCACTAGGTGGCTTTTGTTTCAGAACTGCCGAAGACGGTTTCTGGAAAGATCCAAAGGAGTAAACTGAGAAACCAAGAGTGGGGAAGATGATGTGCAACCCCAGGTCCTTAGCCCTCTGGATGTTCCAGGAAGTGGTGGAATCACTGGTCAGCCCCTGCTCAGAACAGTGACCCCTCAATCCCATAGCCGTCAAGATGCTCAGCTTCTAAGTGGGCATCTCCAGGATCACTGCAGGATCCTGGAGGAGAAAGGAAGAGAGCACCACTGACCCAGAGCACACAGCCACGGCCCAGTCTGGCAAATGCTCAGTGGCTCAACTTGCCCTGCTGACTGGAGGCATCCCCTGCATCTACCCCTTGGTCTTACTAAGAGCCCCAGCTGCCTGGAGCAATAACGGGTCAGCATAGCCTTCATTATTTGTGTATCATCCCTCATGTGGGAGCATAAAGATTTAACCTTTTGGATGAAGCCATTTGGTAACAGCATCCAGGCCATAAAAGTGGCCATCCCCTTTAACTTAGAAATTCCAACTCTGGAAGGCTGAGGCAGGAGGACTGCAAGTTCAAGCCTTGGCCCGCTTAAAGATTTAGCGTGACCCTGTCTCATAGCGGGGAAAAAAGCCCTGGGTATGTAGCTCAGTGCAAAAGCATGGGGTTTAATTCCCCCGTACTGCAAAGAAAAAAAAAACAGAAAACGTTTGGTGCACAGAGATGTTCACTGCAGCATTGTTTAAAACTGAAAAACAGAGCAAAATATCAATGTCAAAACAACAAGAAAAATGATTATGCCATCATCAATTAAATCAATAGCATATTAGATGGTTATTTAAATTATTCAAGCATTGAGATTTTTATAGGTAAATGGATATAACTTGAGACCATACTCATCAGTGAAATAAATCAGATTCACATGTGTAAACATCATGTTGTCTCCTTGGTGTGAGAAATTGAAAGGGTAAATAAGATCTGCAATGTACAACAGATATTGTGAAATGAGAAGAAATTGTTAAAAAGGAAAAAGGAACTAGGATGGGGGCAAGGGGAAAGGAAGGGAGGAAAAAGGGACAAAAATGCAAATTAGTTATACCATTAGTGTCTCTTAGTTTATAGAAAAAGAAAGTTTACACTAATATTGATTGGAGAATTTTTTATGTCCATATCTTGTACTCTGAGGAACTACCTTAAAGGTAATAATATACAATGTATTGACTATTGTTATTCTCCTATCTTGTTATGAAATTTTGTTTTACCTTTTTTCTATAAAATAAAAAAATACTCAAGGATAGTTTATTATATCTTAGGAAAAACATAAGATATATTAAATTTTGAAAGCAGAATGAAAATTATTTACATACTGCGGAATCACAATTCTGGGGTGGGGGAGCAAAACTATAGCAAGGGAAACAACTGGAAGGAAATGTACTTAAATGTTAGTAGTAACTTAGCAACTTTCCTGGGAATTGAGGGGGGAAGAAAAATAAAAGATAGTCAGTTTTTCCTTTCTTCTATACACATCTGTACTTTCCAAGTACTTTTAATAAGTAGTTACATCTACTTCAATGACAAAGTTATTTCAGAAAAACAATCTCCCCAAACCACATGCCGCCTCTTGTCTAGCTCACCTTTCTGTACCCACACTTCATCCTGGGAGGCCAGTGTGTTATGTGCTACCCTGGAAGAGCTCAAAGACCAGACCCAAATCCACATCCCAGCCTCCAGCTGGAGGGGGTGGCTTGGGACAGCTGAGACCAAACACAGGGATAAGATGCTGGTGGGAACTCAGAGCAATCCTAGTGCCCCTTCCTAATTCCTAGCACCTCCATCCATTCCCAAGTACACATTCATCAAGCACCTACTCAGTACTGGGGTGGGAATCTGAAGATAAGCAAAAGCCAACCCAGTCCCCACCTGTAGGAGCTTGCTAGGTCACCATGACCGAGTCCCACCAACTAAGTGTTTAACAAAGGTTTATTCATGCAACAGTTCTGGTGGCTCCAAGTTCAAGATGAAGGTGTTGGCAGGTTGGTTTCATTATGGGGCCCCCTCTTCTGTCAACTGCAGATGGCCATCTTCTCCCTGTAGCTTCACATGGTCTTTCCTCTGTGCATAGACGTCTGTGTCCTAATCTACTTTTCTTATGAGTACACCTGTCACGTCCTCCTGGATCACAGCCCACTCTGTGACCTCACTTTAACTTAATCTCCTTTGTAAGACCCTCTCTCTGAATACAGTCACGCTCTGATGTCCTGGGTTAGGACTTCAGCATACGAATGAGGGGACAGAGGAGACAATTCATCCCATAAACTACTCGTACAGAGTTTACTCAGTGGAGAGGCAGATATCACTTACCACAGGATGATGAAAATGAGTGCACAACCACGGTAAATGCCATGAGGAAAACATATGCAAGGTGACCAAAAAAATATGGTGAATGTTTATTTTTTAAGTTTATGACAGTAAAAAGTACATTACCATTAATCCACCTCAAATATTTCCCTTCACTTTGAACACACCTATCCCATCGTTCTTGCCACTTTCTGAAACACTTCTGGAAGTCCTCTTTCATGAGTGTCTTTAGTTGCACTATTGTGGCTGCCTAGGTGTCCTGAATCAATTCAAAACATTTACCTTTCATAATGATTTTGACTTTGGGGAGGAGCTGGAAGTCACATCATATGTGATTCATAAAAAAGGGTGGACGAGGACACACCGTGATGTTTTTACCACACTGCCTCTCCAGTGGTGGCACCCAGCAGCAGCAGCAGCAGCAGCAATATTCACATTTTTATCACACCTTGTAAAGACACTCAGGGAAAGAGCCTCTCCGCTAGAATTCAAACACATGTGGTCTGGCTCTGGTGTTTATAACCTTTCCCCTCAAAACGCAGCATGGCTAGGAATTTTGACATTCCATAAAATTAAAGTCTAAATATTCCTCTTAAAACCAAACTCATCAGAGTAATTTGTTTTCTGTCTATGTAGTTTATCTTCAGTGCCTCCTCCCTCTGTACAAATTCTCAGGAAACTTAAGAGGGCTTTGGGGTGTGCCTAAGGCTAGCAGCAGGGGGAGCCAGAGGCGAGGAAAACATGCGGCTCCTGATCCTCAGCATCGTAGGGTGCGGGACTGGAAAATCTGGGCCTTGTGTCTGATGCTGCCAGAATTCCTGAGACCCAAAACGTCACAAGGGCAGAGCTAACTTTCCTACCTCTCTCTTCATTCCTCGAAAGCAGGACTCAGAAGGAAGGAAGCAGCACCCACCATTACGGTGCGATCTGCCTGCTTGCTGAGGAGTCTCTGCACCCCCCTCCCAACTCCGCAGCCAAGGCGCTCCGTTCTTCTCCAGCTGTGACCAGAGCTCCACTGGGGGCTTGGTTCACGCTGCGCCAGGCGGGTAGCAGGGCCGATGGGGTCCAAGCTCCCGCCCCCAGGGCCTCCCGGCTGACACCTGATTCCGAGCCAACGTGACTGCCAAGTGACCTCAGCCCAGCTGGGCTCCACAGTCAGAAAGGCAACGCTCCCCTCACAGCTGTGCCATAGGGAGCCGGGACCCCACCCACACAGCAGCACCCGCCTCCACCAGCACCGGAAGCCCCTGGTGATGGGCACCAGCAGCGGCAACCCCATCGCTGTATTGGGAACTTGTTTTGTGCCAGGCAGCTGCTGAGGGACCTGCTGAAAGCCACTGAGTTCCTCACAGCTGCTCCCGATTCCTTTACCTCTGAGACTGCAGCGCTGTCCTTACAGCATCTATGTGAAGGCACTTTTAAAGGAAAATACTTTTACTTTGTCCTAGTCATAAAAGGACAAGTCTTGAAAACTGCTGGTCTAAAGTCACCTTGCAAAACACACACACACACACACACACACACACACACACACACACACATGCACAAGTCTGACACTCATCAT
Organism: Chinchilla lanigera; assembly: GCF_000276665.1. Lineage (NCBI taxonomy): Eukaryota > Metazoa > Chordata > Mammalia > Rodentia > Chinchillidae > Chinchilla > Chinchilla lanigera. The sequence goes on from NW_004955442.1 coordinate 4,078,463, forward strand.
AGACACACCTGTGCACAAACTCACATTCTCAGTCACACACACGCACCAAACCACACATAAACAGCAATTGCGTATGCAACACACATATGCATGCACACACATGCATATGGGCAGTCACACACAGATGTATACTTCACATAGCCACATTCACTATGTCAACATGTCTGCACGTGTCATTTTCTCCACAGCATTTATTTATCCACTCAAATATTTACTGTGTTCTTACCCTGTCTGGATTCTGCTCAAAGTTCTTTAGCTAAATCAATGAAGACAGGCAAAGATCTCTGTCCTCATGAGGTTTAGAGTCTAATAGACTGACGGAGGCAAAAATAGTTAAAAAGTAAATTCTATAATATTAAGTAATTCTATAATATTAAGTAAATTCTGTAAGTATTAAGGAATATAGAACCTGGTAGCAGGGAGGGGTGGAAAATCATCAGTTTGGAGGTGACTTGCAATTTTAAGGAGGTGGTCAAGGTAAACTTCATTGAAAAGGTAACAACAATCTCTGGTAAAGATTCGAAAAAAGAGGGGGACTTTTCCAGGTAGACACCTGGAGGAAAGCAGTCCAAGAAGACAGACCAGCAAGTGCAAAGGCTCTGGGGTAGGGTTGACCTTCCAACCAAAGGAAAGAAGCCACTTCTGCTGATGTGCAGCGAGTAAAGGGTGAAGGGGCAGGATATCAAGCCAAAAAGGAAGAGATCAGTGTGGAAATTATATAGGGCTTTGCAGGTTGAGGTCAAAACAATGATGTTTATTTGGTGTAAAATCAAGATTGACTGGTAGGTCCTGAATAACTATTCATCATGATCTGACTTCTGACTTACCTTTAACAGTAACTAAGTGAACTGAATCATTTTACATGCTATTGCCTACATTACCTCCCAGCCAGAAGCAATCTGTCCCTGTCACCTCTGTGTCTACTTGCTAGCAGCCCTGGGTAAAAATTTTCTGACCAGGTGGCAGAGACAGCCAACATTCCATGGCTTGCCTTCTGGAAGTTGGCTCTAGAAGCTCTGAACAAAATGATTCTGTGGGTCTTCTTACCTCAGTTCTGAGAGGGCAAAAGACTTTTCCCTGAGCTTCCTTCCATTTGCGCAACCTTGATCTTCCCAAATCCGTTGCATCCTTGAGGTCCACAGGGTACTTCGTGGTCCCCAGACCCTCTGTCTGCGCGTGTGTGGATGTGAACCCAGACGTACCCTGAGTCTCCTATTCTAACTTGAATTTGCTTCAATTTATTGAGTACCTATGCTGTGCAATATATTTGTTGTTCTAAGATCTTTACTGGTTTACTTCTTAAATGAGTAAATAAATAGCTTGAGTTTGAAGAATCAAATTTTTTAAAAGAAACCACTTTAACTTGCCTTCTCAGGAAACAACTAAGTTTAACAGCTTCTAGAGCACCAGACTAGAGCTTTCTAGATATGTTGGTGACTACATGCTGGATATGCATCATCAAATTCAATAAGAGGTCATAGGATTTGCCCCACTTTCTAGTCAAGAAGGCTGAGGCTCAGTGTGGGGGAACATAACTTCTTCATGGACACAGCTCAGTGGCAGAGAATCCAAACTCAAACCTAGACGGCCTGATTTCAGGTCTCTAGGGCCTACCCACCAGGCTGTACTGTCTGGTTAGAGGTGAAAAGGCTGCTACCTCCAGAGCCCAGGAGCCAACCAGTCTCTGTTCAGGGAAGAGGCGAAAGGTAATACCTACCTGATGCAGAAGAAAGCACAAATCGAGACTTAGGAGAGAGACAGGAAGGACCACAGCAGTCAGTAGAAATAGTGGGGTGAAATCTGTATCTCCTCCTCATCTAGGGAAGGACTGTAAATCTGACAGAGTGATCACCTCTGGCACCCAAGATGGATGGGGGATGTCTTAAAAGGAAAGAGGGCAGCAGGAAGAGTGGGTCATTTCTTGATTCCTGGTGGACCAAAGAGAGCCTGAGACTCTCAAAAGATCCCCAAATGCTGAGGAGGTAAGTCTTTATCCCCAAATTCCTTCAGAGAACACAACTTCCCTTTCTCAAGGAGAAGATGCTGCTGCCTTTTTAAAAGAAGTTTAGTTGCCTGGGCTGGTCTCAAACTTGGAATCCTTCAGCCTCAGTCTCCCAAGTAGCTTGTGTAACAGAAAATACACCCCCAGCCAGTATAGTTCCGTTTCTTAGTTGCCCAGGTAATCGTTCCTGTTCTGGTTCCGGTTGCTTCTGCTCTCTTAGAAACAGCTGGACACTGTGATGCATAGCTGGTCACTATGACACACACTGTATAAACCAATCCCCAATTGACAAGCCATTCTGTCTCTGTACTTCCTGCTTGCTTATCCCATATAAGCCCACCAGAGATCAGGGCCTGATATTTTGAGAGTGATTCCAATCAGTGCATGTCTATGTAAAATAAATCTACCTCCAAATCCTAGGTGTTATTTCAGTGTTTCTGTATGCTGTTGCACTGAGATTACAAAAGGCCACCACCCCAGCTACAACTATAGTTCTCAAAGTCTTTAGATGGAGCCTTAGGGGATGACAACAATTTAGGTGCTTTTTTTGGCATGATTTACATTTCCACTCTAGATTTTGCGGTCTTACTCCCTCCTCTCTGTGGTGGGATGCCCAGAATCAAAGCAGTGGCTAGAAAGGTGGGATGGGGTATGCCCTGCTGACCTCAGGCTCTGGGTGTTCTGAAGCCTCCCTGTGTGCAGGTAGTGAGGGGTACTGAGAAGGAATAGCAAGAGGGATTTAAGGGAGACATGGAACAGAACTTCCTGGAAGGGTATTTAAGAGATGTGGAGACATTCAGAAATACCTGTTACGAGGATACAGAAGAAAAGACAACAGATGCCGTCAAGGCTAGAGGCTAATGGCCAGCAGGTGGAGTTCTGCACATTTCCCAGAGTGAGTGAAGAACTCTTGCCAGGTTGTGTCTGCTGCCCTACAAAAAGAGGATCTGCCTGCTCTTTGGTTCCTCCAGTTGGTCTGGAGAATAGTGGGAAGGATCCCAAAGTGCCTACTGTATACTCCGCAAGGGGAATCTCCTCTCTTCTTCTCCCTGACTCCCTCTTGGACCCCGGCCTCCAGGGTCTTCAAGACCTCTGGCTCTCCAAGGTGTTCCTTGATGTAAGTCCTTGTCCCTTTGTGTCATCAACAGATAGCTATTTCCACTTATCTGGTACCTCCATCTTGCCCTGGCCTATGGGTCTCTGTGTCCAAGGTTTGTGTCTCCAGTGGAAACTGCCATTAAGGAGTCCCATCACTTCCTATAGGGAAGTGCACTAGCATTGAGATCACTTCATTCATCTGGAAAGATACAGGATCCCACATGGCCTGTGATGACTGCAGGTCCTGATCCTGCTAAGATATTTATACATTTGGTGGGTGTTCCTGGAAAATATCTCATCCCAGCAGCTCAGAGCCCTCCAATTGCCAGCTCTAGCCTGAGGATCCACTCTGAGCCAGTGACACGGGTGTAGAACATTCCTCTGGGGTTAAGTTTCTAGGCCTGTCCTGCGACTGACTTGTTGGATGGCCACAAGCAAGTTCCTGCTCCACTCTGGATCTGAAAAGCCCTTTGTGTTTTGGCTTTGTGGTCAACTCCAGCAAAGCTGCATACTCTTCCTTTTAGAACATCTGTTCTAAAAGTGCTAAGTGCCATACAAGCATCATACCACATCTTTACATTTCCTTCTAAGAGAAGCCACTGTGAGTCCTACTCTACACAGGAGGAAACTGAAGCTTAATGGGCTCATCCAATAGTAAGAGGCAAAGTCAAATTAAAAAAGATGTCTGATTCCATTGTCCTGTACTTTCCACATTACCAAACTCTCCTGTCACAGTGACAGGAGTCACTGGTGAGGAGGTAATACGCTATTTTTGACAACCCTTAGGCTATAACTACTTGTTAGATCCTTCTTGCGTAATTCTGTCTTCCTGAGAAACCACTTTGAAGATACCACCATGTATTATAGCAGCCATTGATATTTTCCTATTAATCTATCCATAACTCTGCAATGTTTGTATTGTTCCTATCCTATTTCATAAATGGATGCATGTTTATTATTATGTGTTTCCTATAACAACCATTGAGAATAATTAATGATTATTCAATAGGTCACTCATGTATTGCTCTATTTATTTTCCTTAGAAGCCACTTTGAAGATACCAAAGTATAGTACAACAACTATTGATAATCTCCTACCTCTTTTGTCTGTAACTCACTATTATTTGTCTATTTGTTTTCCTGAGAAACTATCTTGTAGATAACAATATGTAAAACAATAACCATTGATAATTTCCTACCACTTTGCCCATAATTTGGTAAGCCCCCCCCCATTATTATGTTATCCTTCTTTTACTCTTCAAAAAAAACTCTCCTGTCAGTGGGATGGACATGATAGTGAATTTCAGACATTTGGAGAAGTGCCATGGAAGGAACCAGAGGAGGATCACAAAGGACAGCACAAAATATTCTTCTGGAAAGGAGACAGTGATTTGGAACAGAGAAGAGAATAAGACAGACTCTAGATATAGTGTGAAGCGGTTGCTGATGGATTTGCTCGATCCAGCATAAAAGAGACAGGGGAGATGCTAAGGCTTCACATAGGAAATCCTGGAAATGCAAGGCTACCACATGCTGAGGTGCATGCGGCAGTAGGAGGAGTGGGATGATTTACAGAAAGGGATGTGATCAGGCACCCAGCTTTCAACAAAGTGTGTTTGAAAGGCCCATTAGAATTTCCAAGTGGAGGGGCTGGGGATTTAGCTCAGCGGCAAAAGCGCCTGCCTGGCAAGCGCAAGGTCTTGAGTTCGGTTCCCAGTACCAGAGAAAAACCAAAAAAAAAAAAAGAAAAAAAGAAAAAAAGAATTTCCAAGTGGAGAAATGAAGACTGAGGTGCAGGAGAGAGATTCCTTGACATGTGGGGGTCACTGGCACGACCGCTGAGATCCCAGCCATGACACTGAATGAAATCATGGATAGTGTGAGTGTAGATATAGGAGATGAGGGGGAATCAGCAAAAGAGACTGAAGGAAATGGAAAGCCAAGCAAATAGGCCATGCAGGAAGGCAAGGCAAGGGCTAAAGAAGAGAGTGAGGAGTCATGAAGTATATGAACTTCATTCTTCTCTTCCTGGTTGGGGCAGTTACTTGCGATCAATCCTGGCTGTAAATCTCCTTTTCATCCCTTGGATGAAAAAGCACATTCAGCTGTCCCCCAGGGTTCTAGGTCCTTGCGCCCCACAAATTTGGCCAGAGGGACTGATGTCACCCAAAGCAAGCCTCTGGGTTGTCCATCATTAATGATTAGCTGTGATATCCACCAAGGCTTCAGGAATCTGACTCAGGAGTTGGCTGCATGATCACTGTTCTGACCTCCCGGCTTCGGGGAACACGAAGCTGCTTCTTCCAAAGGAGAACAGAGCAAGCTATTCCCAGAGAGCTTTGCAGAGAAGACTTGGCAAGTGAGTGCTGCTGGAAGGAATTGATGGGTGGGGTCAGGCCTCATGAGGGTGCCCGCTGGTCTTTAGGAGTCACAGAAACAAGGAGAGTGAAAATCCCCAGAGGAAAGAGTCCATGGTGCCCAGAAGCTGCAAAAGGGAGAACCTTCAAGGATATAATGAGGACACAGGGGAGACAGATCCCTTAGCACAGCCAAAGGGAGGGACTGGGGAGCTGGGAGAAGAGTGGTCGGAGGTAGGAGAGAGTTGGATGGTGATCAGGAAAGGAGGCTCCCCCGGCAGGTGAGGCCAGAGCATGGGAAAGAGCCAGCTACGGAAAGAGACAGGTACAATAGATGCTCCTGCCCAGGACTTGGTAAGGAAATCTTAACCTCCTACACTTTCTAGAAAATAGGAGCCAGAATAAGCACCAGAGACTTTGAGTACTTGAGTATTTTGGTATTCTAATATCTGCTGTCTGGACAAAGGAGACTGGGAATCCAGCCACTTGGCAGGACTGCAGGCAGAGTTCTTTGAATCAGAGGTCATTGGACTTAAATTCTGCAACCTCTCACCTTGCACATGGCAAAATCCAGACCAGCCTGCACGGCCGTGGAATTGCTTTCCCTGGAACCAGTACCCATGGAAACAATAGTTGCAACAGCTTTGATTTCTAAAGTGATCCTTTGCATTTAGTTCTACAATGAGTCCATAGGATTTAAAATCTATGGATAAAGATTTAATTTAAAGAAAGAAATACTATTTGTATTAGTCAGCACTTAATACATTAACAAATATCCCAAATGTTTCTCTAGCTTCTAACCATACATATTTTTCCCTCTGTGGATCTGAGGTTGGCAGCAGATGTGTTAGGCTCAGCTCAGCTCCACACGTTTCATTAGTGTAGAGCTCAGGCCGATGATGTAGCATGCATTTCTCAGAGGTGCAAGAGTCTGACAAACTCACTCTTTTCTCATTGACCAGAGCATTTCTCATGGGAAAGCCAGAGAAATGAGAAGACTCCAGACTTCACTAGGAGGTCACATGGAAATGAATGGGAATGTATAATCCTCCTGCTATCGAGGGAGCCTGATGTTGGGATTGACAGCATAATCTACCTCCCACTGTATTTTAAGCACAAAAGGATGTATTATTACATGGAATTGGATGCTTATGAAACAGTCGGAAGTGCTGGAGAGGTCTTTTGGGGAGTGGTATACCAGAAGGAGACAGAGACAGATGTGGAGTATGAATTTGCTCATAAGTTAGATCATTTGCATCTCCCCAAGCAGCTGATGATGAGTACAGCAACCTACTAAGAAAAGACCCTCTTGTGTCTCTTCTGTCCTTCACAGATCTGACCATGCGTTGGCTGTGGAAACTTGAGCGATTTTGCACCTTGAGGGGAATTGAGATGCCCAGACACCCTCTCCACATTAATGTCAGGCCGCTGACATCGGTACCATGGGGCCACCAGGAAGTGCCTGCCAAGTTCAACTTTGCCAGCGATGTGGTGGACCAGTGGGCTGACATGGAGAAGGTAACAGGGTGGAGAGGAGGCACAGGGCTAAAGAGTTTAGCTGACTTCATTAATTCATCCTTCATTCAATATTTGAGAGGTTGTTGTTACACATTAGACTTTTTTTAAAATCTCAGTTTTGATCTCTGATATGTTAAGTGTTGATAGATATAATCCATGTAAAGAAAGACCTCTTGAGGAATTTAAGTACTTTTTTTTTTCTTTCTTACTACTAGGGATTGAACCTCACACTGAGCTACATGGCAGATCTTTTTACTTTTTATTTTGAGACAGGGTCTTTCTAAACTGCCCAGGCTGGGCTCCTTCTTGCGATCTGCCTGCTGCGTTTTCCTGAGCAGCTCATTTTTCAGACATGCACCACCATACCCAGTTCTGAGGTCAAATGGCTTACAAGCTGGGAGAACTTGCAACCCATCCTCCCTGTTGTGTCCGCCTCCACTAATCAGCAGGCGCTCTCCCCTCCTACAGGCCGGCAAGAGACCTCCCGGCCCAGCCCTGTGGTGGGTGAATGGTGGAGGGGAAGAAGTGAAGTGGAACTTCAGAGAACTGAGTGAAATGAGTCAGCGGGCAGCCAATGTCCTCTCAGGACCCTGCAGCCTGCAGCGTGGGGATCGCGTGGCGGTAGTTCTTCCCCGAGTCCCCGAGTGGTGGCTGGTGACCCTGGGCTGCATGCGAGCAGGTTGGTGACTGACTACACAGCGGGTCACCCCCTCTTGTGACGGAACCCAAGGGCAGAGAGATGGGGGCACCACTCGCAAAAGAATGCCCTCCAAGAGTATGCAGGGATCCTTCTGCCTTGGGTGGCCACTTCCTGAGGAGGAAGGCCAACCTCCTTCCCAGCCCTTTCAAAACCATTTGGCTTCTCCAGGCCTCGTCTTCATGCCTGGGACTATCCAGATGAAATCCAAAGACATATTCTACAGGCTGCAGGTGTCAAAGGCCAGGGCCATTATAGCTGGGGATGAAGTGGCCCATGACGTGGACGCTGTGGCAGCCGACTGCCCTGCTCTGAGAATCAAGATACTTGTGTCTGAGAGAAGCCAGGATGGGTGGCTGGACTTTAAGACATTACTGAAGTGAGTATCTATGTGACTTGGCTAAGTTCTCACCCACAGGTGAAAAACAAATCAAGTGATCTGGTGCAGACACTGGGCTAGGGGCTGCCCACGAAGCAGAGTGTGGGACGAGAGGCTGAGGCAAAGGAGAAAGAAACGCTGTGATGCAACACATTGCTATGGAAACATTTTAGGGTTTTGTGGGGCTTGGTCTGCAGGGGTTTCCCAGGAGTTCCTACTAAAGGGCTGACAGCACAGTGACTGACTGACCTCCCAGACTAGGAGTTGCCCCCGTGGGGCATTTTCTGCACCCCTCCCCACTTCTGGGCTGCAAACTGTCATGAAGAGCAGGCTCAGAGACGCAAGCCATGGTGGTGACAGAAAGACCCGGGCATAAAGAGAACCACTGTGGTGTGACTAGCAAGCGCAAGATGATAACACCCAGGGACTGAAACCCACCCAGAGCTCTTCATTGAGACAATGGCTCAGATCAGAGGTGAGGTCTACAGCACGGGAGGGGAAACTAGAGAAGGATGATACGTGGGCTTTCTGTGCTCTTGCTGCTTTCTCCACCCCACCCCACAGCCTTGTTTCCAAAGACAGTGGCCCATCCAAGAGCTTATAGCAAGCCTGACCTGATCAGCTGGGCAGAGTGCGGCACACATTTAGTCCTAGCTTTAGGGAGACTGAGGCAGGAGGATTACAAGTTTGAACCCAGCCTGGGAAATTTAGTGACTTAGTGAGACCCTGTCTCAAAATTAAAAATTTGAAAAGAACTGTACCTCTAGCTCAGTGTGAAAGCCCTGGGTTCAATCTCCAGTACGAGGAGAAAAAAACTTGTCTTTCTAATGCATGATCTTTAAGGTAACTATCAAAGGATAAATGTAATAACAGCTTTCAGAGACTCAGAATCAGGATGCTACAAATGTCTAAAGATGTGTGGTCGCTTCCAGAGAACAGAAGAGGGTGCTGGGAAAGCACCAAAAATACCAGCTGCCCATCTCCTATGCGCCTGGTATCACCCTAGGACTCAACAATAGATTCACATTTATTAAGTTCCTGCTGTTCATTAAGAAAGTTAGCTCTCTTCATTTCTTTGTTTTCTTAATTTCTTATTGATCCCATGTCACAGATAAGGAAAGTGAGACTCAAAGTTAAATAGTACAAATGAGATGTGATTTTTTAAAAATATGGTAAATGTTTATTTTTTAAAACTTATCGGGGGCTGGGGATTTAGCTCAGTGGCACAGCATCTGCCCAGCACTCACAAGGTCGTGAGTTCAATCCCTGGTACTGGAAAAAATAAAATAAAATAAAATAAAACTTATCAAAGCCAGATATGGTGATGTAGGCCTGTAATCCCAGCACTTGGGAGGCTGAGGCAGGAGGATCACTGCAAGTTTGAGGCCAGCCTGTGTTACAACCTGAGTTCAAGGTCAGCCTGAACTACATAGTGAGACCCTGTCTCAAAAAGACAAAAAAAAAAAAAAAAAAGACAACTTACTACAGTAAAAGACACTTCCCATTAATCCACCCCAAAATACTCCTCATTTCAAATATACTCACCCCTTTGTTATTGCCAGTTACTAAAGCAGATCTGGAAGTTCTCTCTTTCCTAAATGTCTTTAGTTGTGCTGTCACAGCTACCTTGATATCCTGAACTGTTTTAAAGTATTTACCTTTGACATCATTTTGACTTTGGGGAAGAGACAGAAGTCACATGGTAGCAGATATGGTGAATGAGGTAGATGAAGACACACTGTAATATTTTCACAATTCTGCTTTTCCATTGGATGACACTTGGCAGCACCATTCACCATAATTTTTATCATATCTCATAAAGACACTCATGAGAGAGGACTTCCAGAACTGCTTCAGAAAGTGGCAAGAGGGCTGGGGATTTAGCTCAGCGGCACAGCGCCTGCCTGGCAAGCACAAGGTCGTGAGTTCGATTCCCGGGACCAGAGAAAAACCAAAACAAACAAAAAAAAAGAAAGTGGCAAGAATAAGGGGATGAGTGTGCCTGAAACAAAGGGCAGTATTTAGAAGGGGATTAATGGTAATGTCTTTTACTGTAACAAGCTTTTCTTATCTAAACATTGACCATATGTGTTGATTACCCTTATACATAGTTAACAAAGTACCAAAACCAAATGATTTCCAAGCCCAAATCTCACTGACTCAGAATCCCATGATTTTATGTGCTTCAAACATGTACTAATAAATTAAAAGTTAATAATAATAGAAATAACCCCATGATCCTAACCACTCAGTCAGTAGCCTCTGCTTCCTCTAACTGGGTCAGCTGACTTGCCCTTGTTGGCCTGGATGTAGGTGAAGGAAAATGAGTCCCAGTGGCATCTGGCAAATATGCTAGATCTGAGAAGGTGACAGTCTGTGTCTCCACCAGGGAGGCCTCTGCTACTCATCACTGTGTGGAGTCTGGAAGCCAAGAAGCAGCTGCCATCTACTTTACTAGTGGTACCAGTGGCCTCCCCAAAATGGCAGAGCACTCCCACGCGAGCCTGTGCCTCAAAGGCAAGATGGATGCTCGGTAAGTTGAGACCTTTTCCTCTGCAGAGAGCTGTGGCACCAGACTTTCCTCAGTTCAGATCTGACTCTCCTCTGGTGCTTCTGAGGGGGACAACTGGGAAGGGAGGCCAAAGGGGCGTGACCTCACATTCTGGGTACCCATCCTGTGACCTTCAGGGTAATGTGTCTGTTTCAGAAACGCAGATCTTCAAGTCTCTTCCATGTTTTGAGTCATGTGCCTAGAAGGATGAATGATTAGCAATAAGGTTTATATTCCTGTTCCCAAGACTAACCTCTAGCTTGTATTTTTGAGGTGCTAGCAATTTGCTTTGATTCTACCCATATTCCAAGAGGGCATTTTTGTCAGCTGCAAATTACTTGGCAGATTCACTGAAGCATAAGGTATAATGGGATGAATTGGGTAAACTGAGATCTCAGAATTTCTGGATCACAGATACCATAATTCAGAATTTTGTTCCATTGCTACATCAGCCCCATCTGTAGAACCACGAAACACAGCACCAAGGGCTTCATGCATTGGTAACTAGGGAGCTTCAGGATAGTTTTCAGTAGGTCTTGTCTGCCATGTTAATTTATTATTAGAATGGCACAAATATTTTAATACAAGAAAAAAACTTTATGAAAACTTAAATGTTCTGCTTCTGAGCCCAAAGTATCAAAATTAAATTGATAAAAATTAGCTAATAGATGAGCTGTAGTAAACTGCTAAAGGATGGTAGAATAAATAACTTAAATATAAGATTTCCACTCCCCAAGATTTGGTAGTAATGTGCTTAATTCTCTATAGAGCTAAAAATGTTGCTCATTTTCGAGAAAGAACATATACTATGATAACTTCCCATCACAAGGAAATTCTTTGTGTTCAGCCTAATTAATTTTTTATTTAAAACAGAAAGACAGGCCTAATACACCCTCTACTTTTTGCATTGGGAATTAGATCTAGGGTCTTGGCACAAAGCTATATCCACATCCCTTTTTTATTTTCTATCTTTGAAACATAGTCTTGCAAAGTTGCCCATGCTAAGCTCAAACTTGAGATCCTCCCGCCTCAGCCTCCCACATTGCTGGGGTTACAAGCATGTACCGCCGCACTAGGCTGCCAAGAACCTCTTATTCTGGTCTGAATAGAGAAAGAAAACAAGTTTCACCCCATACAAGACCCTCAGCTCTGCTCAAGCAGTTCACGATGCTTGGGGAAAACAGAATCAAACTTCTACTCAACCAAATTCGACCTCAGTAAGGCCTCTGTAAAAATGTTCACCTAATGAAACACACTCACCAACAGCTGAAATATAGGAAGGCACAGTGCTCAACTCTACCATGGACACAGAATGGGTCAGGAATAACCTTCGTCATGGAAGTTACAGCCTAGTAAAACCAAAAAGATATTAGTACAAAGTATAGTATGATTTATCGCTGAAATATTATAAACAAGTATACCTAAATTCAAATACAAAACTGTTGTGATGGGAAATGATACTCTAATCCTATTGTGAGAAAATAATAAAGCTAAAAGAAACAAACAAACCACAAAAAAAGTTCATCTAGATGCTTTGTGCTAGTAAACTTCTCCAGGGTGATCACCACATGGCAGACACTGTCCTAAGTTTGGAGGGTAAAATGAGAATGAGGCCAAACCATCTGTTAAGTCTTATCTGCTAGGGTCACATGCTGAACACATGGCCCCTCTAGGCACAGAATGCATGGATAGAGCACCTTTTCTTCCCATGCCTGCTTACATTTATATACATTCCTACAGATATATGAGCAGCTAAACACACACACACACACACACACACACACACACACACAAACACACACACATGTCCTTCCCCTCCCACACATCCCAGCATGCACTCCCCTGTATGTTCATGTGTTCCATCTCTGTCCCCAGCGCTTGGACAGGCCTGCAAGCCTCTGACCTAATCTGGACCATATCAGACACAGGCTGGATCGTGAACATTTTGACCACACTTCTGGAACCTTGGACTTTGGGAGCAGGCATATTTATCCATCTGTTGCCAAAGTTTGACCCACAGACCATCTTAAAGGTAAGAGAAGACCCAGTCTGCATCGGTTAGTCAGAGTGAGCCCAAAGTCTGCACAACCCAATTTATTGCAGTTGGCTTCCATTCATACACTTTGGGAGTGGCTGGTGAACAAGATGGGCCTGTCCCATGATGTCATGGTGCTCATGCTCTCAGAAAGGAGACAGACACATCTGCACATGAAGGAGTGTGCTCTTAAGATAGGCTTTATAAGTTATTTGTTCTCTCAACACATATTTAAAGGGCTCTTCCTCCCATGTCAGATATCAGATGGAGGGGGACAAGCCACACGCAAAAGGAGGGGTGGAATATTGGAGGTGATGGCATCTCCTCTCCTGTGTGAGCCAAGGTGACGTTTCCTTTTTCACTTGGGGAATAATATAAAGTAAGTCCCCAACTTATGAACATTCGAGTTACAAACTTTCACAGATACAAATGGACCTT
>NW_004955442.1:4091961-4103840 GCF_000276665.1 Chinchilla lanigera
AACGTTCTCCCAGAATGGAACTCACTCATAAGTCAGAGACTTACTGTACAAGCTGAGGGTAAAATGTGTAGAGTCTCCTTATCCCAAACATACAGTTTGAAAACCATTTACCTATGTTAGCTTGGGCTGCTACAATAAAATACCATAGACTGAACACTGACTCCCTATCTTTTTGACACCAAGAACATTTCATGGAAGACAATTGTTCCATGGCACAGAAAGAAGGTGGGGGTGGAAGATGGGGGAGTAGAGGTGGAATAATTTCAGGATGATTCAAAGAAGAAAGCAACCTAGATCCCTCACAGGTGTGCTTCATTTTAGGATTCAAGCTCCTATGAGAATCTAATCAGTAGGTTGTTGTGGAAGTTCCCTGACACTGAACAGGGCATGGCAAGTACTGTAATAGACCTTTCTTGTAGCATTTCTTTTGAAATGTCTATAAATACTTTTAACTTTCCAGGCCCTTTTTGCCTCAGTTATATCCCAGAAATATTCTGGTTGGAAACAATCTATTATAAAGCTGATTTCAAGCCAAGCCTAGTGGCACAGGCTTATAATCCCACACTCTGGGAGGCTGAGGCAGGAGGATTATAGGTATGAGCCTATCCAGGGAGATTTAGCAAGTCTCAAAATAAAACAAAACAAAACAAAACAAAAATATGGGTTATGTATACATACTAACTCCCCACAGGAATGTAATCATTATATACTGCAAAGATATACCAGTGAAAATCAAGCAAAAGGACTGAGATATAGCTTAGTGTAAAAGTCCTGGGTTCAATCCCCAATACCTAAGGGGTACGGGGGCTTTTTCCAGAAGATTCACAGACTTGACCAAGATCACATAGCTAAGCTGTACAACTTCTACTACTCCCTTGATGACCAGAGGGATGTGTTTATGAGGCCAAGTCTTACATGAGCAGGAATAGCCAACCAGGATTTCACTAAAATCTTCCAAATTAATCCTTCCCTTTTTGTTATAATAATAGGTATTTGATTCTCTGTTTTCTGTGTCCCGAGGTTGTGTGGGAATTGTGAGTTTCATTTAGACTTAAATAGATGCAGAAAACAAGCTAGGATTCCAATTTGGACCTCTACGCCTCCATGACTCATGATTGTACCCACTGTGCAGACAAGTAAGTTGGACATCTTCCCTGGTGACCATCATGCTACCTGTCTCTCCTCCTCCAGGTGCTGTCCTGCTATCCCATCAACAGTATGGTGGGTGCCCCCCTTGTTTACCGGATGTTGCTACAGCAGGACCTTTCCAGGTGATGAGGCTGGGGGAGGTGGGGGGAGGTAGGAGTCACTAGGCCCAGCCCCAGTCCTCCTCATACATGCATGTCTCAAAAGAAAAACTTGTCTGACCCTCTGAATATGGGTGCCCCAGGAAGCATGATTACATTCCTGTGGGAAGCTGACCCCACCATCAAAGCACCCAGAACCCAGTTTCTGCGCTAGGCAGGCTTTGGTTGCTGGCAGGAGAACACTTTTTGGGAGTGAGGGAGAACACTTTTCTCTCCTCTTCAGTTACAAATTCCCACACCTAAAGAACTGCTTCAGTGGAGGGGAATCCCTGCTTCCAGACACTCTGAAGAACTGGAAGGTCCAGACAGGAGTGGACATCCGAGAATTCTATGGCCAGACAGAAACGGTATCTACTCCCTGGGAACTGTGGGCTGGCCACACTGGTGGGAGGTCAGTCGGATAATAAACAGATTAGTCACCAATTATCACTTACATATTTGAGAAGCATTTATTGAGCACCTTCTATGGAAATGAAACAGGCCCAAACTGCTGCTTTTGTGGAAATTGCATTCCACTGGGGGAGGGAGAGAATAAATTAAGAAACAGATGACCGGGCAGGTGGTAGAAAGAGCTATGGAAAAAGTCAAGCAAGTGAAGTAGGGCAAGGAGCTGGGGGATTACTCCATTTCCTATTTCTAGGACTACCTGAGGCTGAGTAACTTATGAAGAAAAGTGGTTTATGTTGACCCATGATTGTGCTGGCTGGAAATTCCACACTGGGTGGCTACATCTAATAACAGTCCTATGCTGCTTCAACTCATGGTGGAAAGCAGAAGGCAAAGAGGCAGGACATGGGGGAGCCTTGTTTTCTAGCAAATCCTTTTCATGGTACCTGACCCAGTGCTGAGGAAACAAGGGTTCTTCCCACTAGAAAGGCCTGGGTCACCTGAGTCCCTCTAACTGCCTCTTCAAGGCTCTACCTCCCAACACCACTGCAAGTGCAATCAAACTTCAATGAGAGCTTCAGAGAGGACGAATGTATTAAACCAAAGCAGCTGGGAATTCAGACACAGAGGTCAGGAAAATATTCTGTGACGGTGTTGCATTTGAGCAGAGACATGAGATTATCATCCATGCCAGGCACTGTCCTAAGCAGCTTAGATTGAAGCTAGGAGTGGGGAGACCAGGCCAGCACAGCCATCCCTCCCCTGCCCGGCTATCTTTTTGGGACTTTTAAGACCCATGTGCACACTGGATTCACTATACTCTGTACTTTGCTCCTTATCAAAACATCCAGGGAAACTATGCTATCTCTGTCCCCCTTTCCTAGTACTTCTCATTTGGGACCCCAACACTCCTCGCCTCCTCCTCTCTGCTCTCTAACCTGACATCCTTCCTGTGCTCGGGGTCCCCCTGGCAGAGCTGCTATTGATGGCAGTGCTGTGAGCTGGAACAGTCAGAAAGAGCTTTGCAAATGTGGGTGAGGACAATGGAGTGTGGCGCACACACCCATGCAGGGGCTGCAGCTGGACCCCAGCACTTCTATTGGGAGCGTTCGTCTCAGGATTGAAGCAGAACTGGCCCATGGGAAACAATTTAAGGAGCATCTTTTAGGTCTTGCGTACTGCTGACCAGTAATTACATCTATTTAAAAGCTTAAATTGACACTTAATATTCATAGTGATTGCATATATTTCTAGGGCACAGTGTGCTATTTGTAACACAAATAGACACACGAGGTGTCGTGATCAAACCAGGTTTTTAGCATATCCATTGTCTTCAACATTTATCATTTCTTTGTGTTGGGAAAGGTCTTTCTTCTAGCTATTTGGACATGCAGTAAATTAGTGTTAATGGGAGTTGCCGTACTGTATAACAGATTAATAAACTCACCCCTCCTATCTAACTTTATTTTTATAATGTGGTTGTTGCTTCCCCTTCCCTAGAGAACAATCGGTCAGGTTGCTTTCTGAACAAATGCTTGGTGAAGGCACTAGGACTGAGGTTCCAGGAAAAGGTGTGAACCAGGGAATGAGGTGGGAAGTAGCCAGCAAACGTGAGCCAACTCAGGACTACCCCAGGAACGGCGAGATTGAATTTCTTCTTTTTTCTGTGGCTTTGTGCTTCCTCCTGAGGTTTGCTGATCTGCCTGTGGCTTTCCACAGGGCCTGACCTGCAGAGTTTCCAGCACAATGACAATCAAGCCAGGATGCCTGGGAACAGCCGTTCCCCATTATGATGTGCAGGTTTGTCAGGGGCACTAAGGAGCGAGGGGAAATACAGAAACTTTCATTGCTAACAATTTATTCATTTCGTTGTTCACTGAGTTAATATAATCTAGAGACAATCAAATATTTTAAAAGACAGAAGGAGGGAGGGAAGGAGGGTAGAAGGGAGAGAGGGAAGGGAAAGAAGGAAGAAAAGAAAAAGGAAAATAATTTATATTCTTATCATCCAGAGTGAGCCATTCTGCATACATAACAAATAGGCTAGATAGTTATATATGTATGTATGCTTTAAAAACAAAAGTAGGGCTGTGTCTTGATATGACATTTTGCAACTTGCATTTATTATTTAACAACCCTGGGTACCACCTTTCCAGGAGGATTAATGCCAATCTACAGAGTAAATTTTAATGACTAAACAGTTGTAAGTAGAATGACTGCACCACTTTTTAAGTAGTTGTTTAGCCTGATGAGTGGAGTTCAACTTTTTACTAGTAAAAGCAACAGTACACTGAGCTTTCTGTAGCTAAATTTTGTTCCTTTTCTTGATATTTCTTTGGACTGAATTCCAAGAACTAAAATTTGTATTTGTGCATCTATGATTATGTGTGTACTTCTGTGCCTCAAATACTCTATTGAGAATTTCATTATCTGTCACCCCGTGTATTAGTCACCTTTCCCTTTGGTGAGACCAAATACCTGACACCCATAACCTAAAGGAGCTGAGGTTTATTAGTTCACGGTCAGCCAGTTCCACAGCAGGAACTTCATGGCAGCGGGTGTGATGGAGCAAAGCTGTTTAGTTTGTGGCAACAGGGAAGCAGAGTAGGGGACAGCACAGAGAGAAAAGGGCCAGGGACAGACACAGACCCTGAGGCTGTGCCTCTGTGACCCACCCAGGCACTCCCAGCAGTGTGCTTTATTTACTATTCCCCTAGTGGCTCCCAAGCCAGTCGTGCTGTCAGCTAGGTAAGCTTAACTGTCACACATTGCTCACTCTGACAACCATTCATTGAGCTGCATTTTAGAATCCCTTATCACTTCTGTAAAAACCCTGTGAAATCAGCTGTCAGCGTCTCTGTTCTATAAAAGAAGGCGTTGAGAAATAGAGCTTAAGCAGTTCAGGTCAAGTAGTGAGACAGCAGAGGGACTTTGAGTTTTGATCTTTCTGATTTTCAAGTCCACAGGTGAAGTCGCCTTTAAGATAAGGGAGGCACTTATTTCCTCTGAGCCTCTAGAGCCAGAAGCTCCTCCCCAGGCCCAACCGGTCCAGTCTCAATAAGAGGCTTCACCGGCTGGATCCCGGCATGTGCAGCAGAGATGTGAGTTTAACACTCTCAGATTCCCCTGCCTTCTGGTTCCTGTTTCCAGGCTCCTCTAGCGTGAGAGATTTTCCATTTGGCCAGCTCAGTTCTCTCACACTGCCATTCAAGGCCTGTCATGTGACTCATTGTCCCACTCTGCTTCTTCCCCCAGGTCATAGATGATGAAGGCAACATCCTGCCACCTGGCAAAGAGGGAAACATAGCAATCAGGGTCAAGCCTATCAGGCCTGTAGGCATCTTCTCTGGCTATGTGGTAAGAGCTCTCCCTCCCTCGGCTCCCTGTAGGCGTGAGAGACACCAAGTGGGGTTAGGGGTCCCCAAAGTCATAAGCCTCCCAGGAGACACTGGCCAGATTTGGGAACAGAGCCCCGTGTCCAAGAAAGGACATTTGCTGTAGGAGCAAAGGCTGGTTACTGGAGGCATCCTGTCTCCAGACCTCTGGGAAGTTTGGGGTATAATCAAAGTACACAATGAATATTTAAATTTTTTTTTACAGTAAAGGATATATTTATGCCACTGAAAATACTCCTCCTCACTTCAAACTTACAGATCCATCATTTTTGTCACTTTTTGAAGCAGTTCGGAAAGTCCTCTTTCATGAGTGTCATTAGTTTCACTGACATGGCTGCCCTGATATTCTGAATCTGTTCAAAATGTTTACCTTTTGTGCTTATTTTGACTTTGGGGAAGAGACAGAAATTAGCGCTAGATCTGGTGAATAAGGGAATAAGGATACACTAATATTCTACAAGGCTGCCTTTCTGTTGGATGGTACTTGGCGGCAGTGTTCACTATATTTTTGATCATGACTTATAAAGACACACATGAAAAAGGACTTCCAGAACTGCTTCAGAGAGTGGTAAGAATGACAGGTTAAGTGTGTTCAAAGCGAGGGGGACTATTTGAGGGAAATTAATGGCCATGTGCCTCTAACAGTAATAAATCTTTAGTAATTTAGATATTCACCATACTTTCTGCTCACACCATATAGATAATCCTTGAGTGGTCAACTCACTTAACAGGTGAGGATGGCAAAGCCTGAAATTACAAGACTCAGTCACACCCATGGCTGTTAGGAAGTGGTCAGGCAGACCCCGAACATGTGCTTTCTGACCCCCAAAATGATTAATTGATAAGTGAATGAGTATAGTTAGTCCAATAGTAGCAGTTTCTGCCATTTATCAGGTGTATACTTCAAAGCAAGCACTGTCCTGAAGCAACTCACAAACATAAACTCATGTAATCCTCACAGCCACCCCATGATCTCCTCATGGCAACTATGCCCAAGTTCAAACTCTGCTCACCATTGCCTGAGTGATCAGGGGCAAGTTACTGATCTCTCATGCCTTGGGTTCCTCATCTGTAAATTGTGCAACATGGACATCTCTTAGCATTATTATAGGTGTGTGAAGACATTGATATTGTGATACCCTTAGAACTTGCTGCATCTAAATGTGTTAAATAAAAGAATTGTAATACATCCCAATTGTCATTCCCATTATACAGATGAGGAAACTGACATTCTGGGGTCAGGGCCCAGCCTCACTGAGATCTTATCCAAGCATTTTCTGGGAGCTGCTCAGTCTGTCCTCACTTGTCATTAAGGGAGCGAGGCACAGATTTTCCCCATTTGACAGACAAGGAAACAGAGGTGAGGGGGCAGATCAATTTAAGGCCATGATGTTAGTGCCAGCGGCAGCTACATAATGACCATGAAAGAGAAAGCTAAGCTCGTGGTCAAGAAAGTTGGCTTCTGGTCTTAGTTCTATTACCTACAATGGCTGTTTGGTCTTAGACGAGCGTCTTGACCTCTCCGATCTTCAATAGCCTCCCATTCCCAGTGTAGGAGCTAAGCTCTGACATCCCCAGGATGCCCTCTGATTCAGTCACTAAACATCCAGCTGGGAGTCCAGGCTCCAATTTGAGTAAGATTCCAGATGCATGGACAAGGGGCGACCTTGAGTTACTATCACACACAGCCAAGGGCCTCAGCTGAATAGAGGCCCAGGCTTTACAGAGGCTCACACAATAGGTGGGGACCTGATGATCTGCTGGTGTCTCCAGGACTTTCAAATCTAATAAAGAAGACAGGAAAAAGTACACAGTCAACCTGACACCCTTGAACATATCATGGGGTGAGCAGAGGCTGGGCTATCATGGAATGGAATCAGTATGAGGAAATGCCTAGAACATAAAAGAACGAATAGCTTGGTATAATCCATCAGACAAGACCCAGGGGAACAGATGAGAAGCCCTAGGTGGAATGGCTGACATAAAGGAGGAAGACAATTTGACCTGGGACCTCGGGTTGGTGAGCACAGGGCAGGTTCACCATGTGCAGTGGTTCAATTTGTAAACTGTACAACCTGCACATCTGCTTGTGGTGGCCCTGGGGCAGGGGATTTGGGCTTTGGACATACAATGACTTACCTTTCTATGGTCACCAGGACAACGCCAAGAAGACAGCAGCCAACATTCGAGGGGATTTTTGGCTTCTAGGAGACAGGGGAATAAAGGATCAAGATGGGTATTTCCAGTTCCTGGGGCGAGGAGATGATATCATTAACTCCAGCGGGTAAGCTTGGCTCTGGGCTGGGAAGGGTACTCTGGATCTTCACTGTGAGTGGCTCTGTACTTTGGGGATGGTCTAGGGGTGGTGTCTTCTCTGAAGGAAGGCTTCTTTGCAGCTACCGGATCGGGCCCTCCGAGGTAGAAAATGCGCTGATGGAGCACCCCGCTGTGGCTGAGACGGCTGTGGTCAGCAGCCCGGACCCCGTGAGAGGAGAGGTGATTGGGAACAGCAGCCTGGGGGTGGACAGATGAGAAACACACAGACAGTGTGGATGACCTCGGGCAAGCTTCTTAGCCCCTGTTCCTCAGTTTCTCCATCTGTAAGACGAGGAATTGTTGTGAGTATTAAGCATGCTAATATTTGTAAAAATTGTAAAATTTCTGGAACAAGGCCTAGCACTTCATCAGCACCACTTCAGATCTATTATTTTGGTCTACAGAGATTCTATCTTGCTCTTTGAATCTGAATCTGATTCCTGACCAGGAGAACAGAGAAGGGATTTGACATAAGGCACGGAGCCCTGAGCCCTGAGGTTCACAGGGAAAATAAAGGAGAAAAAGACCCCTATAATACAGGGATTGAAAGAACAGACCCCAATGGAGTCTAACAGAGCTTAAAGCAGTGGCAGCAAACCTACGGCACATGTGCCGCAGCAGGCTGTTCGTTATCATGGAAAGTTCTAAAAGGTTCGCCATCGCTGGCTTAGTGTCTGTGTAGAGAAAGTCATTGTGGGAGATGGAGCCCCACTTCCCAGCACAGCGCTGCAGGCTGAGTCTGCCGATGCCCTGCCTCTGGTACACATGGGGGGAGTCACATGGGAAATTGTAGGAGCCACCGGACAGCAAGGTAAAAAGAAATCTACTGAGCTTTAAGCTAAACCCTGCTGCAGGTGATTTGGTTTCATTTCCTATGAATTAGAGTATGACAATGTTGCACCCATTATAAGATGGGCAAACCGAAGGTTGGATAAGACAAACAAGTCATTTAGGGCCATGGCTTTATTCTCTCTTCTTTCCCTGTCTCTACTTTCTCCCTGTCTCTACTTTCAATCTCTTTTGTCTCTAGGGCACGAGCCTGGCCTCCTCCCACAGTTCTACCTTTTCATCCCATCATCCTCTTGAGAGAGAGCTGGAACCATAGCCACCCTTGCCCCGAGTCTTTTCTTTCCCCTTGGCCCAGAAATGGGAGGCACAGCTGAAGGGCACAGAGGTAGTAGCTGTGGTGGGCATCTCAGTACCCATTCTACAGTATCCCAGAAGGTGACGAAGTCCTCCAAGCCCTTCTCTGTTGGTCCCCAACATCCTCTCTTCAGGTAGTGAAGGCCTTTGTGGTGCTGACCTCACATTTCCAGTCCCATGACAAGGACCAGCTCACCAGGGAACTGCAGCAGCATGTGAAGTCAGTGACTGCCCCATACAAGTACCCCAGGAAGGTAAGGCCACTGGGCATCCACACCCCTTGCATTTGGGGAAGGAGAGATGATTCCCTTGCTATGTTTCTCTTCTTCAGCATGAAAATAAGGCCACCAATTCCAAGGTGCTTCCTGATTGTGACCAAGGTACCGAGAAGTGAACCCAGGGCCTTCTCACTGAGCTACATCCCCAGCCCTTTTTTATGTTTTATTTTAAGACAAGATCTTGCTAAGTCACTAAATTGCCCAGAAGGATCAAACTTGTAATCCTTCTGTCTCAGCCTCCCAGAGTGTTGGGGTTACAGCCGTGGGTCACCAGACCCAGCCCAACAACTGCCTTGATGCCTGACTAATCATCTCAGCCTTTGACTCTCTGAATTAAAAGTTGAAGGCTTTCATGGGAACAACCTTTAGCTAATACCTGGCTTATCTCACACTCTCTGCTCAGGGTTCTTGCTACACTATTCAGATTATGTAGCTTTCAGTTGAGGATAACAGAAATCTGACTTGAAATACATTACTCGCACAACTGACAAGTCCAAGACTGGTTAAAGCTTTCACCACAGCTGGTCCCTCGCCTTTGTATCCCATGATCAGAAATGTCTCTTTCACTCATTGACTTCCTTTCTTCCATACTGGCTTCATGTCTTGTAATTATCTCCCACTGGGGTGCCAGCAGCTCCAAATACACATTGTTAGCAGTTTTGTACAGTCCAATAGAAAGTCAAACACCCCGCAAAAGTCTTTGGGTTGATTCCTATTGGACCAACTGAGATCATGCCCATCATTAAACCAATAACATAACCAGGGCAATGGGATCCTCTAATTGGCCACTTGCGACTCATGTGGTCACCCTTGGAGAAATTGGAGAAAGGATAGGAGAGAGAGGGCTGCCCTCTACCCAGGCTGTGGACTGAGTGAGCAAGAGGTGGCTCCTCACAGGAAGACTGAAGTGCTCTTACCAGAAGAGGCAAAAAGTATTGACTGTGGTACACCGATTTTCCCTCTGAGGTAGGAACTGAGTATGCAAGGTGAGATGGCAGGAGAACCTAGTTTTTTGATTTGGGTGCAATAGAAGAGCTTGTTCCTGGGAAAGCAAAAAGAAGTATATTTTGAGTCTGGAGTAGAAGGTGAGAGCAACCACATCAAGCTTGAAAGGGCTGCTAGATTCCTAAATAGCTGGGATGCCCACTGGTCTTTCCTTAGCACAAGCTACTTGTTTCAGTGGAGTTCCTGAGAAGCATTCCCAGGGATGGAAGTCAGCGTGCAAGAGGTAATGAAGTGTTTGGGATCAACACCTGGGAGGGGTCAGGCCAGGGCAGAATCTGCGGTTGCAGTGTGATTCAGTCCCAGTGGGGACCTCAGTCAGCCCCCTGGGGAGTTCTGAAGCTAGGACCTTTTGGAGCTGTCCTGAGTCAGAATGAGGAGGAGAGGGAACCCTACTGTCCCAGGTAGATCAGACATGAATGTCGGCTGCCCTAGGAAGGGGGCCTGACCCTGGATAAGACAGTACCGTTAGCTGAGGCAATTCTGAGAGTGGCCTTGGTGGTGGATAGTGAGTCCATCATCCTTGCTGGGTGTCTCACCTGCATATCAGAGTCCACCTTGTGGACTTTCAACCTCATACGGAGGGAAAGGCAGCATAACGCAGTCTCAGAAATCATACTGCCAGGCTCAAAGTCTATTCTCACCATTTGCTGACTCAATAACTTGTCTGTTCCTCAGGTTCTTCATCTATGAAATAGGGATAATAGCCTTTCACAGGTTAAGAACGAGTTAATATTTATAAGGCATCAGGCCCTCAGAAGAATAACAGGGACATAATGAACATTTAGTATTTTACAAGGAGACTAGTAATCCAATCACACCAAACACGACTTTTGAAATGTAACTGGATATTTTGGAAGATCCAGTGAGGGGTCCAACCATAGTGCACAGGGAAGGGATTGCTCAAGTACCCTCATAGGTATGTCTTTTTGGTTTTGGTTTTTCTCTGGTACCAGGAACCGAACTCACGACCTTGCGCTTATCTTTCTATGGCAATGTTTTGGGTTAATTACCAAGGAAACAAAAAACCCAACCCCACTGTGCTCTAATATTTTCCAACAGCTTGAGTTTGTGTTGGACCTGCCTAAGACCATCACAGGGAAAATCTCCAGAGAAAAACTTCGAGCCATGGAGTGGAAGACATCTGAGAAAGCCTAGGCCCAGTGAGACTCTGGGAGCTCTCGTGGAAGTTCTCTGCATTATCCCCTTTGCTTTCCCTTTGGGTCCTCAGGCTTCGTGTGAGGATGTGAGATTTTTCATCACAAGGGATGCGTGTGACTTTTGTGTTTCCTTGGTAATTAACCCAAAACATTGCCACGTTAAATGTTGAAAGAAAAAAAGAGAGAAGGAAGGAGGAGATGGGTGAATGAGTAAGAGAGAAAAAATAAATAAAAGATTAAAACAAGGAAAAGAAATTGAAAAAGAAAGGCAGAAAGTGACTGAAAGAGGAACAAATGAAAATGGAATGAAGGGAAAAAGAAAAGATGGAGAGAATTGGAGAAAATTAGAAAAAGGAAAGAAGAAAGAAGAAAGAAAGAAAGAAAGAAAGAAAGAAAGAAAGAAAGAAAGAAAGAAAGAAAGAAAGAAAGAAAGAAAGAAAGAGAGAGAGTGTATGGTCAACACATTCAAGCCATCTCCATGTCACCCCAAATCTTGGGGCTATCATGACCAGAGGAGGGGAAGCACCACAAGGCACTGCCCTAGGTTCATTATAAAGTATCTTGTTTTTTCTCTGTGTGGCATCTACAGGCCATCAACCACACTTGTGAGCAATGAAAGTACCTCAAAAAGTCAGTCACCATGTCTCATGTTCTCCAGTTATTTACTCTTCTTAGATAAGTAATAAAATCATTTGACAGTCAAGACCCTGAGGATAGTCTTTGTGGAAGGCAAGGAAAGGGAGGGCAGTCTCTTTCCAATAGCTTGTGTGGGGGGGAATCCATAACCCATCAAGAGGGGCTGGGGATTTAGCTCAGCGGCAAAGCGCCTGCCTGGCAAGCGCAAGGTCGTGAGTTCGGTTCCCGGTACCGGAGAAAAACCAAAAAAAAAAA
>NW_004955442.1:4103940-4123357 GCF_000276665.1 Chinchilla lanigera
AAAAAAAAAAAAAAAAAAACATAACCCAGCAAGCTAGACTGGACAGGGAGTGCTGTTGAGGGAGGAATTACAAGCTCAGCTCCTGGTCCATCTGGAACACCAGGTGCAGGGGTCCAGGAGAAGGAGGGAGGTGAGGACTTTGAGTGCTTCCCTTTGACACAGAGATGGAAGGTGAAGCTTCCTAGGAGGATTGAGCAAGTGAAAAACGAAAGCAAGTGTTCTCTGAGAGCCTTTGGTTCTTATTCCTAACATACTCAGTAATGACATTATTCATATGAATACTGATATTAGTCACTAAGCATTTGCCAAGAGTTAGGGACTATGCCAAGCAAACGCATATATTAACCCCACTTACTGTTCACAATCATCCTTTGATTCAGGCACTTTTCCCTCTTTTTACAGAGGGAGTAACTAAAACTTGGAGAGATTAAGCAACATTCCTAAAGTCACACAGCTGCAAAGGACAGAGCTGGGTTCATTAATCATTTAACTTCTATATTTACTTATCATTGTGTTTGCCTTAGCTTTTGGCCATTAACAAAGCTCTTTTCTTACAATCTGAATTATTCTGCAGTCTCCAATATGTCTTTCTCAAAAATATGTTTAGGAAAATTCTCAGTTAAATACAATGTGAAAAAGGGGGAGTGGGTACAAAACCTTATTCAGTTAAACTTCAATTGTTTATGTTTAAGTAAACTACAGTAAATTTTCAGGAGTCAGGCTATGGTGTTTATGAACGTCATATCATCCACAGATTAGACCTTTTAAGTCACTTTAGTTTTGGCTTGGCTTAGCTCGGCTTGGCTTTTGAGGTAAGGTCTAGCTATGTTGCCCAGGCTAGTCCCAAACTCCTAGACTCAAGTGATTTTCCTGCCTCAGCCTCCCATGTTCCGGTGTAACAGGAGCACACCACAACCAACATTTGGGTTACAAACTGATGGGCATATCCTGACAGAATCTCATAAAAATGTTATTAATAAGAATAAAAACCTGTGAACAAATGAGTAATATTTGGTAATAAATCTTGGCCCCGTGTCCTCCATAAAGATTTTCTTAATCATCATCATCAGGTTACAAGATGCATAAACCCATTCAGATTGGCAAAGACTATTTCAAGGATCCAAGAATATTTCACAAGGTTTAGGAACAGAACGATCAACTGGATCTCGGTTACTGGAAGTCTTCAAAACCTCAGGCAGCCACTCCACTCGGCTCTGTGGAACTTTCCTCCCTCTTCTTTTTTCCCCTAAGCATCTGTATCCACTTTGTTCCTTCTGAATATCCAGGCTGATGTCATAAAATGGCCTCTTCTGATTTCATCAATTTCCAGTTTCAGTGCCACCAACTAAATTCTGGAAACAATGAGTCTGATTGCCCCACCTCATGTGAGTTTTCCATGTATAGTCTGTTCCTCATCTCGTACAAAGCCACAAGGACCTGCTTTTTTGGACTGGAAAAAATTCTAAGAGAAATGGGGTAAAGGAAGAATCATTCACCCTCAAATTTGACTTCATACTGAGACTCAAATTGCCAAACTTTTGCAAGGCTTCAGCCTCCATCACAACATCCTGTGATGCCTCTTTTCTCTCTCCTTCCTCAAGGCTTTCCTCAACACATTTGCTCCATAGTTCACACATAACTCTTGACTGAAGCCTTGAATCACAAATGGTCATGCTCAGGACAGTATCTAGTGGGAACTCAATAGGTGGATAAAATATCTGCCTAGCTGAGGCTCTCTCACAGTGGAAGATACTGAAAGGTTTTAGTTGAGTGACAATATCTTTTGCCTGGGAGCATAATTTGTCATAGCTAAATCTTGGAAACAACCCAAATGCCCATCAACTAAGGAATGGATAAAAAAAGATGTGGTATTTTTATACAATACAGTATTACTCAGCTATAAAGAAAGATAAACTCAAGGCTTTTATAGGTAAACGGATGCAACTAGAGACCATACTCGAAAGTGAAATAAATCAAACTCACATGTGTAAACATTGTATTGTCTCCCTGGTGTAAGAAACTAAAAGAGTAAATAAAATCGGAGAGGTACAATAGACATTGTGAAAGGGAAAGAAACTGCTCAAAAAGAAAGAACAACTGGGATGGGGGAAAGGAGAAAAAAAAGAAAAAAGGAAGGGAAATATATATATTATATATGATAGCTAAGATAATTGTACAACTAGTTTCTATTGGTTTATTGAAAGGAACAGTTAATGCTTAATTGTTTGATCAGTTTTGCATGCCTATATCTTTTGTAATCTGAACCACTACTTTGAAGATAACAATATGCAATATAACAACCATTGTTAATTTCCTATCATCTTGTTTTGAAATTCTGTATTATTTTTATTGTTTTCTTTATTCTGTTTAAAATAAAAGTAAATAAATAAATATCTTTTGCCTAGGAACTGGTTATATGTAGGCCATACTCCTTCACAGGAGGAGCTTCTTCCTGCTGATTCTGCCTATCTTTCTTCTTCATCATGGCCTGCTATCTTTAGCCTTCAGTGAGGATTTTTTATTATATTTCCTTACTCAGTATTCAGCCCTTGAGCTCTGCCATAGGCATTAATAGCTATACCCATAAAATATAAAACCCACTAATACCCATGTCACAGACTAACTGGTTGCCTTGATATTTTCTCCACAACACATCACCTTTAAACTCTGCTGCTCACGGGGCAAATAAAATGCATCCAAATCCTCTGGTGTTGGGAGCCACTGAAGCTGGAAAATAATTACACGTGCGAGATGAAGCCAACCTCAGAACACAGGAGCTCTTTGAAGTAAACAAGCCCCTCGGAGTAAACAAGCCTTTGTAACTTGTTAACTGGTTGCTGGGCAGCGAGACAAAAAAATTAACCAAACTTTCCAGAGTATAAATAAATGCTCTACTGTTTTTGGGCAGTCCTCTTGCTCATCAGGCAAGAGGTAACTCCACCTGACCCCAGCTCTTGTTTCTTGTCTTTATTTTTCTCATACCCACCGCCATTTCTCTCCAGGGTACAGCAAGGCACCAGCAAGGTTCCCTACATCTGGCGCCCAAACAGGGACCCGGTGAGAGACAATAAGTGGGCAGTGGGTATGCTCCCCCAGAGAGTACAACAGAAGGGGGGAAGCGCATTTGTGAAAGCTAGTATTCAGCACTGGTGTGCATGGTACTGGCACATCAGGTGTAAAGCATGGGGATATATGTTCTCCAGGGCTAGAAGATATACAGGCTTCTAAGAAGCCAATAAAGAAAGGGATATTGAAGCGCAAGTAGAGCCTCAAGACTCCCAGGGGTATAGGTCTGGAGAAGTGTTTGTTGCATGTTTAACTCCTATATTTAACTTTCCGGGTGTTGATTTGGAGGGGTTTTGTAACCATAAGGGATTTGGCTCAGAACCCTATGTTAAAATCAAGTCCAGAGCCTAAGCGGAACATGGAGGGTGGAAAAATGGCTCTGCCGATAGAGCCTGAGCCCTCTAGCCTGGTTCAATTTAAGAAGGAAGGAGTGTGGTGGACAAAAGGGGCTTTTCACCACCAGA
The DNA here is from genome assembly GCF_000276665.1 of Chinchilla lanigera. Classification (NCBI taxonomy): domain Eukaryota; kingdom Metazoa; phylum Chordata; class Mammalia; order Rodentia; family Chinchillidae; genus Chinchilla; species Chinchilla lanigera. The sequence goes on from NW_004955442.1 coordinate 4,107,471, forward strand.
GAGGTGTTTTCCTGTGAACTCTATCGCACAACACTCAGTGGAATTGACTGAGCCACAGGCAGCAATCTCAACCTTTTCAGCTCAGAGAAATTTTGCTGCATCACAGATTGGAACTTCCGCCTCTCAGACAGTAGAGCCATTTTCTCTGTCTCCCTTGCAATTAGCATTAAAAAAAGCCAGATGGGCAGGGGAGCCCACGGAGGGTTTTCAGCATATCTACCCTGTTATTGACATTGAAGGCCCTGAAAATGCAGGACAAGTTATACGTCGTTATGCTGCTATACCTTTTAAAACCTTAAAAGACTTAAAACAAGCGGTTGCTACTTACAGCCCTAGTGCTCCCTTTACCTTGAGTTTTTTGGAAATTCTAGGACAACAGATTCTGGCCCTAAATGACTGGAAAGAAATAGCTAAAGCATGTTTAAGTCCAGGAGACTATTCGACGTGGAAAGGAAACTTCCTTGAGTATTGCACTGACCAGGCTGCTAGGAATGCTATTCACAACATAGCCATTACAAAAGATATGCTAATTGGGGAAGGTGCCTTTGCTACCACAGACAATCAACTGAACTTGGAACTGCCAGCATATGAACAAACCAAGATGGCTGCCATGAGGGCTTGGAGGCAACTTCTTTCTAAGGGAGAGGCAGCTCTCAATTTGGCTTCTATTCATCAGGGCCCTGAGGAAACTTTTCAAAATTTTGTCACACGCTTATTGCAGGCTAGTGCGAGGATTATAAATAACACAGAAGCTAGCAAACCAATAGTTCAGCAACTAGCCTTTGAAAATGCAAATAAAAGGTGCAAAGAGGCTTTAAGAGCCCACAAAAGGTGGGCTACACTGCTGAGTGTGATTCAGATCTGTACAGATATTGGACCCTCATATGTACAGGGGGCTACTTTGGCAGCAGCTGATACTCAGGTTATTCATCCACAGCCTGGAAGAAAGGGTAAAAACAAGACCATTTGTTTTCATTGTGGAAATAAGGGGCACCTTGTCCGGAATTGCCCTACTACACCTATGAGGGCAGCACAGCCATTATCTGTAACTAAACCTTGCAGTCTTTGTACTAAATGTCATCGAGGTTATCACTGGAATAATCAGTGTCAATCTAGAACTGCTAGGAAAAGTTGGCTGTTTCTGGGAAACCCCCATTGGAGATGGCCTCAGCCCCATCAAATAATGGGGGCCGCCCAGATGGCTGCAGAGGGGGATGAGGTGCTGGACACATTCAGGTACCCGGCCTGCGCTCCCTCTTTCTCTTCCCCTACACGCAGGAAGCCAAGGGCTCCAATGGTTGGCCGCTCTGCAGTGGGGAACACCCTCCTGCCTCGGTTCTCCTCCGCCAAGCTCCTGTAGTACATGAGCCCAGGCTTCAGGCCAGGCCCCTGCAGGCGCAGCTGCCGTGATGTGGGGGTGCAAGTGAACCAGCGATGCTACACATCGGTACAGTGCATGCTGGGGCGGCAGACGCCTCTGGGCCCAGGACCCAGGAGTCCCAGCTGCCCCTGTGTGCTTCCCACACTTCTTCTCTGTGCTCGCCCATGCATTTCACCTGCCTCATGGGCTGCCTGGAGGAGGCCCCGGCCAGCACGCAGGGCCCTGTGGCACCAGAGGAGAATGAGGGAGCAGCAAGGAAGACATCCCCACCACCAAGGACTGGGCTGGAGCAACAGGAGGCTCGAACTGGTGAGGCAGCCCCACAGCCTGTGCTTCAGAAGCCCAGTTGGCCCCTGGCAGCGGGGAGGGCTAGGGACTGCAGAGACACAGCCGCCACTGTGCAGGAAAAATCGCCGCGGCGTGTCCAGCCAAGCAAGGAGCACTTGCGCTTCCAGCAGAAATATGGCTGTTACCACTGTCAGGACTGCAACATCCGCTGGGAGAGTGCATTCATTTGGTGTATCCGGGGTACAAATAAGGTTTATTTTAAATAGTTTTGCAGAATGTGGGAAAAATCTTACAACGCTTACCAAGTGAAAGATATCACCTGCCAAAGTTATAAAAAACTAAATGTTCATGCCCAATATGATTTTGCCATGTGGACCCCAAGCACTCCCATCGTCAAGACCTGTGTGACAGGGGCTGGGGATTTAGCTCAGCGGCAAAAGCACCTGCCTGGCAAGCGCAAGGTCATGAGTTCAGTTCCCGGTACTGGAGAAAAAACAAAAAAAAAGACCTGTGTGACAGGTGCAGGAGCTGGCGCCTGTCCTGTGATGGCACCAGTGCTTGGAATCTGGGCAAAAATAGAGTATCCAGCGGCCAGAAGAAAAGCGGTGGCCAGCACGCACAGAGACTGGGCACATCCCCTGTGGCTACAGTGGCAGTGACCACAGAGCCGCTTGTGGGAGGTGCGCAGGCCGTGGAGCCCATTCCCAAAAATAAAGCAGGACTATTGGGGCCCTGCCAGCACCTTGCTGGACCCCAACGCGATAAAATGGATTCTACAGCCAGTTACCGCCAGAGCCTGAAGTGTCAGCGCTGCCCTGCCCAAGGCTGTGACTGGGGGCTGCTGCCTCGTAGGCAGCCATGCCCTCCTGCCTCCCTGCTCACAGCCACTCCCATTCCCCTGCCCACAGCACCCTTCCCCCAGCTCACTGCTGCTCTGCTCAGGGTGCTACAGGATGCACTGGGGTGCCAGATGGAACGGGGCACAAAGAGGCTAAGGCCTGAGGCAAGGATGGAGGAGGCCATTCAGGGAGAAGCTGGCAAAAGACTAAAGCTAGATGGGCATGGGGAGGGCAACAAGGACAGGGATGAGGAGCTAGGGAGTCACGCAGGAAACCTCGATCAAGAAACAAAGGAGGAGACAGTGGTGGAGGCTAACAAGTCAGTGTGGAAATGGAGCATAAGAAGCCTCAGACAGCCAGAGGACCTGCTGGTGATGGCTAGCCAATGCCCAGGCCCCAGGAAGGAAGGCCAGGCCCGCGCTAGCTGGTGCCACACTCTGTGGCACCGCACGTGGCAAGGGCGACAGCAGGGCCGGGAGGGTGACACAGGGGCTGACCAGAAGCTGGTTGGACATGGCAGTGACAATGGGGAGCAGGCAGCGAGGGCTGAGCCCCTCATTACCTTTGTGGCAAGATCTCTGAGGCAGAGGGGACACTCACCCTCACCCTGCTGTGGGGCTTAAAGGACCTGTTTCCTGAGCTCTATGGTTTCCTGAGCTCTATGGTTTCCTGCAGGACTTCGTGCCCCCGGTGCTACGCCAGACAATAAAGCAATAAGCTGCTACTTAGTATTGACACATGCCAAGGTGTCTCCAGGTGTGAGTGGTCTATTCTAACCTAATGGCTCTAGCGAGTAACTAAGTGGGAGAAGATTCCCTACTGCATCAACCGGACCCCACAGATGTCATCCAAGATAACTTGGATGTCTGATGACCTTGTTTGGGTTGATCAGTGGCCCTTCACTCAGGAGAAGATTACAGCAGCTCATACACTGGTTAATGAACAGATGATGGCAGGGCACCTAGAGCACTCCAATAGCCCTTGGAATACCCCAATGTTTGTAATAAAAAAAAAAGCTGGAAAATGGAGATTGCTCCAAGATTGGCGGGCAGTCAATCGCACCATGGAACCTCTGGGAGCACTACAAGCAGGATTGCCCAATCCTGTAGCTATTCTTCTACATTTTTCTCTTACAGTGGTTGATTTAAAGGACTGTTTTTTTTTTTCTTCTATCCCTCTCTACCCTCAAAATAAACGTTTTGCTTTTAGTTTACCCTCTATTAATAACCAGGTCCCTATGCGCCGCTTCCAATGGTGTTGTCTGCCACAGGGAATGGCAGATAGTCCAAGCCTGTGCCGAGAGTTTGTGGCTGCAGCCATTTTGTCAGTACTCAGGACTTAAGTCCCCTCTTTGACATTCTCAAGGGAGACCCGGCCCCCACTTCTCAAAGAACACTTACACCAGAGGCTAAAACTGCCTTAGGTAAAGTTAATCTGGCTCTTTCTAATGCTCAGCTTTCTAGAGTTGACCCATCTCTGCCAGTGCTTTTAATTATTTTCCCAACTCAGTCTATGCCCACAGGGATCCTGTGGCAGTCTCAGGGTCCTTTACAATGGCTACATATGCCACATGCTCCACATAAAACTATTACTCCCTTTTAACTGATCACACGTGGAAGAACACATGCTATGCAGCTTTTGGGTCACAAAGTACAAACTATCATTTTTCCTTTTTCTTCAGTTCAGCAATTTTCATCCTCTTGGCAATCTGCATTGGCTAATTTCCCTGGTGTTACCTCTCACTGAGAGGAACGCCGCTATTGACAGATTGCTGGGTGCTGTCACTGTCACTCCCTCAGAGGCCATTCAGCAGGCTTCTGCTTCTCACGCCACCTTTCATCAAAATGCTTCTGCCTTACGCAACCAGGTCCATTTGACCCGAGAACAGGCCCAAGACATTGTTAAACAATGCTCTTCATGTATAATACACCTTCTCTCACCTTGCTTGGGAGTCAATCCCCGAGGGTGACACCCCAATCACCTTTGGCAGATGGATGTCACTCGCATTCCTGAATTTGGTTCTTTAGGTTGGGTCCATGTTTCAGTGGACACTTTCTCAGGACTTATTTTTGCTGCTGCTCGCCCTGGTGAGGCAGCTAAACACGTCATTGCTCACTGCTTGGATGCCTTTAGTGCCCTTGGCTGCCCACGGACACTTAAGACTGACAGTGGCCCAGCAGTTACAAGTGCTGCTTTCCAAACGTTTTATAAAACTTTTCCTATTTCCCTTATCACAGGAATTCCTTATAACCCTCAAGGTCAAGGAATTGTTGAACGTGCTCACCGTACGATCAAAATTCAATTACAAAAACAAAAGGGGGAATCTTTCCCGACAAAATTCACACCTCATGATAAACTTCACTTGGCTATATGTACTATTAACTTTCTAAATTCTAGAAAAGATGAAAGTACAGCAGCAGAAAGACAATTCCATCAGGTAAAAGAAAAATGGTTAGGAAGGGTCCTTTGGAGGGATCTCCATACTGAACAAAGGAAGGGACCCAGTCCACTATTTACCTGGGGTAGAGGGTGTGCTTGTGTATTTCCAGAGAATGCTGAGAGACCTATTTGGGTACCAGAGCATGCTGTCCAGCTATATCATGAACCCAGCTCTGGAGAAAAATTGTTTCTACCTTTCAGGAAGCTGATGTACAGTCCTGTGACAGTGATGCCTCAGAGACTGTGTCATAGCTGATAGACAACAATGAGGCTAGATTCGACCTGGGGCCTATTGAAGAAATTCACAATATGGAAATCTAAGATCTAAATAGGTAATAAAGTATATAGGGATATAGAGCTGAAAGTTACCAGTATTCTTAAGAGAATAAAATACAAAATATACATATTCAGTATAGATGAAAGAATCTATTCCTTGCAAAGATTTTCTAAGCGATTTCTGCTAATTGACAACAAAATCTGACTAGTCTATTTAAATTATAAATTCCTAAAATTGTGATAGAGTTACTATAATTCAGTTTGGTCAAAAATATATTTGAGTATACTGATTTTGTAAAGATGTTTGTTTGTTCTGTGTACTGGTTTGCGTGTTTGTCTGTCATTCTGTGAACAGCTGTTCTCCTTTATTTTGCGCTCAATAATGTTTCTTTTATCATTTGTTCATAATATGAATGGGTTATATGTTTAAAAGCATACTTTCACCTGAGTTACCAGGTGGTTTAAATGACATCAAAATTAGGATATTTAACCACATTCCTTAGGATGAGGAGAAATTATTTGGGTAGGACTCCAGTTGGTGAATAGAGAAGTGGCCAACCTTTATTCACTAATAAGGAGCCCCCAGTGATCTCCATAGCCTCTTGAAAGACACCCAAATAATTAGGTCATTTGGTCAAAAGAAAGTTTTTCAGTAAAAATTACGGTAAGGTTGTCTCATTAAGGATGCTTTTGGTACAAGACTAAATTTTAACAAAGGTTTTCACTTGTGTATGGTAATTCATAAGTGTTAATCTCATGGTGTGTTTAGTGTATTCATGATTCTGGATCTATAGGCCCTCCAAAATGTAAAATAAAGATTGTTTATTGTGATAAGACTTTCTTTCAGATTCAGACCTCTGCCTTTAACAAAAACTTGTGATGTATATCTCATGAAAGGACAACAAATTAGATAAAAGCTTCTTATGTATTAGATAGAGATAATTGGTTAAAAGGGTCATGTTATATGAAAATGAAAATTTGAATACATTACAAAATGTTATCATGATTGCTGTGTAGCTATGTTATGTACAGTTTTGATTCCTAAATTTTTGGGTAAAAATATGTAGCTGTTGATTGTTAACATTCTATTAGGATTTGAGTATTAGGATATCTATGGTTGTTAAAAAAATAATGCCTCCATTTGTATATTCTAAGGTGTTTCCTATTCAAATCAGATTGTAATATTAAGCTTACTCCCTCCCTTACAATGTTCATAACATTAATCTTCTCTGCTGGACGTTTAACAACTGAAATTTGGAGACTAAAAATTAGATAAGTTGGGCTAAGAGGACAGCCAATATTTTGGCCATGCCTTCTGAGGTCAGTGAAGACTAAGGATATAAGAGAACTGCTGTGACATCCTGTAACTCGGTTGAGTCCCGGATTTTCTGGTCAAAATTATGCGACTAAAGAGGAAAGTGATTCTATGATATACAGTGTGCCTAAGGAGAGTCACCAGGAGAGGAAAAAAAAAAAAAAGAGTCTCTCAAGCTTTCACAGAAAGCAACTTGGTCAAGCAATGGCCGTGATTCATCCAGAGGGCTGACACTGACAGAAGATTAAGAGATGCTGTACTTGGTCCCATGATGATTCTAGAGGAGACTTAACTGACCTTGATAGATAACAAAAGGCTAAATTGTTATTTACACAGACCTCACCTTAACTTGGTCTTAAACATTCAGCAGAAAAGTGTAACCACCAGATGTAGAGAAGCAATGCCACAGTAATAAGTTAGCTATAAAAGGTTCAAGTCACCAACAATTTCTGACAGTTGACAGGTCTGATAACTGACCACTATTACGGACTTTGGATTATATTCTTCAAGCATAGCTTTGCCAGCTTCAACTGAACACCCATCACTTCTGCAACTAAACAGAAAAGGGAGAGATGTGGGGAGCCGCTGAAGCTGGAAAATAATTACACGTGCAGGATGAAGCCAGCCTGAGAACACGGGAGCTCCTCAAAGTAAACAAGCCCCTCGGAGTAAACAAGCCTTTGTAACTTGTTAACTGGTGGCTGCGCAGCGACACAAAAATTAATCAACCTCTCCAGGGTATAAATAAACACTCTACTGTTTTGGGGCAGTCCTCTTGCTCATCAGGCAAGAGGTAACTCCACCTGACCCCAGCTCTTGTTTCTTGTCTTTATTTTTCTCATACTCACTGCCGTTTCTCTCCAGGGTACAAAGAGAGACCAACAAGGTTCCCTACATTTTGGCATGAAATTGAAAGGATGGCTTCTAATCTAAGTCTCAGTAGAGTCCTCATTTCCATCTGAAACTTTATCAGCATCATTTTTACTTGTCTAAGTTTCTATCAACATTTTGGTTTTTGAGCTCCCATCAAAATCATCTATTAAGCTCCACTTACACAATTTTAGGCTTTGTCTAGCCTGTTCCTCCAAACTTTATCAAAACTCCTTACATCAACCAATTTTGAATGCCCCTCTATGTTGTCAGGTATAGAATTATACCTGACACTTCTCAGTATCAATTGTCTGTATTAGTCAGCTTTCCATTACTATAATGAAATGCCTCAGATAGGCAGCTTGTAAAGAGAAAAGGTTTGTTTTGGATCACAGTCTTGGAGGTTTTATCCATGAATGGTTGGCCCTTTTGCTTTGGGCCTGTAGCAAGGCAGCACACTATGGCACAAGTGTGTGTCAGAGTAATCTGATCCCCTCAAAAGGGAGAGAGCAGAAAGAGAATGAAGAATGGTCCAGGAACCCACTGTCCCCTTAAGGACATATTTTTAATGACATAAAGGCTTCCCACACTGCTGTGCCTCTTAAAGTTTCCACCAGCTCCCACCATTGCCTCCTTGGGATCAAGCCTTTAACACATGGGCTGTTAGAAGAAATTCAATGCACAAATGGTAACATTCCACTCCCAGATTTGCTGGAAGACAACTGGCCTTAGAATGAAAGCTTCATGGAGCAGAAGTAAAGTCTACAGGCCTGTGAGAGAGAAAGGGGAACTCATACATTGGTATCCTGGAGAAGTGGAGTCACCTCATTACATTATTTCATCGCTGGGTTCAGTTTGTAGAAACACAGAACTGGTGGCCATTGTATCACCTGGCAAAGAGTTTCGACTTCTTCCAAAGTACAATGTCATTAAAGTACCTTAAAGAGAGCAACAAACCCAGTCAGCAGTATATTTTTGAATGATCACTTTGGATGCTAGGTGGTGAGGAATGCTTTTTTAAAAAGTCTTTCTTCTTAGAACTTAATGACTAGATAGAAGAGACAGGGTTAAATCAAAGGGGCCACTGAAATATGGCAGCCAGGATTTTAGTTTGGTAAATTCGGGACTATGGTTACAACTCTTTCTGAGAAGAGTGGCTTTGGAGGTTGGAGCACTGAGTTTCACTGTAGTCCCGTTCACTTAGTTGTCTATGTAAAGTCAAGATTAATATATGTTTAATAATAAGTTGGGCATTTGAATTTGGAATCAGGGAGAAGTCAAGGTTGTAAATGTAGTTAGGGAACCAAGCATGGTGGTGCATGCCTATACTCCCAGCACTTGGGAGGCTGAGGCAGGAGGACTGCCAGGAGTGCAAGGCCACCCTAGGCTAAATAGTGAGTTCAAGTCCAGCATGAACTACAGAGTAAGACCCTGTCTCAAAAAAGAACCCAAAACAAAAAATAAATAAATGTAGTTATGAAATTATCCACATAGGGAATGACTGAGATAGACAAAGAAGTACACATGGAATGAGAGGAACTATTGGACAAAGTTGAATCCTTAGAGCACAATAATCCCAGGAACAATATGAAGAAAGAGGAATTAGAAAAATTCAGGTTCAATATCAGGAAGATGGTAGAGGGAAATTCAAGGATAATTGATTAATGCTGGCAAAAACAGTCATGAGTAAGAACTGCAAATGGGGCCAGGGATCTAGCTCAGTGGCATTAGCATAAGTGCTTGTCTAGCAAGTCTGAGGTCATGAGTTCGACACCGGTACAAAAAAAAAAAGAAAAGAACTGCAAATGATCCATGGTATTTAGTGGCTAAACAGTTAAGGATGGTTCTCCTCCATCTGCCTTCCCTTCACTCAGAAAAATGCCCAATTAAATACTTGAAGGCAGAAAACTGACAGTTGTTGGTTTGTCAGAGAAAGATTGAAAGCATTAGAAATAATGTAGACAATATAGTCTGTTCTGGATGAACATCAGTGGGAAGGGGCTGTGAAAAATACTTCTCCTGCCTGGCAGCCTGGCCCCTCAGCCACCTGTACACCCCCTTGTTTCTTGGCTTTATGAGGAACAGAAGTGAGCCCACCACTAGGCCATGCATCGTGATTGGCCTAGGTCTGTCTTCTTCCTTCTCTTCGATCAAATCAGTTTTACTTTGCCCTTTCTGTCCTCCATTCCTCAGTGAAAGTATGTTTGTTGCTCAGTATTTATGTTCTAATCCTCTCTTCCACCTCTAAGGGAAGATTACAACTTTCTTTTCCCTTGAGCTTGGTCCTGTAGCTGGAATGTTAATGAAACATTAGCGTGTGTGATGCAAACATAACTAATATGCCCACCTGCATGGACTTGATCTGTGACATGTCTGTTATGCTCTACATCAAGAGTATATCGGTAAGGGGCTGGGGATTTAGCTCAGCGGCAAAAGCGCCTGCTTGGCAAGCCCAAGGTCGTGAGTTCGGTTCCTGGTACCGGAGAAAAACCAAAAAAAAAAAAAAAAAAGAGTATATTGGTAGAAGACAACTAGTCTTAGAGTGAAAGCTTCATGGAGCACAGGTAAACACTGCAGGCCTGGGAGAGAGAAATAAATGTGTGTTGGTGTCGTAAGTCCCTGAGGGGGGAGGGTTGTTTGTTATGCAACATCACTGTTGCAACACAGAATATAACTGATAAGCCCTTACTCTTCTCATTTCACCAAAAGAGAAGACTCTTCCAAATACCTGACAGGCAACTATATCCAGATGAGATTTAACAGTACTAACAATGTGTACTTTCATTGAATTCAATTATACTTTCATCTCCTTGTGGCACATAAAACTTATTTTCAAATTAAACGTAGAGATGCTGAGTTTCATTTTGATTAATCCAAATTTCTTTTTTAAAAAATTATTGTGGGGAAGACTAGGGGTATGGCTCAGAGGTAGAGCACCTATCTAGCAGATGTGAAGCCCTGAGTTCCATTCCCAGCACCACACCAAGAAAAAGGGGAGGGGGGAGCAGTACAAAATTAATTGAGTTAACAAGGGGAGAGGGCACAATGTACGGTTAGCAAAATATACAAAGGTGAGGCATGGATGACTAAAGTTTGAGAAACACTAGAGTAGGAACAGATCAAGGTCACCTCAAAAAAAGGAAGCAGAAACCAAGAGAAATACACAAGGACAAGCCACAGGTGTTCATCTTACCTGAAGCAGGTAGCATGGATGGGTCAGAGTTGAAGGCTGTGAGTCTGAGTGCTAGTTCTCTTGCTATAAAGAATACACTGCCTGCTGAGGCCTCAGTTTCCTCATCTGGGTAATGCGAAGGATTCTCCATAACCACAGGGATGTGGTGGAGGTCCATACAGATCATGCCTATGGATGAATCTAGTAGGACACAAGTCAAAAAAAAAAAAAAAAAAAAGGAAAGGGTAGACGACAGGGGAATGCAGCCACCCCAGTCTTCAAGGACAGTCAGCCTGGGCACTATGAGCAAATTATGTAGAGTAGGAGCAGAAATAACCCCTTGCTTCTTTTTAGTTATCCTTTTTCAGTCCATCAGTAGAGTCTCACTGTGCAAAGGAGACATGAAAGGGGAAGTGTGGGCAGAGAAGCAGGGTGATTAGGAGAGCAGAGTGGATCACAGAAATTCGGATCCATCTGGAACAAACCCAAAGGCCAATAGCTAGCTACACCAGGAGGATATCTCTGAAAAGTAACCATTACCTGAAGAAGTTCAATACTAACAATAAAGCTACCCACCACGAGCAATTTACAAGCCTCAGCACAAAAAAAAAAAAAAAAAAAGAAAAAGAAAAAAACAGAAGCAAAATGCTCCCCGAAGCTCCCACCTCTCCCAAAGCAAATCCAGAGGGCATTGAAGAGGAAGAAATCAAAAGCCACACAGCCAAACTATGTGAAATGGTAGCAGTGGAGATAACAAAGCATATTAATAAGACACTTGGAAAATTCAAAGCAGATAATTGAAGAAATAATGACCCTAATAAATGATTAATGAGTCTAGAGAAGATACTAAGGGGAAGTAGAAAATATAAAAAGAACTTGAGGAGTTAAAGAAAGACATACAAATCATAAAGGTCCAACATAATAAAGAACTGGAGTCCATAAAACAGTTTACAACAGAAGTCCAGGAGATTAAAAATTCTACTGAAAGTATAAGCAGCATGAGGGAAGAGATCAGAGTTAGAAGATAGTGTGTGGTTGGTGATCAACTCATGAGAGATACCTTAAAATGGCATAAGAATCTGAAAAATCAATTCAGTAGCTGCTAGATGATGCACAGAAGACTAATCTAGGATTAATTGAATCAATGGAAAATCAGAAGATACCACAAAGGGTGTAAAAAACCTATTTACAGAAGGAAAAAGCAGAAAATCTTCCAAGCATGGAAAAACCATTTGAAATACAGATAAGTGAAGCATACAGAACCCCAAATAACCACGGTCAGAAAATAACTACACCAAGACTTATAATAGTCAAGATTCTAGAAATTCAACCAAAAAAGAGAATACTAAAAGCTGTTAGAGAAAAAAAAGAATCACCTATAAAGGAAATCCCATCAGAATTACAGCAATATCTCAACAATCTTAAAATCAAGGAGAGATTGGAGTGAACCATATAAAGCCCCAAAACAAAGCAGTGTCCAGCCCAAATTTATGTATTCCACAAAAATATGTTTCAAAATTGATAGAGAAATAAGATACTTCCATAACACTTAAAGTTATAAATCACCAGACCAGCACTCCAAAAACTTCTCAAGAACATCCCCAAAGGAGATAAGATAGCAATGTCCAAAAGCCCAATAGAATGAATCTACTAGGCAAGGTGAGTGGTTAAGTAGAAGGGAAAGAAAAAGTACTAAGAGCAGGAAAGTAATATAATGACAAGGGTAAGTCATATCAGTCAGAGCTATCAATGTGAATGGTGTCAATTCAATTCACAAAAAAAAAAAAAAAAAAAAACAGATAAGCATAATGGATCAAGAAACAAGATCCTACAATATATTGCATACAAAAAACACATTTATCACCAAAAGAATTTCACAGGCTGAAAGTCAAAGGATGAGAAACAATATTCCACACAACAGGAACCCAGAAAAAAGCTGGAGTAGTTACTATAGTTGCAGACAAAGTGGTGGATTTTGGCCCAACATTGATCAGATGAGACAAAGAAGGTCATTACATACTGGTTAAGGGAACAATTCAACAAGAAGAGATAACAATCATAAATATATATGCACTACCATTCTTCCCCTGACAGTACAGGCTGTGGTGGAGCTCTGGAGAAGTCTGCAGCAGGATTCCTTCTGCCTGTGCTGACAGTTGGGGAGAGGACACTAAACGGTTGTGGGGTCCCAAGGCGATGGGAGGCTGGAGAGAAAATGCTACAAAAAATGGCTCTCGCCGCAGACAGCTCACTTGATTTTTGACAACCTTTAGGCTGTAACTATTTGTTAGATCCTTCTTGCGTATCTCTGTCTTCCTCAAAAACCACTTCGAAGACACCACCATGTATTACAGCAGCCATTGATATATTCCTACTAATCTATCCATAACTCTGTAATGTTTGTATTGTTCCTATCCTATTTCATAAATGGATCCATGTTTATTATTATGTGTTTCCTACAACAACCATTGAGAATAGTTAATGATTATTCAATAGGTCACTCATGTATAGCTCTATTTATTTTCTTTAGAAGCCACTTTGAAGATACCAAAGTATAGTACAACAACTATTGATAATCTCCTACCTCTTTTGTCTGTAACTCACTATTATTTGTCTATTTGTTTTCCTGAGAAACTATCTTGCAGATAACAATATGTAAAACAATAACCATTGATAATTTCCTACTACTTCATCTGTAATTTGGTAAGCCCCCCCTATTATTATGTTATCTTTCTTTTACGCTTTTAAAATAAATAAATAAATAAATAAATAAAAATATATATGCACTAAACACCAGATCACCTAACTTCATAAAATTAGCACTAATGGATATGAAAAATCAGATAAGGACCAATACAGTTGTAAAGGGGAAACCTCATTACCCCCTGGCACAAATAGACAGATCAACTAGACAAAAAATCAACAAAGAAATATGAGTTTAACCAAACTTTTGAACAAATGGACTTAATAGATATCTACAGAGTATTCCACCCAACAACATAATACACAATTTTTAACAGCATATGAGACTTTCTCCAAAACAGACCACATATTAGCCCATAGAGCATGCTTAAGTAAATACAAAGAAATCAAAACTGTCCCATGCATATTATCAAATCATAGTGCACTGAAACTAGAAATCAATTACAAAAGACTCACAGAAACTATGCAAACACATCCAATTAAATTATACACTCTTGAATAATTGATGAGTCACAGAGTCAATTAAAGAAGAAATTAGGCAATTCCTACAATCAAATGATAATGCCAGTATGACATAATGGAACCTACAAAATAAAATGAAGGCAGTCCTAACAGGGAAGTTTATAGTGGTGAATTCCCACATCAGAAAAACAGAACAAGCTCAAATAAATAACCTAAGGATGAGCTTCATGTTTCTATAAAACAAGAACAATCCAAACCCAAAGGAAGGCAATTATAAAGAACAAAGCAGAAATTAATGCAACTGAGGCTTTAAAAAAACAAAGAATCAATAAATTGAAGAATTGGTTCTTTGAAAGACTAAACAAAGTAGACAAACCCTAGCCAACATTAACAAAAAAAGGAAAGACCCAAATTCATGCAATATGAAATGAAAAAAGAAAAATCACAATGGATCTGCAGAAATCCAGAAGATAATTAGTAACTACTTTGAGACACTGCACTATAAAAAAAGAGAAATTCAGAAGAAATAGACAATTTCCTGTATAGTTATGAGTTAGCAAAACAGAATCAAAAAGATATAAAAACCCTGAATGACCAATGTCAGTCAATGAAACTGAAGAAGAAATTTTTTAAAAAAACACTACCAACTATGAGAAGCCCAGATCCCAACAGATTCACTGCCAAATTCTACAAAAACTTTAAAGAATATCTAACGGCAATATTTCTCAAAATTTTATAAAGTCAGAAAAGAAGCAACACTCCCAAAGTCATTCCTAGAAGCAAGCATTACTCTGATACCAAAATCAGAAAAGGACCTAACCAAAAAAGAGAACCACAGGCCAATCTCTTTAACAAACATAGATGCAAAAATCCTCAGGAAGACCCTGGCAAACAGAATACAACACATCATCAAAAGATTATACACTATGACCAAGTAGGATTCATCCAAGGGATGCAGGGATGGTTAAAAATATGCAAATCAGCCAGGCATGGTGGCAAATGCCTGTAATCCTAGCACTCAGGAGGCTGAGGCAGGAGGATCATTGTGAGTTCAAGACCAGTCTGGGCTACAGAGTGAGCTCAAGGCCAGCCTGAACTGCATAGGGAGACCCTGTCTCACAAAGACAAAAAAATATGCAAATCCATAAATGTAGGGACAAAAAAAACATGATGATCTCAATAGACTCAGAGAAAGTATTTGACAAAATCTAACATCCATTCATGATTTTAAAAAGAAACTAAAGAAAATTGGAATAGAAGGTCCTTATTTCAATCTGATAAAAGCCACATGTGACACTAAATGGACAATAGCCAACATCATACTAAATGGACAAAAACTAAAAGCTTTCACTCTAAAATCATGAACACAACAAGGATACCCACTGTCACCACTGCTATTTAATATAGTTCTCCAAACATTAGCCAGAGCAGTTACACAAGAGAAAGAAATAAGTATAGGAAAGGAAGACATTAAATTATCTTTATTTCCTGCTGACACGATCCTCTATATAGAAGATCACAAAAACTCCACCAAAAAAAATCCTAGAATTGTAACTAAATTTGGTAGTGTAGCAGGATACAAAGTCAGCATTCAAAATTAAAAGCATTCCTGTACACAAATAATAAACTCACTGAAAGAGAAATTAAGAAAACAACACCTTTTACAATAGCATCAAGAAAAATGAAATACTTAGGAATTTCCTAACCAAGGTTAGGTTATGATGAAAACCACAGTATTCTGAAAAAGGATATCAAAAAGGAAAATGGAAAGATATCCCCTGCTCCTTAATAAACACAAGCAATATTGAGAAAATGGCCATACTTCCAAAACTATTATTCAGATGTAATGCAATCTCAATCAAAATTCTAATAGTATTCCTCACAGAATTAGAGGAAACAATCCTAAAATTCATATGGAACCCAAAGAGACCTAGAATAGCAAAAGCAGTTCTGGACAATAAGAGCAAGACAGGAGACATCACAATCCTGGACTTCAAGTTATATTGCAAAGCTACAGTGATTAAAAAAAAAAAAAAAAAAAAACCTGCATGGCATTAGGCAAAAAGCAGACTTGTGAATCAATGGAACAGACTAGAAGAAATAACTCCAGGCACAGTTGGCTACCTTGTATCTTGACAGAGG
>NW_004955442.1:4125272-4181093 GCF_000276665.1 Chinchilla lanigera
AGCCAGCAGGCAGGAAGCTAGCCAGCCAGAAGGCTGGTGCTCCCCACCCCAAAAGATATCCTCTTTAATAAATGGTACTGGGAAAATTTGTTTTCCATGTGCTAAAGATTGAACCTGAATCCATATCTCTCATCATACACTAAACCAAAAGTTGAAACGGATCAAAGATCTAAATATTAAAACAGAAACACTTAACCTGCTGGAAAATAGAATAGATAAAACTCTAGTAGACATAGGAGTAGGCAAAGATTTTATGAACAAATCCTGTTGCACAGGAAATATTACCAAGAATCAAGAAATGGACTCACATCAAATTAAAAAGCTTCTGCACAACAAAGAAAACCACTGACAAAGAAGAGACAACCTATAGAATGGGGAGAAAATTGGTGGTTACTTCTCAAGCAGAGAACTAATAGATAGAATTTATAAAGAATTCAAAAAATTAGACCCCCTAATTTAAATACCCAATGCAAAAATGGGCATTTGAAATGAGCAGGCACTTCTCAGATGAAAAAATACAAACAGCCCACAAATACTGAGCATTACTGTCCATTCAAAAAATGCAGATTAAAACAACACAGAGATTCCATCTCATTCCAGAAAAAATGGCTATCATCAAGAAACTAGCCAATAACAAATGCTGGCAAGGCTGTGGGGAAGAAAAGAAATGCTTCTCCATTGTTGGTGGGAGTGTAAACTAGTACAACACTATGGAAATCAGTATGGAGATTCCTCAAAAAACTAAAAGTAGAAGTTCTGTTTGATCCAGCTATTCCCTTTCTAGGTATCTTTCTGAAAAAGTCAGACTCATCATAATACAGTGATACACGCATGCTTATAGCAGCACAAATTATAGTAGCTAAATCTTGGAAATAGCCCAAAATGCCCATCAACACATGAATGGATAAAGAAAATGTGGTATTTATATACAGTGTAATACTACCCTGCCATAAAACAAGATAAACTTTAGGTATTTTAAGGTAAATGGATGGACCTCAAGACCATAATCTTAACTGAAAGAAATCAGACATACAAATTTAAACATAACACTGTTTCTCTTGCATGAGAAACCCAAAGGGTAAATAAGGACCAAAATGGATGGCAGGTACTGGGAAGTAAGAAAAACTTCTTCAAATGGGAAGGGGAGTAAGATATGGAGGAAGGGGGAAAGGAAAGGGAAAAGGAGAGTTTTTGTAAAGGGGGAGAGAGCTGGAGGGAGGGAAGGGAAAGTGAAGACATGTTACATACATGTACAAATCTCCATGATGAATGTGTTCATTATGTATTGCAAACATGTACTAGTAAAAGAAATAAAAATAAAAAAAAACTAAAAGAAAAAAATTGGATGCAGCTTTTGAATAGGGTGGAGGCTTTTTTAGGTCATTGCCTTTTCCTCATTTTTGAGTGCCATTCCATCTTCCACATCTATCGAGGGCTGAGTATTGCACAAGAAAGAGAGGTCTGGGATAAGAAAAATGGAGAATCCTGAGCCTGTGTGCTGGATAAAGAGCACCCCACCAGCACCAAGTATACCAGTCAGCTGAGTAGAGCAATGGGTGAGAGGGCATGTTATCTGAAACCTATAAGGCAGGAAGGCCCCACAGAGATTACAAAACATCCTCTAAGGTTATTTGCCTTTGTGATTAGATAACACCCAGCTGCTATTAACTGTGTCCCAAGAAAAGCCAACTCTCTTGTGTTGCCCTCACAGTCTTCCTCTCCAGAAGAAGCCCATTGGCAGGAGTTTTGGTTATTAGGACCAAGGACGAGTAGGACCAAGGTCAAAGGAGTGGAGCGATTTTCAGGTCTGGAGCAGGGATGACAGGTAACCAATCTGTTACTTGGCTACACAAGGCCAAACTCTCAAAACAACCCTCCTACATCTTGGGCCCCTCCAGGGTTTCACAAACTCCTATCTGAAGCAGTTTTGGTTTGTGAACTGCTGAAAGTTATTGTTGCTATAGGGAGTTATGGGGTGAGGGGGTGTGATCTGCCACCTTGGTGAGGTCACTCCCTAGCTTCCTTTGTTTCCCTAACTTCTTTTGTTTCTGGTAAGTCAGTGGCAACTTGAACAATAGTCTTTTTGGATATAATGTATCATTTTCCTCTGATTGTTTTCACAATTTTCCCTCCATTTTTGATTTAAAGAAAATTTGACTATGATATGCCTAAGTGGAGGGGGGCATAAAGAGAGAGGGAGAGAGAGAACTTTATTGGGCAGAATGTAAAGTACACATTCAAGGAAAGTAGTGTGGGCCCTCAAGAGAAAAACACACTGTAGTCTGAATTGGAAGGGATATTTATATGTTTTGCAGAGTGGAAATCTGGAGATTTGTGAATCTATAAAAAAATTTGGGTTTGAGTTTGATTTACAGGAAAAAGTAATGACCCACCCAAATGTAGAAAGATAATGGTTCATTTTACAGGTGAAAGATGGTCCATTTTACAGGAAAAAGGGACAGGTTTTTTTTCATTAACATTGCTAAAGTAAAATCTTTTGCCTAAAAATATTCTTTGAAGTCTTTGAATATGTTTATCTATCTTAAAATCAGTTTTATGCCCTTTACCTTACCAACTAAGCTAATTTATGGACTTATAATATCATTAGGAAGTTTGGGTGTGACGGACCTGGGAGAATAAAAACAAACAAGATAAGAAGCATCCACAAACCTAGACAGTACAGATATGGACTCAGCAAGACTTTCACCAAGACTCAGAAATTTTCTGGCCATTAATTCTCTTTTTAGTACATGTCTGCAATACATATTGAAAACATACTTCTAGGAGTTCTGTACATATACATATCACACCCTAATCCTCTTAAATTCCCCTTCCTTCCTCTCCCTCCCCACTCCCTCCACCCCTAGATCTCCTTCCCATCTCCAAATATCTGTCTCCCTGTTTCCTGTCTTCCATCTTTTATTTGGTTCCTTAAATTATCTATACTTTGGGTTTCTCATATAAGAGAAATGATGCAATATTTAACTTTCTATACCTGGTTTATATCACTTAGGATTATGCTCTTAAGGTGCATCCATTTTCTTAAAAATCACTCAGGTTTGTTCTTCTTTGTGGCTGAGTAGCACTTTACATATTTATTTACCACATCTTTCTTTATCCACTCACCTGCTCGCAGGCATATAGCCTGCTTCCAAGAGTTAGTTATTGTGAGTTGTGCTGCTGTACACATGGATATACACGTATCATGAGATGTGATGTGTGTAACTCTTTTGGGAAGATACCCAGAAGAGGTATAACTGGGTTTAATGGAATTTCTATTTTTAATTTTTTGAGGAATTTCCATAGTGTACTAGTTTGTATTCTCACCAACAGTGTAGAAATGCTCTTTTCTTCACCATAACCGTACCAGCATTTGTTGTGTTTCATTGTTGCTGTTGCCGATGGCCACTCTTTCTGGAGGAAGATGGAAACTCAGTGTTGTTTTAATCTGTATTTCTCTGGTTTGGTCATTATGTCTTAAATTTTTTTTTCTGTCTCCTTCTTTTTAAAATGTTTTTCTCTCTATTCTCCCATTGGATCATTTCTTTTGGTCTAATTTTTAAGTTCATAGATTTTCTTTAATTATCTCCAGTTAATTTTTAATTTAAGGTAGTGGATTTTTCAATTAAATTATTTTCAGTGTAAAATTCTTTCTCTTCCTCTGCCAAAAAATTGTATTAATTCATTTTGAACATATTTTCCTTTAGTTCTCAAGCATAAATATTATAGCTATAGTATACTTATTAAAATGCTTGTCTGCTAACTCCAGCATCTGGGACATTAGTTTTCTCCATTGATGTCCAATTTCCCTGGGGAATGGATCATGTTTTCCTGTATCTTCATTTCTGTAGCAGTGTTTTCCTGCATGCTTGTTTTAATTTTATTTTATTTTTTATTTTTTTCCTGGTGCTGAGCATTGAACCTAGGGTCCTGCACATGTAAGGCAAACACTCGGCTACTGAGCTACAATCCCAGCTATAGTAATTTTGAATTCTAAACTGAATGCTATCATTAATGTAGAGATCTTAGACTTAATTTTGTTGTCCCAAAGAGTTGTTTTCTTCCTTTCATTTTTTTTCTTTTAAGAGGTAATTAACTTGGACATACTCAAACTCTAAACTCTACTCCCTGTACTGTGTAACAACTGAAAACTCTGTGCAGTTCTTTTAGCCCAAGGCTGTATGGATTCTGCATATTTCAATCTGAGTGAAAATTATTCATAGAATTTGGTGTTTCCCTTCTCTGACTGTCTCTTCCTTGGCTTTTCTCCATAAACATCACCCACGGCCATTCATTCATTCTACATATGGACCACCTCCAATTTCCACCTACCTTGGTTGCTTTCTAGTACGTTCTGATACTGTTTTTAATATTTTCTGTAGGGGCTGGGGATTTAGCTCAGCGGCACAGCGCTGGCCTGGCAAGCGCAAGGTCATGAGTTCGATCCCCCGTACCGGAAAAAAAACAAAAAAAGTATTTTTTGTGGAGTTAGTAGCTGGCTTCTGTCAGAAGGCTGATCTTATAGAAGATTCTCCTCCACTAATTAAAGTGAAAGATGTATGATTTTACAGTAGTACCTTGGTTCATGAGCTTAATTCATCCCACTATTCCTGGGAAGATGGCTGCATTAATGTTTTTGTGGGGAAGACATCCATGGTTCACAAACAGAAGCATTTGGCAAAATTTTGTTTTTGTTTGCAAACTCTTCAGCAGGAGACCAACACAACCATGGCCATCTTTCCCACATGAACACGAACATGACCATCTTTTCCAGAATCGTAGAACGAATCATGTTGATGAACTGAGGTACCACTGTATATGTACTGTGATATCTTTGCAAGGTGTGACCTTTACAAAATGTGGTGAATGCAGCTGCCAAGTGTCATCCAGTGGAAAACATTATGGTGTGCCCTCATGCGCCTTATTCACCAGATCTGGGATGGTAGACTTCCCCTAAGTGAAAATGACTATTAAAAATAAACATTTTGAGTCATTTCAGGATATCAAGGCAACCACAACAGCACAACTGAACACACTCATAAAAGAAGACTTCAAAAGCTCGGGGTGGTGGTGCATGCCTGTAATCCCAGCACGCGGGAGGCAGGAGGATCGCCATGAGTCGATCCCACCTGGGCTACACAAGCAAGTTCAAGGCCAGCCAGCGCTGCATAGTGAGGCCCTTTCCCCCATCCTGAAAAAAAAAAAAAAAAAGAAGAGTTCCAGAATTACTTCTGAAAGTGATAAGAACAATGGGATCAGCGTATTCAAAGTTAGGAGGCATATTCTGAGGGGGATTAATATGTATGGTGGTGGTGGTGGTGTGCTTGTGTGTTTGTGTGTTTTTATGGCTATTTCTATAAGTTCCTTCTTACAAGGAGGATTTAAATAACCGTTTCTTCTCTTTTCCTATTCCCCTCTCCTAATAAGTAATGATAAAACTCATACTCTCTGCAGATACTGTCTTAAGCAATCTATATATCTTATCTCCTTTAATTATCACAGAAACCGTATGAAGTAGTGTCTGCTATTCTCATTTTCAGAGGGGGAAATGCAAGCAAAGTATTGCAATAACTTTGTCAGGATCCCTGTGGTTTTGTACCAGAGAGAACAAAGATCCCAGCCCTACCCATCCAACTCTGAAGTCTCTTTTTCAAAACAGTAATAGCTGCCATTTGAGAAGCATTTGCCATATGCTAAGCATTGGTAAGTGTCTTCCAAACATTATTTCAAATAGTGTGCCCTACAGGGCACAAATCCTTGCACTACTGGATCTGAGATCAAGAAGGAAGCCGTTGATGGATTCTTGTGGGTTGACCACAGCAAAACATGAAACCATAAAGGGATTCTGTAGTATTCTCAATTCTAGAGACAAGTTTTTTTCTTCTAGTACTGACTGATAAGGTTGACCAAGTAATGATAAGACAGTGAGAGCTCCTCCCATCCATTCCCAATTCTTCAGGACAAGAAAGATCTCAGTTGACCAACCCCATATCTATACTTTTGGTAGAAGCTAGGATTTGAAATAGAGACGTGTGTCGAGTAAGACAGGAGCGGGTAAGTACTGTGAGCTACGTGTAAGTACTGTGTAAGTAAGTAGTGTGACTACATGAGCAGCAAAAACTAGGCTAAATAAAACCAAGACTCAAGTCCTGTTCACACTTTATATCAGCTCAGTGACTTTGGACGTGTTCTAGAATATCTTAGAATCAGTTTCTTCATATATAAATCTTGACTTACCATGTGTATCACTGCAGAAGCCAAAAGGCTGAGGTCCATCCTTCTTTCTTCTTTCTTTATTCCCTATCAAAACACTAGCAAATCTTCCTAACAGTATCTCAAGAGCCCATTATTCTCTATTTGCTTACTCCTCTCATTCTCCAGAGCCATCACTCTTGTTTGAGCCTTCGCTGTTGCTTGCTGACCCTATCGCAGTAGCTTCCTAAGGAACATCCCCTCATCTATTCTCACCCTTTTACAACCCTGAGCTTTCTAAAATGGAAATCTAACTCTTCCTTATCCTAATGTTTTACTTTCCTATATTATTTTAGCTCAAAATTAAACAACCAAGGAAATTCATTTCTTGCCTCTTTCCTCTTAAATCTCAGAACCTCCTGTTGAACTTAGGGTAGAATCCAGTCCATTATTGTGGCTGTAAAGATCCTTCCTGGCATGTTTTCTGCCTGTGTTTTGTTTTATTTATTTATTTATTTATTTATTTATTTATTTATTTATTCATTCAGTTTGAGAGAGAATCTCACTATATTGTTAAATTGCCCAGGCTGGGGTTAAAGCTGAGATACTCCTGCCTCAACCTCCCAGAGAGCTACAATACAGCATGGAAACCTGGGCCCTTTGCATTTACTACCTTCTTAATCCTATAACAGCCCTATATTACATCCACTACCCTATTATCCTTTTCCACTTTCTTCTCATCTACTTAGTAAGACTGTGTGATTACTGTGACCTGCGGAAGTCTGAGGGAGGAAAGAAGCCAGCTTTGAGAACCAACTTGCCCTCTATCATGGGTATGCAAAGACTTTGGGAGCAGTAATCTCAGTCATGTGTGTTCAAAGCCATATTCACAGCCAGAAGATGCCCATTAAGTGTCTATTAAGTAAATGAGTGAACAATAGGTTTGTTATAGGATTAAGAAGGGTAGTGAATATAAAGGGTCCAGGTTGCCATGCCTGTAATTCCAGCCCTCTGGGAGGTTGAGGCAGGAGGTCGGCAAGTTCAAGCCCAGCCTGGGCCACTTCAAAACTTAGTGAGACCCTGTCTCAAAATAAGTAAACAAACAAATAGGCCTGGGTATGTAGCTCAGTGCAAAGGCCCTAGGTTCAATCCCCTCAGTACCTACACTCAAAAAAAAAAAAAAAAATAGGAGATTCGACTATATAAAGTCACCCAGAGAAATAAGTTGATTAAAAGTCTCTGCCAGTTTGCAATGCCCTTATCTCCACACATGGTTTCCAGCAGCATTAAATGAGAAGAAAAGAGACTTGAGTATTTAATATCTTCCTCTGAAAGCCCTGTCCCTTCCACCTGGAGTTCATTGCCCAGAACTGGGGCTCAGTGACCTGGGGTGACTTCAGGAGAGTCTGTGTGTGATAGAAGAGCATGCACAGAATCTTCAGGGAGTTCTTTTGTCTCTATTGTCCACTGTTTATTACTGATAAGAGAACTGAGGCACAGAGGGACAGAAAACCTGCCTAATGTCTCAGAGCTGGTAACTACTAAAAGCAAGACTCAAACCCAGGCTGCTTGGCCCCGAGGGACTGCCCCCTTTACCATACGCCGGTGTTACAGTTCTGCTGGGGACGCCTGCTGAGATGCAGAATGTATGTTCTGGGCTCTTCCTCTTGCCTGCATTCTCTTCTCAAAAGTGACCACCTTTCTGCTTCAGTGACAGGATTTTTGTACTTTGATTCTTTGCAAGTTTAATGTGCAGCTTACTGTGGTCGTTCACCTTTCCCTCCCTTCTCACCCATTCTTCTCCCTAAAAGCCAAACCCAGATGAAATGTTCACCCCAAATGAATCAGCCAGGAAGCACAAGACCACTCCCAAGCCTGACTTACCCCTCAACCCTGCCTCCAACAATCTTTGTGGTGACTTTAAGCAGAGGTAGTTTTCTCCCAGGTTCAAAGGGAGTTGGGAGGGTAAGTATGCTGGGAAAGCTAGACGAGGATCCCGGAAGTTCCCCATTCTCTAATGACCCCCCCCCCCACAACTGGCTCCAGCAGACAAGTGTAGTATAGGCCACCTCCTGTGACAACCAGGTTAACAGCACAAAATCGATAGCAAATCTGGGTCCAAATCTGGGGGCCAGGCACTCGACAGACTGGGTGACATATAATCCTCTCAGTGGAGAGTGTGTGAAGGTCTTCACTGGCTGTTGTCCTTTCATGCCTTGAGTCATCCCACACAAATGGAGGTGATTTCATGTAAACTGTTTTTCTGATTATCATTGGAGGCGTTGTGATTGCTTTCTGCCCTGTTTTACCAAGCATCTCCTCCCCCTGCTGAATCATCCAATTCCAGACACGTTCTGTGCTCAAGGTTCAGCCAGGAGCCACGTTCTGCCCTGCACACGCATTCCCTGGAACGACTTGAGCACAGAGAACAGGACCACAAAGCCTGCCTGGACAAAGCCCCGCTGCATCTTGAATAGCACCAGGTGAGAGAGGCAAATGGCAGCTTCTTTTGGAGGGGGAGGCTTATGCACAGACCACGGAAGCCCAAAACTTAAAAGCCCAATGTCAAATTATGAAGTTCTGGCAATTCCACTTCCGTGGTGACTATGGACAAGTCACTTAACATCTCTGACACCTCATGGCGACAGTAAGTAAGAGGAATGCAGGAGAATGTGCATGTGCTATGGGTCTCCCAGGCTCTTAGAGGTGACTGACTTACAGTGAGGCACCTCTGTGTGGAAAGAGTGCAGAGCCAGGAAGGAGAAGATTGGTAGAAACTTCACTCTGCAGAAGTTGGTTCTGTTTCTGCAAAGTAAATGCCTTTCATAAATTTTTTTTAAACAATCTAACCAGGAGGGAACTGGCTTCACAGCTATAGAGAACTGAAGGGTACCTCAGTGTGTACTGATCCCGTACTGTGCAGCAGGCTGCATGCTGGCAACGGGATGTATGTAGATTATCTCACTAACCCTCATAAGAAGTCGGAGAGCAGGTTATTAATGTGCCCTCAACGCTAAAGACATGGACAGCATCCAAATCATCAAACCAAACTTAAACTCTCACTTTATCCCCTAAAGCCCACTAAGTACGCTGCCTCATTAAATAGCTTTTTGAGTCCAGAAACTTGTGATGTAAGTTGGTTGTAGAAAGTGTTCAAGATACTGTGTACCTGAACATATAATCCTGAGCCAAGCCACCTCCCAAAGTCACACTGCCATGTTGATTTCTGAAAGCACTTTTAAGTACTTCAGTGCCAGGCGTGGTGGCACATGCCTGTAATCCCAGCACTCGGGAGGCTGAGGCAGGAGGATCACTGAGAGTTCAAGACCAGCCTGGGCTACAAAGTGAGTTCAAGGCCAGCATAAACTGCATAGCAAGACCCTGTCTCAAAAAGACAGTAAATAAATAAACGAATAAATAAAGTACTTCAAAAGATTGTTCTTTAAAACTGTATCATAGGACACCATTAGGCCACACATCCCAAGAGGGTAGAAACTCTTTCAATCTGACTGATCTCTGATAGTGTCTAAAATCATACATGGCACATTGTAATAAACATCTTGGAAGTGAACAATATATTTTTCTATAGTTCAGGTATTCTGTGGGACACTGGTTTTTCTCTCCCTGCTTTCCTAAATTGTGACAGAAGGGAAGACTCTAACAATTTTTTTGTTGTTGTTTTGTTTTGTTTTTCTCTGGTACCGGGAACCGAACTCACGACCTTGTGCTTGCCAGGCAGGCGCTTTGCCACTGAGCTAAATCTCCAGCCCCAACTCTAACAATTTATTGAGTGCTTACTGTATGTCAAAAACTGTGAGGAATGAATAGGGATACAGTACAGATGTAGTTATTGATACATAGAAATCAATGGTATTATAGGTATACAGTGATATATAGATGCACAGTGATATATATAAGTGGAGTTATACACATTAATATAATTATAGGTATAGCTATAAATATGTGTACATATAGAGGTAGATATATGCCATGTGATCAAAAATATGGTGAATGCTTACTTTTTTAAAAAAATTTCTTAGCCAAGAGTGGTGGTACATGCCTGTAAACCCAGCACTCGGGAGGCTGAGGTAGGAGGGTCACTGAGAGTTCAAAACCAGCCTGGGCTACAAACTGAGCTCAAGGCCAGCCTGAACTGCATAGCGAGACCTTGTCTCAAAAAGAGAACAACAAAAAAACTCTTACTGTAAAAAATATAGTGCCAGTAGCACCCCTCATATACTTCCCCAACACCTTAAACATACTTATTCCATCATTCTTGCTACTTTCTGAACCAGTTACAGAAATCCTCTTTCATGAGTGTCATTAGTTGTGCTGGGGGAAAGTGTTCCTAATGCTTTGTGTTCCTAATGCTTTCAAAATATTTACTTTTCATGGTCAGTTTGATTTTGGGGACGAGCCAGAAGTTATGCAGTGCCAGATCCAGTGAATAAGGTGGATGAGGAGATGCTGCAATGCTTTTACAAGCCTGCCTTTCCGGTGGACAGCACTGAGCAGCAGCATTCACTGTAATGTGGACCTCACCTTATAAAGACACCTAGGAAAGAGAACTTCCAGAAATATTTCTGAAATTGGCAAGAAAAGTGGGATAAGTATTTGAATTGAGGGGGAGTACATTGAGAGAGATTAATGTCAATACATCTCTTACTGTAAATTTTTTTTAATTTCAGCATTCACCATATATTTTGGTCACCCCTTGTATAGGTATCTCTGACTTTTAGTCTTCTAAACCTTGTGATATCAGGTTCCTATGTAACTGCATATGAGTGTAAATCTGGACCCTGTGGTGTCTGTTTAGGAATCTATCCCCACTTCCTGTCTTAGACCCTGGGCCGGAAGTTAAAGAGCTGTTTCTTTTGGCCAAACTTAACTACATGGGAAGAGTTTCACAGATGGTGTTAACAATTAATTACTCATTTTCCTAGAGTAACTACTCGTGTTGCGCTGGTGCTAAATGTGACATGCAGGAGGCAGCTCTTTCATCGCCTCAGCCCTAGGTGTTGCCAATTTTCCAGTTTTTTAGAGAGAGTTTAAATAAATTGCCTGAAATGATAAGGTGCTGAGGGTCTGGGATCTCAACCTGTGCTGTTTGGTCCTAAGGCCACACTCTCCCCTACCACATCCTCTCAAATGATGAAGATTAAATTAGAACTGCAAACACATTTTTAAGATGATGCCAAAAGCAAGTCTTCCTTATTTGATCAGCTATCAAATATCAAGAACTATTTGTATTAGCTCACTAGAACAACCATGGCAAATTACCACAGACTGAGTGACTTAGCAAAAATGTGTTTTCTCAGAGTTCTGAAGGCAAGAGGTCCAAGATCAAGGTGAAAATTTGGAAGCCTTTCTTCTCAACTTGTAGATGGCTGTCTCCATGCTCCCACGGCATTATCCCTCTATGTGCATCTGTGTTCCTAATCTCTTAGAAGGAAACCAGTCACATCTGTAGTGATCTCATTCTTAACATAATTCCCTTCTCTAAACATAGTCACATTCTGAATTTTAGGAGATTAGGACTCCAACAGATACACTGTGGGAGACACAATGTAACCCACAATAAAGACCTAACAAATTTTGTCATTAGATCTCTCCCTTCCGTTTTGGTCTTTAGCCACTTATTAAGGGCTGTTTGCACTGCCCTTGGGGAAAAGTGAATTTTAAATCATCTGTATAGAAAAATAGCAGCTGAGTCCAGAATTCTCATTCTAAATCAGCTCACACCCAGGCAAGGAGGCATGTATTGCTAAAACTAGTAGACGGGGTAGTCTTACAACCTTGGAGAAACCCTTGTCCTTTGTGAGGTGCCCACCTACATCAGGAATGTTAAGCTCTTATGTCAATAGTGGCTGGACAGCTACACTAAGTGGAAAAGTGAGCAGGTGTGAGGAAATAGGGAGTGGTGGGAACCGTGTAAGTTTGGAGAAAAAGCCATTTAAATGAAACAGACAATTCTCAGCTCCCGTTGGTATCGGTAAAAAAGGGCCAGTATCACTGGCCATTACAGGTTTAACTCATTGGTTCCATGAATCTATTGTCAAAAAGTAGCATGTTATTGCTGACACTGAAGGGGGTTCTTAACTGTTCATGGTAATAAAGTACTCCAATCTCAAATCTGAAGCGCCTGCCTGGCAAGCGCAAGGTCGTGAGTTCGGTTCCCGGTACCGGAGAAAAACCAAAAAAAACAAACAAAAAAAAAACAATCTCAAATCTGTTTTTCAAGTGGCTCTCTTCTGCCAACATTTTCATGGATAGATCAAAGCATCACCTTCCACCGCATAAGTGTAGAAAATTACTGCCTGTCAATTAAAAATGAAATGAATTTTAAAGTGACAATTAACAAGCAGTTAAAAAAAAAAAAACAAAAAAAAAACAAGCAGTGCTCTATGAAGAACCTGTGCTTACGTCCTGTAGTATACTTACTTCTACAATAAAATTAGAAAGCTGTAAATCTGAAGAAGCCAACAGTCTAATTATTGCCATCAGTGAAGACAGTTCAGTCCAGGCTGTAAAATCTAAAGTTAACTTCCAAATATCTAATCTTTCAAATATAGGTTTTTTGGTTTTGTTTTTTTTTTTTTTTTTTTTTTTGGCTTTTCTCCGGTACCAGGAACTGAACTCACGACCTTGTGCTTGCCAGGCAGGCGCTTTGCCGCTGAGCTAAATCCCCAGCCCCTAGAATATAGGTTTTTAAAGCAACAACAACAAAAACATTCTTATGGAAGGTAGGTACGTTGTAGTTTAAGCCAATTTCAAAATCCAAATCCAAGGAGGCCCCTAATAAATGAGAGTTCTGCTCCCTTGTTGGAAACACTTTTCAGGCTCTGGAAGGGCAAAGTGGTTTTATTCTATGTATTTACTCTTTCTGATGAATTAGGAATCACTGCCCAGACCACTATCCTAGGGAATATCTTGAGACTACATCCCAGTCCAGTAAGGAAGGTGCTGGCACACTAGCAGTGTCTGCCCCGAGGATGGTGGTGTATGGGAATACACTGAGTCCCAAGTGGCAAAAACCCAAACTCAGGCAAAGAAGAAATTGTTGGTTCTCAGAGTCCAGGGAAGAATGTTAACAGGAGAGGAGCAGGAAGCCAGAGGGGTTTCCGAACCAACATCAACCAGTGACTCAAATGTCTTCAGGGTTGTGGCTACCTTTCTTCTCCACACCTCTGTACACCAGCTTCTTTCTTCCCACAGAATAGGAAACTTAGCCACAGACAGCTGCCCCAGGGTGTGTTGTATGGTTTCCCCTAGAGAGAAACAGATTTATCTACCCTTCAGCACCAATTATACACAAGAGCAATTTAAAGGCCTGTATTGGCCAGGCTTAGGTTAAAAAATCACAGAACTGCTCAACCCTGAGCCTACCAACTTGAACCAGAGAACCTAATCTGTGGGAACCACAAGAGAGGGTTTGGTGGAAAGAGAAGTCTCCAGAGAAAGAAAAGCTGGGATATAGAATCTGCAAAATGGTCATTTTCTCTACAGGAGAGATCACCATGTGGCTGCTGTCCTGGGCTTAAACCTGAAAAGACCCCAGGAATGTATATTAACACATGTAGTAGCTACAGCTTCTCCCTGGCAGGTTGTGCCTTGTAGTTGATTCCTCAATTAGGAAGCTAAATGTTGGGGCTGGGGATTTAGCTCAGTGGCAAAAGCGCCTGCTTGGCAAGCGCAAGGTCGTGAGTTCGGTTCCTGGTACCGGAGAAAAACCAAAAACCAAAAACCAAAAAAAAAAAAAAAAAAAAAAAAAGGAAGCTAAATGTCATCTAAGCCCTGTCTTTCAGACTCTGGTAAACTGAAATCAAGCAATAACTTTGGCATTGCCCCAGGAACATGTGTCACTATTTGTAAAAACTTCCTGCTGCACCACCAGATTATAAACCTTTTCTCTCCCGGACAGGAAAAGACCTGAGAATTCTGTGTCCAGTTGCCAAGGGCTCTTCCCACTATGCAGTGGCTTGTGAGGTTCCGGGTCCTCTGGGGCATCCACAAATCTTTCCACGCCTTCCACCCTGCCCCTTCCCAGTTGCGCTGCCAGTCTTTCTCAGGGGTTGGAGCTCCAAAATGGAATGACCACGATGTACCGAAGGAATTTAACTTTGCAAGTGATGTGTTGGACTACTGGGCTCAAATGGAGAAGGTGAGAGTGCACCGTGGTGGGAGGTGGGGAGAGGCTGGCCTCAGCCGGCCTTACCTTGCTCTTACTGGGCTAACAGTCCCAGAATCAAGGACGGTCTCTGCCTCACAGAAATGTGATAGGGGAAGGTTATATAAGATATAATTAAAACATATAGCGAATGTCTACTTCTTTAACTTATAGTAAAAGACGCAGTGGCATAAGTCCACCTCGAGACACTCCCCTTCACTTTGAACACACTGACCCCATCTTTCTTGCCACATTCTTTTGTGGTTGTTGTTTAGTTTGGGGGTTTGTTGTTGATATTGTTGATGTTGTGGTTGATGTTGCTGTTGTTGATGTTATTATTGCTGTGCTATTGTTTTGTGGGGATTTTTTGTGTTGGTTTGGGTTTTTGGATTTAGGGGAGGATTGTTGTTTGGTTGGTGTTTTATTTTTGAGACAAGAGTATAGCTGAACTCACTATGCAGTCCAGGCTGACCTCAAGCTCAGGGGGACCCTCCTGCCTCAGCCTCCCAACTGCTGTTTGCAGGCATGCACCACCACACCTGACTCTGTTCTTGTTTCTTTCTGAGGCAGTTCTGGAAGTCTCTTTCATGAGTGTCTTCAGTTGCCCTGTTATAGCTGCCTCAGAGTGCTGAATGGATTCAAAATATTGACCTTTCAGAATCATTTTGACTTTGGCAAAGAGCCAGAAGTTGCAGGTTGCCAGATGCAGGGAATGAAGTAGATGAGGACACACTATCATGTTTTTATTTGATAGAAACTGCCATAAATCATTGATCAACAAGGGATGATCAAAACATAAGATGAATGCTTAAATTTTTAAAATGTATTATAATAAAAGACATCAAAGTACTCAAAATATTCCCCTTCACTTCAGGCACATATATCCCATCATTACTGTTAAAGTGTCTTTTAGTGCAATGAAGGCTTTTTTCCTTCAATCAGATTTTATTGGTACATTTTAGGTACACATAATGATCACATTCATCACAGAGAATTTATACCTGTACGTGACATAACTTGATTCTTTTTTTCCCATTCCCGTACCCTCCCTTCAACCCCTCCTCCCCTCTCCATTTACAAAAGTTTTGTTTCCATTTTTTCCTTCTTTTCTCATTTTTTTTACTTTTCCCTTCTTTCCTTCCCCCTTCCTTGTTCCCTCCCTGGTTGAACATTTTCTTCCTATCTCATAACACCTAACATACATTTTAATAAGGTTTATTTCAATTTAAAGAGTCACAGTATTTTCGTATTTCAGGGTTCATTTCCCAGCCTACTTACTTCACATCTCTGGGCATCCTTGCTTTCATCTTTGAAATGTGGATAAATTCATTTTCAAAAATGATGGAAATGATATATCTGATATCCAGTCAGTGCTCCATAGTTGTGACTGAATGCAAAGTTTTAATCCCAAAGTCAGCAAGTTCATGTTAGCCTGAATTTTCACCTTCAATGAAAGGGACAGTGAATCTTACAAGAATTTATCTATCAAACTTGTAATTTAACTTTTACATCTGGCCAGAGAAGGGAATAGACTGCTTTCGTGTGTACCAGAACATCGGACACAGTGTTATCCAGCTACCAAACTCACCAGCACTCTGCATTCAGAGAGGACTCGCATGAGATGGAGTTGGAGGCTTGCTACCATTTTGAAGATTCCCACGAACATGTCTTCTACGATACCTTCCTACCTAACCTCTTCTTTTTCCTTCCTCTGAATTTTCATAATAACCCCAAGAAAAGTAAAGCCCTCAGCTATGGAAGACAATTTTTATGTGTCATATCAATCACTTGGCATTTAATCCTTTGGTTGGATGGGCACTGTTATTGTCCCTATTTTCCAGTTGAGGAAACTGAAAGAAGAGGGTTTTAAAAACCTGCTGAAATCGCCTATCTAGCCAGTGGAGGGGGAGGATTTGGATGCAGGCTAATTGAGCCAGAATCCATTATTTGACTTCGCCTCACAGCTGATGAAGCTGAAACATTTATGTCTTGAAAGCATAAAATGACTTTCCTCATTGCCCAGGTTAGAAATCCTTTTGCTGTGTGAGTCGGGGTGGAGAAAAACGAAGCTGAGATGAGGAGATGAAGGTATTGCCTTTTCCCTGGTTGTCTCATAAAGTTCTGGTGAGCGAGGTCAAGCACCAACTCACAGACTTAACTACAATGTAAATATTCCCCCACGATGCCAGATTCATTGTCAGTTTTCCTGTGTCTCCCAGTCTCCCCACTCCCAGCACCCATAATTCATCAGTATTAATCCTGACAGTATTGCTGATCTGTCCACTTCAGCTTTTCCAATTTCCTTGACCATGGTCAGTAAGTTAAACTCCCAAATGAGCAAGCACCACACAGACACTCACCCTGCAACCCCCTCCACCACATTACCCAAACTTTTAACACTTATTTTGACTTCAACATATTTAACTTGTAAAGTATAAGGTAGAAGTTCAACATTTATGTGAAGTAAAATTTATCTTAGTCTTGGCAAAAATTTACTAGAAAACAAACAACAAAATGTCATTTGTCGGCCAGGCATGGTAGCCCACACCTGTAATCCCAGTACTCAGGAGGCTGAGGCAGGAAGAACACTGTGAGTTCAAGACAAGCCTGGCTACATAGTGAGTTCAAGGCCAGCCTGAACTACACAGTGAGGCCCTGTCTCAAAAAAAAAAAAAAAAAAAACTCACTTGTAGTCTAGACAACATAGCTTATAGGTAGAAAATGGTTATTAATCCAGGCCACCAATTTATAACCCTTGGTTGCTCTTGGGAATGAAACCCTGTGGTACTATGGTATGAATTCCTGGGGTAGTGCATTCAACTTCAATTGATTCCTAGAACAGCCCTCAATTTATTCATGAGAGGTCATATGCATATCAGCATTTATTCATTCTGTCTCTTACAGACTTCATTCATTCAACTAAAACTTCATGGATAATACTATCTGCCAATCATTATTCTAAATAATGGTTATAGAAAAGTAAACAAGACAAACAACTCTCACTTTTCTTTGTCATTTTGCTGTTTTCTTGATGTATTATAGCTTTTTTGCTCATTTCTTCTCTTGCTGCCTTCCTCTGTGTTCAGTTGATTTTTTGGCAGTGATATATTTTGATTTCCTTTTGTGTGTATTCTACAGATATTTTCTTTGTATTTCCATGTGGTTTATATGTAACATCCTGTAGTTAAAACAATCTACTTTTAAGTGACAATAACTTAACTTCAAATATGTATAAAACTCTTTTACCTTCTTACATTTCTGTCCCACCTAACATCCACTTTATGTTATTGATGTCACAAATTATATCTTTTAGTATTGTGTACTCATTAACCTAAATTTATAATTACTTTTATGCTTCTGCTTTTAAATACTATAAAAGAGGAGGTATTGCAAGATAAGTTATAATAATACTGCTTTTTATATGTAATGGTACATGTAATTTGTATATGTAATTACCTTTACACGAGAAATTTTTGTTTTCAGATTTCAGTTACTTTTCATCCCTTTAGTTCAGCTTAAATACTCCCTGTAATATTTCTTATGGGATAAGTCTAGTGATGGTGAGCTCCCACACTTTCTTTAGAATCTGTGAATATCCTAATTTATCCTTCACATTTGAAGAACAATCTTGGGTAAAAATTTGGGTTGAGTTTTTGTTGTCCTTGTTCTTTTAGCACTTCAAATATATTATCCCACTGCCTTCTGATGTGTAAGGTTTCTGAAGAGAAATTCGCTGATAATCATCTTGAGGGCCTCTTCTACACAATGAACTGTTTTTCTTTTGTGCTTTCAAAATTACCTCTTTGGCTTTCACATTTTGATTATACTCTGCCTTCTTCGAATTTTTTTGGCATTAGTCTATTTAAAGTTGATGAGCCTCCTGTGTTTGCATATCCATATCTTTCCTCAAATTTGAGAAGTTTGGGGCATTATTTCTTTCTCAGGTACCTCCTTGGTCGGCTTGATAGTGCTTCCCCTTGGGGGAATCTGGGGATTCATTCTACTCCCTTGAGTAGACTATGTTTCCCATAAGTCCCTTAGGCTCTGCCCATTTTTCTTCACTCTTTCTTCATTTTGCTCCTCAGATTCAACAATTTCAAATGGCCTGTCTTCAACTTTACTCATTCTTTCTTCTACCTGTTTGACTAGACTGTAGGGTAAATCTTCAATTCAGCTACTATACTTTTGGCTCCAGAATTCTATTTAGTTTTTTCTCATATAGTTTCTATCCCTCTGTCACGATTATCATTTTGCTCATCACCGTTTTCCTGGTTTTCTTTAGGTCTTTATGTGTCCCTTTAGGTCCTACAGAATACTTCAAACCTGTGCTCTAGAATCTGTAAATGAAGCCTGTATTTCTTTAGGGCCAGTTTCTGGGGATTCATTCTACTCCCTTGAGTAGACTATGTTTCCTGGTTCCTTTGCATACCTTGTGATATTTGGATGAAAGCTGAGCATTTGAAACAGCCGTATGTCTCAGTCTTGCAGACAGGGTCCACACAGAGATAGCCGTTCACCAGTCTGCCCAGTGAGAAGAATCAAGGTCATCCCAGGTCTGCTCCAGCATTTTCCTTCCCTGGACCAAGTCATGTGCTCCTCCCCAGTCACTGTCCCACTTACGTGCCTGCTTTGACATGTCTTAATTTCCCTCATAGCCTCATCTTTGCTTCTTTTCATGGTCTCAGTCTTTACACTGTGTCCTCTGCCCCTCATGTCTTGTACCTAGGTGGCCACAAGTCTGCAGTTCTTACCCACCATGGCACCTGCTGTCGCTTTCAGAGGCCTCCATCCTGATTTGCAAGCTCTGCTGCTATTCCCACCTGACCTCCAAATCAGGCAAAACAGAAACCACCTCCTCAGGCAGCCCCTCAACAAACTAGAACATTGCAAACAAGTTCCACTTTCTCCCTTCCATCCCAAGAGAGGAGGCAGCAATGGGATGGCTTCCCCTTGACTGCCCAAGGAGCAGTAGGGGCAACAGCAAGCAAGAACACTGTAAACTTTGCTGTGTTTTGATTTTGACCTTCTCTTGTGGGCATTTAACTGCTGCAGATCTTTGATTGGTTTCTAAATCTCCCAAAAAGCTGTTTTAGTCACGCTGTTCCTTACTTGATGTTTCTATGAGGAAACAAGGGCCTGGAGCTTCCCACTCTACTATCTTGCTGTCCTAACCTTTACAAGTATCTTCATTTTTTTTAATTCCCAAAATATTTAACAATAAGTCACCCCCTTTTAGAAGAATCAAGTTATATCATGTACAGGTACAAATTTCCCCATGATGAATGTGGTCATTATGTATATCTAAACTGTACCAATAAAATGAATTTGTAAAAGATGATTAGAAATGTTTTAAAAATTAGCCTCATTCAGTTTATTTTATTGTGATAATAATAATAATATTTAGTGGGCACCTACTTTGTACCAGGCACTGTTACACGTATCTTATTCAAGAAGTAATTCATTTAAATTCTACAACTTTCTTGGCAATAGTGTTGTCCCCATCTAACAGATGAGAAAACTGGGATACAGAGAGGAGACTTGCCATCCACATGGGGATAAGACAGACATATGGAGAAATAGATGCTTAAATCTTCAATAGTAGACATGAAGGCTGCTCATGGTCTTATGTGGCTTGTGTCGTAGGTGGCTACATAGGTGAGAAGTTGTCTGAGTCCAACACAACCCCCCACCTTCCTTTGCCCCTAGAAATATTTTAAATGAGATCTCAGTCCCTAGGTTATGGAATGTGACTATGGCAGTGGATTGTCCAAAGAAGTAGCCTTTTCCTCTGAAGCAGGAAGTAACACATGGTGTATGAACTTGACCTTCACTAGGAAGGCAAGAGAGGTCCAGAACCGGCTCTGTGGTGGATAAATACCCAAGGAGATGAGATGAAGTGGAACTTCAGAGAGATGAGAGACCTCAGCTGTCGCGTGGCCAACGTCCTCACGCAAACCTGTGGCCTACAGCGGGGGGATCATCTGACCCTGATTCTGCCTCGAGTGCCTGAATGGTGGCTGGTGGCCATGGGCTGCATTCGAACAGGTCAGTGACTTGGGGACCTTGGTGAGCCTCAGGCTGACTTGGAGTCTGTCTGGGGACATTAGGTGCTGTGTACCCAGCCTTGCACAACAGCTCCGAGATTCCAGCCTCGTCTCCCAACCTGGGACCACAGAGCCAGGTTCTCAGAGAGTAACATCTCTCTTGCCGCACTGTCTCTCTTCTTCAAGTCTGTCTCTTTCTCACATTGCCTTCCTCGTACTCTTACATTCACATACTCTCAAGTCACACTCAGTGTACTCTCTCTCCGCCTCTCTCTCTGTCCCTCTCTCTCTCCTCCTCATCTTTCTATCACACACACAGAAAACACTTTCTCTTGCTCAATCTTATTCTCATTTTTAAAAAATTCAATACCTAACATTTTTCCCTATTTGAGTGCACGCTCCCTCGTCTCCCTCTGCCTCTACAGTTTTCTCTCACACTGAATCATTTAAGAGTCAGATGTGGACATT
Organism: Chinchilla lanigera; assembly: GCF_000276665.1. Classification (NCBI taxonomy): domain Eukaryota; kingdom Metazoa; phylum Chordata; class Mammalia; order Rodentia; family Chinchillidae; genus Chinchilla; species Chinchilla lanigera. The sequence goes on from NW_004955442.1 coordinate 4,146,144, forward strand.
GTGACAGCCACAAATACCAAATAAATGCCAATAAATGCAGACACATGTCTTCTAAAACCTAAGATTTCTCTCCACATAATCACATAATCATTCAAAAAGACTAACCTTGAGGCTGGGGATTTAGCTCAGTGGCAAAGCGCCTGCCTGGCAAGCGCAAGGTCGTGAGTTCAGTTCCTGGTACCAGAGAAAAACCAAAATCAAAAAAAAAAAAAAAAGACTAACCTTGATACGATATGGTTTCCTGATGTCCATCCCCAATAACAGTCCCTCTACTGACCCAATAATACCTCTGAAGCCAGTGTTTTGCTTTAAATCCAATTGAGAATCACACTTCGTATTTAATTGTTACGTCTCCTCCATCTCCTTTAATCTAGAATATTTGCTACTCTTTTCTGCATGGTAATAACATTTTGAAAGTGTGTGGGCCAGATGTTCTGCACAGTGCTCCTCAAATTGTTTAAGTACAAGGCTTCCTGACTGCATTTAGGTTAAGGGCTTTGGGCAGTATCACAGCAAGGCAGTGTTGTGTGCTCCCCACTGTGGGACACTGGCCTGGGTGTGGACTGAGTCTGTCCCATCCTTGGGGATAACTGTTTCATCGTTTCTGTAAGGTCATAGTCATTCGATTTCTCCCTATGAGCAATCCGACAAAATTATGTGAACTGCGCTCTTCCCCAGCAGGTGTGCACACTGTGGTTTGAGTATCCATTGATAAATTTTTGCTGCATTGACTATTACTATGATGATTTTATATGGGAATTTTCTATTTTATCATACCCTTGACACTACTCAGAACCATTCTGTGGACACCTCCTTTCCTCTCATAATTACCTATACAGGTTTAGCCATATAGTTTAGAATCGGCGTGGGACTCCTGGCTTCTCTTTCTGGACCACCTCTCTCATCCTATCACGCATCCTCCGACAGTACTGTCGTGCTCACCTCCTCTCTTTTATTCTCTAACAGATTAAAATAATTGATTAATTTGACAAGATCATCTGCAAGAACTGACAGCAAGGCCAGAGGGAGGATAGAGAAAAAAGCCATATCACGTGCAAAGCAAAGAGATGGCCTGTGTAGGCCTAGGCTGACCCTCTGAGAAAAGCAGGACTAGAAGCGAAGGAAGGGCATTCCAAGTATAACTTACACGAAGGCTGAGTCAGGTGTAGCCCATGTGACAGACAGCCATTTTGAAATATAGGATAGAGTTGAGAGAAAGAAAAAGAAAGACTGGGCCGCAACTTCATTGTCAGGGCGAAGAACATGTTTTCCTGGAGAGAGGGCACTGTTGTGAGTGCGGAGAAGAAATCTGGAAAGGAAAATGTCGGTGCTTTATGGCACTTGGGCGGCCGCACAGGCCACTTGGTGGAGGGATGAGACTCAGAAGAGGTAGCTAAAGGCTTAAACTCACTGTGGCTGACCCAGATTGAAGAGAACGTGGGAGAGTTCAAGGGTGCAGCGGTTACACCTGGAATAAGATGAAGTGAGGAGGTTCATCAGAAGGCTGAGGAAGAGAGAAGGGAGAGAAGAAAGATGGAGGGCTGCTCCGGGAATGCTGATATCCCGGATGTCAGGAATACTCTCCAACTCACAGCCGTATTCCCAGCTCCCGTGGAAACTTGTGTGCAGCACTTTGCATCTTTTAGCTGGAAGAGAAAAGGCTTTAGGGTGGGACTTCTAAACTTCCATGTGCATAGGAATAACATAGGAATCATGTACAAATGCAAGTTTGGTTGGGAGGTTTGGCCCAGGGCGAGAATTCTGCTTGCCAGGTGCTGCTGGTGTGTCAGATCTGTGGACCACACTTTCTGCAGCAGATGTTAGAGCATTTCTCACCACACAGGCTCAGCCTGAAGCCCATGAGTATAGAAGACACTGCAACTGCTGTTCCTTTCTCATCCCCAGGGATTGTCTTCATGCCTGGGACCACGCAGTTGAAGCCCAAGGACATTCTCTACAGACTACAAATGTCCAACTCTAAGGCCATCGTGACCACAGATACTCTTGCCCCAGAGGTGGACTCTGTGGCCTCAGAGTGTCCTACTCTGAAAACCAAGCTCCTGGTCTCTGAGAACAGCCTTAATGGGTGGTTGGACCTCCGATCGCTGATTAAGTGAGTTTCTGGTCTGATGAATATGGTTTCTCAATAGGGAATGGTGGGAGATTTTTCACTCCCAAGTGCTAGGAGGCAAGCAGCCAGTGGTAGGAAACTCAGCACATTAGATGACAGAAATTTTCTCTTCCCCGCTATGTCACTGGTTTGCTGTGTGACCCTGGGTTTGTTCCTTCCCCTCTCTGAGTCTTGTTATCTGTAAAATAAACAGTTCTATCAGTAAAATATACTCACCCCATAGACTTCAAAGAGGTGTATAAAATCAGAGGGATGTTATCTTACATATTTCTTGTAGGCAGGGAACCTAAAATCTTATTTTCATATAGAAACGTACATATGACTGGACATGGTGGTGCATGTCTATAATCCCAGTGACTTGGGAGACTGAGGCAAGAGGATCTCAAGTTCAAGCACAGCCTGGGAAACTTAGCAAGACTATGTCTCCAAATAAAAAATAAAAGGGATTGGGGTTGTAAATTAATACAAAGCCCCTGGTTTCAATCCCCAGTACCATAAAAATTTTGCCTATTTGAAGAAATTTAGTAAAAGATGAAGATAAATATTTTTAAGGTGAAGCTTGAAATTTCAAAACAAATTGAATCACAGCTGTAGTGTTCCCACAGCTTCAAGAGCAAGCGTTTGCATCTTCCAGGGCTGGGTCCCTTAGAGACACCTTCCAGGCACAGTTAGAAAAGAACTGGAGGAAAAAAGACAGTGCAGTAAGCATACAGGCATATCTCCCACCGCACACAAGCCTGCTGCGGGTGGGGCCTTAGGGTAGCATCTCAGTTTCTAAAGCTCTTCATCGCAGCCCGCAAGGGCAAACATTACAGCAAAATTACACCTTATGCTACAGTCAGAGAACGAAATGAAAACAGCTTCACATCAAAAACACTCCGGGAAAAGCCAACTTCCCAGAGTCAGTATGGTACCATTTCTCAGCAGAATCAGTATTTCCTCCAGCACTGGGATTTTGCTTGAACACCATATCAAGTTTGTGTTTAGAATCAGTGTAGGCCCTGGAGCCTCAGCTCCTGAGAATCCAAGCAGACTGAGGCAACCTGCCAGCTCGAGCACAACCAAAGCGGTGATGACGTCAATCTTTCACTCCCCCTCTCCCTCACCTTCTCCTCCCCACTGCTCAGCACCAAGCTCATGGAGTCAAATTCAGTGATACCTGCGACTGCATGCGTAGGGGCCAAGGTAAGGAACCAGCCGAGGTACCCAGCAACAAATGAATGGCTAAGGAAAATGTTGTACCACAGTACAGCGTCCATAAAGCATCCATAAAGGAAAAGCAAAATTTTATCATTTGCAGGAAATGGGTGGGACGGGAAACCACCACACTGAGTGAAATAAGCCAGACTCAGAAAGTCAAATATTGCATATTTTCTCCATATGTGGATTCTTAAAACAAAACAAAATTTAAAAAATAGAGAAAAAAACAGCTGGCAGCAAAGTAGAAGGGAGATTACTCTGGGTGGGGAGAGGACCAGGGAGACGACAAAAGCAAGATAAAGGGCAGTAACAGAGGCGTAAAAGTAACCAAAATGTGTGATATGCAGGTATAAATACACCAGAATCAAACCCAGCTTTCTGTATAACTGATATGCATTAATAAGAAAGAGAAGATTGTGATATGGTTTTTCTAGATTGCTGTGAAGCTAGTTTGTGTACCCATGTGGTTAAGAGCACAGTCATAGCTCAGATTGTCTGGGTTTGGTCTTGGCTGTGCCACACTTGCTAGCCATATGCCTCCCAGCAAGTTTTCTACCTTCTCTAAGCCTCAGCTTCCCTGTCTGCAAAATGGGCCTGTTTTTTAGAGCACTCCCGTCCTAGGGTCACTCTGAGAATTGGCTGTGTTCCCATCTGTCAAGCACTTACAGCATTGCCTAGAACCTACAGATGTGTTTTTCCCACTTGTCAGCTAGAGACACACCCGTCCCCTTGGCTAGCTAAGCCGGACAGTCACTTTGCTGCCTGACACAGGGCAAGCCACAGTCCTGCAAACCCCTGATTTCCCAACTCCGTGCCCCGGGTTGCTTCCCATGCTTCCTCCCAGGGGAAGAAAGCATGGCTTTTCCTGTGGTGGGCCTGAATCTCTTTGCAGATCGGCATCCCCAGAGCACACCTGTGTTAAGTCAAAGATGGAGGATCCAATGATCATCTTCTTCACCAGTGGGACCACAGGTTTCCCCAAAATGGCAAAACACAACCATGGGCTTGCTTTTCGCTCCTACCTCCCTGCATGGTAAGAAGATGCTGGGTCCTGGATCTGGTGCAAAGCTGTGTACATGCATAGGGGAATGGAACGGCAGGTGGGGCAGAGCTCCAAACAGAAGTGCTTCCAGCTGGTTTCTCCCTTTGCTCGCTGGTTTCTGAGAAACTGAGTTTCTGAGAGGTGAAGCCTGGGAAGGGAATCTTGATAGAGGCAGAGGCCTCAGAGTAACAAAGGAGGCCCCTTTGGGTCCTACCTGGAAACCTTCACAGGAGATATGGAGGAAACATGGATAGACATAGCAGGTGCCTCCAAGCCACACAAAGAACAAGTCGTTATGTCCCAGACAGTGGCTCCACAGGGGCTCCATATTTAGTGGGGAAAGACAGAGTGTTCTGTGGGCAAATCTGACTTAGAGTTTCACAATCAAGAAGAGTTAGGGAGAAAAATAACTGGACAGGAGCTACACCAAGTCACTGCCAGAGCTTGGCCTAAGAACAAAGGGACTGAAGCTCTAGTCCTGGGTTAATCATTTAATCTATTTTAAACCTTTCCTCCCCCATTCCTCCTTTTCTCCAACTAGTAATATTCAGACCAGACCAAATCCTATCTATTTTCTAACTTATTCACTAGAACTAGGAGCAGAGACAGCTTCTCGTGGGCAGGGGCTGTTCGTGCTAATGAAAACACTGAGTAGAAAGACTCCTGAAGGCAAGAGAAGGAGGAGCTGGCAGTGCATTTGGAAGAATGTGCACAAAGGGACTAAGCCAGAGAAGTAGTATCCCTAGAACTACAGAGATCTGAGACTGAGGCTCAGAGTGCAGGGAGAAGGACCCACGGGAAAAGTCAGAAGACTGAATGGGGCCCAGATCATGTAGGGTCTTGATATAGAGTTTAGACCTTTGAGGAAACCAGTGGGAAGGTAGTGAAAGCTTTTTAGTGATGAAGAGTCATGATCAGTTTCCTCTTTTGCAAAAGTCACTGTGGCTGCAGAATGGAGAAAGGAATGGAGAAAGCATGGAAGTTGGGAAGACCAGGTAGACCTTTAGAATAGACCAGGTTCAGGACGGTGGTGACCAGGATCTGCTAGCCTAATGTGGGAAATAAAGGGTGGGGTCAGGACTGAACCTCCCCGGTTTGGAGCCTGGATAGTGATGATGCTCACTGATATGCAGGGAACACTAGAGGAGTCAGCTTTAAAGAGGCAAGAGATATTGGGGTCTCTGGATTGGGGGTGCCCAAGACACACCTCAGAAGAGTTTAGCGGTCATTTGGGTCTGAAAAACAAAACAGAGGGGGGCCTCACTAGTGATTTCTGGTAGGTGTGCCAGGGTCCCAAGACAGACAGGATGAGGGAGCTTGGGACTCATCAGCACCCCTTCCTGCCGACAGAACAGCTCCTCAAAGCCATGGCTGGCTAAGAAGAGCATTGTGCGTTTCTAAAGGACCTGGGCTTACAGAGGTCCCTCAGAAGCAAGAGGATAAGGGCAAAGAAGTAGGCACCTTTCCCGCCCTACTTTCCAGTTATTGCCCTTTGACTGTTTCCAGTCTCCTGCCAAGATGGGGCATTAATAAGGTCTCTCTCTTTCCCTCCCTCCTCCCCTCCCTCTCTCTCTTCTTCCCTCCCTCTCTCTCCTTCTCTCTCTCTCCTTCTCTCTCTCTCCTCTCTCTCTCTCCCCCCTCCCTCTTTCTCCCTCACCATCTCTCTCGCGCGTTCTATCTCTTTCTCTCATTCTACATCTCCTTCATTGCAAATGATAGAAAGCCCAGCCAAAGCCCTTTTAGACCAGACTAAATAAAAGAACTTATTTGCTCATGTAGCTTCAGACATAGCTGGGTAGACTCCAAATTACATTTTCATCTCTCCATCTCTCAGCTCCATTTCTGCTCTCTTGATACTGTTCTCAGAAAGCCTTGTTCCCTCTTGCCTAAAACTGTCACCCAGAATCCTCAGGACTATATCAGTAACTGATTTTGACCCAGCAGAAGGGCACCAGACATTGCCCCAGGATTCCCAATAAAGGCCTTACAGAGCAGCAGCACCGATCTCTTCGGGTTGCATGTGATCAGGACCTATGGTCTGGTGGTGGACCTTTGGGCCTGGCACTGGGGTGTTCCCTGTAGTTCAGCCCCACCTAAACTGCATGAGCTGAGAGACATGACGCCCTTGCTGAGAACCAGATTCCCAGCCCTTGCCCACATCCTCCCATGACCGCACAGCTGAGGCCACTGCCTTTTGGAGTTAGCAGGAATTTAATGCAGCTGAAGAAATCTGATGTCCTCTGGTGCATGTCAGACCCAGGCTGGATTCTGGCTGCAGTGGGAGCCCTGTTTGAACCATGGACAGCTGGATCTACACTCTTTATCCACCACATGTCGCCATTTGATCCCAAGATCATTATAAAGGTAAGAAGACCAACTTCCCAGTACCCAGAAACTCCCAGAAGAAATGTATGTTTCCAAGCCAAAAGCTCAGCCCTGCTGAGAAGTATTTTAGTAAGCAAAGAAGCCCGTGTGCATAAGATAACCTTGGCTCTGGGACCCTCACAGTGAGCAATATGAATCAGGGTCACTGTGCCAGAGTCACATCAGAATGAAACATGGGAGAAAATGCTTGTTTCTGGGCCTTAACTCTGACCTGGGGATCGAATTTTGTAGCTTTGAAGCCCAGAATATGCGCTTTGAGAAACTAAAGCAATCACAACAAGCCCAAGTCTCTAGAATTGTGGCTTTGCTCAGGCCAGGTAACTAGGGAACGTGTGTGTGCACACGTGCATGTGTAAGCACATGTGTGTATTTGTTACTCATTATAATAAAGCATGTAAAAGCCTGCTCTTGAAATATGACAGATTTAATATCTTATCCCACCTTTGAAATTTATTGGCAGGTCACTTATCAGAACCTCAATTTCCTTATCTGTAAAATGGGATTTTTAATAGCTACAAATCCATAAAATCATTAGGAATATTAATGAGATGATGATACAGGAAAAGTGTGGGAAGAGCTTAGCCTCAAGGCTAGCACATAGAAAACTTCCCATAAGGGATGACCACTGCTGTTCTTTTATTATGAGCCCATCATGGTAACAAGTGACATCACCTGCACCAACTCCTTCCGTTGCCTGTCTCTTCGATGAAAAATTCTCTTAGATTTTCCACGACAGCCTTTCTTCTACCTCAGGGTCAGACCTGCCCCTCCACTTTTCAAAGCCCACCCCTCCCCACAACTACTGAGCACCCGTTCTTTCCCCTGCCCTGTAATAGCAGCCTCTGCCTACACATCCTTATCTGTTAAACATTTTCTACTGTATTTTCAATGTACTGTATTGCTTTTCATTAACTGTGCTCCTTCTATCCACAAACAAGTCAGTGGCCCCCTCCTAAAAATACCTTTCCTTGATCTCACCACACATTGGATCAAGCCCAACTACCAGCACCTTCATAGAACATTCTCTGCTTGCTAAAGTCACCCCTGAGTCACCCAGCTTACTCCTAAACACTACAGTCCCCTCGACATCCCACCCTGGCTTTCTTCTCTCTTCTATCTCCTTTGCTTGCATTTCTTCAGCAAGAACATCAAGGCAGGTGGCTCTCAAAACTATGCCTGGGAATCATCTTTTCTCTCCATGTTCATTCTCCCAATGTGTCCCTGATAGTCAGCCATGGCTTTGTGATCACCCTTCCAGCACCTCTAACTACACTTCCTACATCCCACACCCCAACCTCACACCATATCACCTGCCTCACCAATATTCCCTACTGTACCACATGCTGCATGGAGACTTACAGCTGCACAAACCTCCCTGTTTCCACCAGGCCTAATTCTTCCTCTACTAGCGGGGATGTCCCCAAAGTCTTTGTATACTATAAGCTTGAATAATTTTTAAACTATTAATGTCTATAAATTTACGCTCCAGAATTTGGGAGTTTATTTTGCTTTATTTCCACATCCTACTTTTGGGTTTCTTATATCATCTTTTTATTTTTTTTTACTTGTTTTAGATTCTATATATGAAAGAAAATGTAATATTTGACTTTCTGGGTATAACATTTCACTTGGCATGATGATCTCAGTTCCATCCATTTGTCTGGAAATGACAAAATTTCAATGTCTTTATGGCTGGGTAATAGTTTATATATACCACACTTGCTTTATCCATTCATCTGTTGATGGGTAGTACCTACTATTTCCACAACTTAGCTATTGTGAATTGTGCCACAATAAACATGGGTATGCAGATGTCTCTATAGTACACTGATTTTAATTCTTTCAGGAATATACCAAGGAGTGGTACAGCTGGATCAGTTAATAGTTCTATTTTTTAGGTCTTTAGGGAAACTCCATAGTTGACATTCACACCAGTAGTGTGGGATTCCTTTTCCCTCCACAACCTCGCCATCATTCATTGTTTTTTTGTATTCTGGACTTGATAGCCATTCTGACTGGGAGGAGATGGAATCTCAAGGTGGTTTTGAGCTGCATTTTCCTAATGGCCAAGCAAGCTGAACAATTTTTCCATACTTGTTGGCCATTTGTACTTCTTTTGAGAAATGTTTGTTCAGTTCATTTTCCCACTTGTTGATTGAGTTAGTTGGGGTTTGGGTGTTAAATTTTTTATTTACATATTGTGGACATTAATCTTCTGTCAGAATAATCCCTAGCAAAGGATTTTCTCCCATTCTGTAGACTTCCTCTTCATTCTGCTCATTGTTTGCTCTGCTGGGCAGAAGCTTTTTAATCTAGTGTAATCTCATTTGTTGATTCTTGCTATTATTTCCTGTGCTATTAGAATCCCATTTGGGAAGTCCTTTCCTGTGCCTATGACTTCAGGTACTTGTAGTACTTTCAAAGTTTTAGGCCTTATACTGAGGACTTTGATCCATTTTTAATTGATTTTTGTACAAAGTGAGAGCCGGGATCTTGTTTCAACCTTCTACGTATGGATAGCCAGTTTTCCTAACACCTCCTGTTAAAGAGGCTATCTTTTCTTCAATATATGTTTTTGGTCCCAAGCTGTTGTTGTGTGTTTCTGTATTTTCTTTTCTATACTATTGACCTACATGTCTATTTTTGTGCCAGTGCCATGTTTTTGTTACTAGGGTTTTGCAGTGTATTTTTATATTGGGTGTTTTTGAAGTATTTATTGTTTTGGTTCCTATTTTTGAAGATGGGAGATACTAACAATAATATTTAACTGAAATTTACTCTTCAAATTCATGAAACAAAATACTCTTTCCACTTCCTCTCTACCCACCCACTCTACTTATTACCAAATCTGTTGCAAATCCTGTTTCCTGCTCCACAACCTGACTAAAAGCTTCAAAACACCAAGATGGGTCCTAAATTATAACTTGGATGATAATAACCAGAGCCCATGTTTGGTGAGCACCTCCTAAGCTCCAAACTAGGAGAAATGCACCAACACCAATGATCACCCACCCTTACCTACCAAGCAGTGTTCCCCTGGCTGTAAGCAACAAAACTCACTTCAAAGTAGGTTACTGAAAGGGGAATGCAGATGCTCCTTTACTTATGGTGAAATGACACTCTGAAAGCCCATTATTAATCGAAAATATCATAAGTTTAAAATGCATTTAGCAGCTGAGGATATAGCTCAGTGGCATAAGCCTTGCCTGCCTGGCAAGTGCAAGGTCCTGAGTTCAATCCCCAGTACTGAAGAACAAAGAAACAAATAAAATGCATTTAGTGCATTTAATGTTGAACACCCAGTCTTAGAACACAGCCCAGTGGAAAAGACCCAAATCTGGAAGTCCACTTAGTTTCTCCTAAATGTGTATTGCTTTCTTACTATCATATATCTGAAATATTGCAAGTCAAGATTGTGAGTCAAGGACCTTCTGTGTGTGAGTAGGGGACACGGAGACACCTCAAGATCTGAGCTTGGCACGGGTCAGGAGCAACATTCAGAAAAGACACCAGGGGTCGAGGCAGCTCAGAGTCTCCTCTGCTTCTCTCTGTGTTTATGCTCCCTTCTATTCCTAGACCTGCTTCCCACAGTCCTGAGTTAACATTGCTCCTTCCCAGACATCCAGGGCAGAGGGACACTGAATGACCCAGCCTAAAGCAGCTGTCTGTCAACAAGCCACTGCCCCACCCTCATACCCGGGAGCTAAGTAACAGACTCATTGATGCAGACAGGACAAGGACATGGAAAGGCGCCTTGTGGGGTGGGAACAGTGGCCAGGGCTGAGAGTCCAACTGAAATTTATAAAAAGAATATAAATGTGAGATAATGCAGAGATGGCAGCCAGAGATTCAAAGCTGATTGGGCCCAAGGAAGAGGGACTGAGAGTGGGGCCAGATCACCCTCAACATGCTCATCACACTACCCCTCATTGTGGTTCTGTGTGTGAATATTTTCATTTTACAAATAAGAAACCAAAGGACAGAGATTTAAACTCAGATCGGACAGACCCCGAACCCACCTTGTCTTCTCTTTGCAATTTCTCTTTCTCTTAGCCTATCTCCACCTTGTCCAAAACTCCGAAGCTTTCCACCTCTAATGAGTACCACACGCTTTAGACCCTACATAATCTTACCCTCAGCCTCCCTAACCAGAGCCCTCGCTCCTCTCCTCTGTGTCTAAGGAAGTGATATTTTCTGGCTGGCTGAAATGTTTCTCTAACTCCTGAACTTTACTTCCTTTTAGTCCCTCCCCATTTCTTGGGCTGTAGGCATCCCGTCCACTTGCTAATATCCCTACCAAGCGCTGCCTCCTCCATGAACCCCCAGACACACAATCCAAAGGACTTTATTTCCCTCTTTCGTGTTCTCATAGAGCCACCTTCAAATCTCTGTTATGACATCTGTCTTATCACTTGAGTCCTATCGTATTTCCTCTATTAGTGTCTACTCTGTAAGCTTTGGAACATTATCTCACTCTTCATGTTCTCCCTGACAGTACCCAACCGCGCCATAAGTGAAATTCATGCCCGATATAGTGAAAGAACAGATGGATAAACAGGCTCCCCTAGAGGGGACATCAGAACTAAACTCATAATTGGCTGATTTTTTTTTAAACTTTATCTATTATTTTAAAAATTCTTCCCATCTTCACTTTCCAGGTACTATTCAAATACCCCATCACCCACTGCCTAGCTGCACCAGCTGTATTTAGAATGGTTCTACAGCAGAAAGTTGCCAAGTATGTACAAGTGGCTGGTAACAACAATCTTTGCATAGGATTTTAAGGGATTTGAGCTGGTTCTTTGAGGAATGTGTGTGTGTGTGTGTGTGTGTGTGTGTGTGTGTGTGTGTGTGTGTGCTGGAGGTGGTAATGATAACTACCAATCACTCTAATTAGCTGAATTAAAAGTGTGACCCAAAGACCAAAGGGAAGCCCTGAGTCTTGCAGCATTGTGGGTTTATTTGAATGTTTTCATTGTGAAATAACACAGAGAAAAAGGCATAAGATGGAAATGTGTAGATTAACAAACTATTAAAAATAAAAATGCCCCTGTGCCAATTAACCAAGTCACAAAAATAGGTGATCAGCTTCCCAGAGACTTCCATATGCCTCCTCAACTCCCCTAATTTCCTAAAGGAAATTACTATCTCAGTTTTTACAGTGTTTGCTTCAGTTTTAGTCTACTTTCTTGTCGCTAAGGTACAATACCCAACAATCTCAAAGGGGGAGAAGTTGAATTTGAGCCCATGGTTTCAGGGAATTCAGTCCATGGCTGCCTGGCTCTAAGGCAGAAACATCATGGGACGAGGGGGTGGTGGAGTGAAGCTGCTTTGCACAAGGGGGCCAGGAACCAGGGCAAGGGAGCAACGCCAGAGAGGAAGGGGTGAGAGACCAGACACAGACCCCACGGCCAGGCTTCCGTGACCAACCCAAACACACCCATACATATTCTCTCCTAACCCCACAGGCATTTGCTAATCCAGTCAAGTTGATTTATCATGAGTAATGGTCACTGTTTTCTTACTTTCCTTTTTATAGCTCCTAAGGCAATACCTCTAAACGCATAATGTTACAAACTTTATTTATCTAATAATACACTATTCTATGACATTTGGCTTCTTTTTCAAATATTACTTTTCTAAGATGTGTCCGTGTTGTTGCATATTCCTAAAGTTAGTTTGTTTTCACTGCTGTGTAATATTCTAGTTTATGAAAACATCACAATTTTTCATTTTTTTTATTTTAAAAGTAAAAACAAAAACATATTAACAAACAGACAACCATTTACAAAGTAGCACAAGGATAGTACAAGCAATACTGAATTACAGACAAGGTGACAGGGAAATAACAATGGTTGTTGTATTACATATTGATAACTTGAAAGTGATTACTCAGGAAAACAAATATAGACATGCAAGATTGATCATAATAATTAATCATTAACTGTTCCTTTCAACAAAGTGATAGAAGTCAGTAGTACAACTATGTTAGCTATCCTGCATATACATACATACATAATTTTCCCCTTCTTTCTTTTCTCAAAAGGTACTGGTTTTTGGGGGGGGGTTGGGGTTTTTTTGGTGCCAGGAATTGAACTCATGACCTCAGCCTTGCCAGGAAAGCACTTATGCCACTGAGCTATATCCCCGGCAGACCACAATTTTTATCAGTCCAACCATTAATGAAGATTTGGGTGGTTTCCATGATAGAGTTTGATGATTAATGCTGCATTGAACTCTGGTACTTGCTCCCTGATGCATACAAGCATCCATTTCTGAAGAGTTTTTCTAGGAGAATTATTAAGCCCCACTAACTCTACACACTACCACACTACTTTCCAAAGGACACAATGTGTGCTTCTGCTATCGAAACAGGAGAATACTCACTATTCCTCATTCTTACTGGTGCACTCATTATTGTCAAAGTTAATTTTTGCAATCTGATGGATGTGTAACATCATCTTATGGCAGTTTTAGTTTTGCATTTCCCTGTGTTTGAGGGTTAGCTTAGCTATCTGAAATCTGCTCTTTGACCCTTACAGTCAGTTACGTATTTTTTAGAGACTTTGAAATTGAAATCATTGCTTCAAAAAATCAGAGCTAACGTGTCCTGTGATTGTGAAGGAATTTAACGACACCTTTACAAAATGGACTGAATTATAATTTGCTTTTATTTGTGAAGCCTGAGTCTGGCTGAATTCTATTTCCATCTGTATTTCGGGGCTCATTTTTCATGTTCAGACAGCTAATTCCTGCAGCATCCCTCAGATGATGGCCTTTGTCCAAAGCCAGTGAAAATTTCAGCAGTGCATATTTAGTGACTCCCCAGAGACTGCCCACTTTCTGTACAGGAGATAAAACTCCAGGAGGAGGAGAAGGAAGGCTACCTCCGTGGACCGACCTTCCTGTCTGTCTCCCTTGACTCTGTCCCAGGAAGGGTGAAGAGGGAGACAGAGGTACGCCTGCTAGATCAGATCTCAGCCGTTTCTCCCCCATTTTCTTTAGGGAATCCAATCATTATTTGGTGATTCTTTTTGGGTCCTTTAAGGAAACTTCATGAGGAAAATGGAGAAGAAAGTTTACACACGCAGTGTCACTAGTAAACTGCTACAAGCACTCACATCAGCTGCTACTGGTCTCTCTGAAACTGTTTCCTGTGACCCTTCGGCCTTTTCCTGCACTCAGCCCCGTCTGCCCTGATGTCCTGAGCAGATGGTGCCCAAACCTCAACTTCCATTCCCTGTTTAGAAATACAGAAGTCCTTCAGTTCACACAGCCCTGCCCTCACAGAAGGCTATACAAATCTGTTATTACCAGCGTGTGTCCCTTGGGGTCTTGTCCCTCCCCTCTTTATGGCTTAAATTCTCCTAGCCACACAGAGTGCTTCCCTGAGATGAGTCCTGATGAACGCACTTTCTCCCTTTTGTGACATCAAAACCAAATTTAACACAAACTTCCCTGATTTAACCCAATACCGTCACTACCAACACACCTCTCTGCCAGAAGGCAGAACTGGGACTGACAGGAAGGGAGCGGCACCTACTTGGCCTTGCCCATCAGGCAAGTGACCAGAGGGAACTAGGAAGGTGAGGAGCAGCAGGATGAGCGATCCACGCCGCCAAGCCATGAGCTCTGTGTGTGCTGAGCAGCCAAAGCCTGGTCCCTTTGTCTTCCCCAAAGCCTCAGGTTCCCCACCCTGAAGCACTGCTACACCGGCGGGGAGTCTCTGCTGACTGAGGAGTTTGAGCAGTGGAAAAAGCAGACAGGCATCCTGCTTCGCGAGATCTATGGGCAGACAGAGACGGTAGGTGGACAGGCCCCTTCCCGGCCTTTGGACACGCTTGGCCCCTGCGCTCAGCAGATGGGTGGAGTCATGCCATGACCCTGTGTGGCGGCCCCAGTTTGTGCACAGCCTTGCTCAAAGCCAAGGGAAGTCTCCAGGGTTCAAAGTTAATTTGCCACAGTTTGATCTGCAGGAAGGCAACTTACAGCTCATCAACTCGTCAAGAGAGCAACATGCTGAAACTACTGGACAAAACTTAAAAAGGGATCTAGGGACATTTTGCCACTGTGCCTGTGATCATTAGCTCAGGGGCATGCAGGAGGGGTGAGGATGTAGGAGGATCTCTCCAGCAACATGGAGACCACCAGCTCCACCTTCCCAGCCCAGGGCAACACCACGCAGAGGCAGGCTGCGGCTGGCTCCAGAAGCTCATATCTGGGTATCTAGGAGGATGACACACACAGGTTTGACTGCAGGATACTAACAGGGGGACAGAGACTTTCAGTATCCAACATACACACACACACACACACACACACACACACACACTCAATGAGATCCTAGGGTGTCACTGAGCCACCAAGTTAGCTGAGCATTTAGAGTACCATGAGGGTCTCTAACCTCAGGGACTTCATCAGTGACAGTGTAGGTTGGGGCCATTCTTCCAGCACATTCTCAATCCATTTCCAGTGCCGGACAGAGCCACTTCCCCACCTTCCCATTATCCCTCTAGCTAACGGAAGGTGACTGCCCTCCCAGGCCTTAAAGCAAATTGATTATTTTACCTCTAATTCATATATGTATCTGACTTTTTTAATCAGTTGGTTGAAATACTTCCAGGCCCAAGGAACACCAAGACTCTGAGTCTGTTGTTGAGTGACAGTTTATATTTGGAGCAAACGCTTCGCCCATGACCCAGTCCCTCCGCACCAGCTATTTGCAGCTGTAGATGGTGCTTTCTTTCCTGTAGCCCTTTCATACCTGTTCCCCAACCACACCCATTGTCCACACAGCTACCATGGAAGCAGTGCCCTGGCAGAGCAGAGAGAACTTCCTCTGCCTGGAGCTCAGCCCCAGACTCAAATCTCAGAATTCCAAACCATAGCTGAGTCCCAACTTTGCCTCCCGAAATGGAAACACCAACACCAGTCTTGCCAAATAAATGAAGTGTGTAAAGCTCCAGCCAGTGCCTGGCCCATAAACCATGCTCACACTGAAGTTACTATGGCCAATGACATTTTTAGGTAGGTATTTTGCCGAATCTGAGAGCACAGAAGTGAACTGGATCATCTCTACTCTTGTGATGCTTATTACCTACCAAGAGAAAAAGACAAGCAAAAATAATCTGAGTGTTCGGTGGACTACAGTAAAAGTACTGTATGGGGGAAAATCCTGCAGAAGGAGAATGTTCAAGGAATTTATGTGGAGAGCTGGGGAGCAGCTAGGCGCAGTCCTTCTTTGAACACTTGGTGTGAGCTCACACTGGGCAGTTTCCCATCCACTTGCAAGGACTGTGGAAGCCCCCTTCCACAGAGGAGGAGATCAAGGACACTAGGGGCCCAGTTAGCACACGGTGGTCTGTCTGACGTAAAGCATTCAGCTACTGACATAATGGTAAGGACAGAATGGTCAAAGAGGGGCCAAGTCCATCGGGAAGACAAATAGGGTGGGAAGCGCGAGCAGAGGGAAGTGGCACAGAGATCTGAATGGTCTCAACACAGCCACAGGAAGGACCTCAGGCAGGATCCCAGTCACGGCTCAACAGCCCCAAGTAAATGTGTATGAAGTGAACTCATGACCTTCCCCTGGCAAACTGGCATGTGCCTGGCATACAGTGGGCACTCCATGCCCCATGACATGTGCAGCCTCGGCCTTGCCCTGTGCTTCTTTCTTTGCCTCCCTCACTGGGCACTCGGTGCTGCTCCTAGCACAGACTCAACCCATACTGGGTGCAGCACACGTTCTCCAAACAGAGTGGGGTCAACGCTCTGATCCTGAACCCCAGCCCCTGGCTTCCCCAAATGGCAGCTGTTGGGACGTGGGGTGAGGAGGACCCTGCTGCTTTGCAATCAACCCGAATTCTCCAGCCACCCCTAATCCTCTGTCTGTCATAAACAGGGAATTACTTGCGGTGTCCTCCAGAAAATGAAGATCAAGCAGGGCTCCTTGGGGAAGGCCATCTCTCCCTTCGACGTCCAGGTCTGGTCCCAAAGGTTTAGCAGGGAGCGCTGAGGGCTCAGCTGGGGTCAGAGCTTCACATGACACCAGCTGGCAGGACCAGCCACATTTCCCTGTCCTGGTTGCCCTTCTTCCTCCCCTCCTATGTTTCCTCCAGTTTCTTATGGAGGCTTCAGTTGAGAGCCGCATTACGGTGAGCACCAGTACAGCTCGCCCTGGCAGCCAGAGGTCTCACACACAGTGCATGGGAAGAAAGAATACTTGGACATGGCACTGGCGGCTTTCTTTACAGCTGGTGCTTTTCATTTCTCTTGGTCAGAGCTTTGTAGCTTGAGGGTATATTGGCGATGTCTTCATACCCATGAGAAAAGTAGACCTCTGGCTTGGATTTCACATTTGCTGATTTCAAAGACTTTTAATAGTCTTGTTCCATTTTCTAGCACCTTCCGTTAGGGGTCCATTTTTCCTCCACGAGTGTCCCAGGAATGAGATAGGCGGTGCTTGGGCGTGGTCAAAGGGCTGGGGGAGTCCTTCAGGGTGAACTCAACAGGCTTCTTGCTCCAGATCATCGACAACAAGGGCAATGTCCTGCCACCCAACACGGAAGGGAACATTGGAATCAGGATCAAGCCCACCAGGCCTGTAGGCCTCTTCATGTACTATGAGGTAACAAACCCCATCTGCCCCATCCCAGCCCCAAGAATCCCAGCAGGAGCTCTGCATCCTGAAACTTCTTCAGTTTGTCCTGTGTCTGCCCTGACTCAATGAAGCCTATGTTGATTACACTCAAATTCATGGAACATGGCCACGTCCCTGCCTATCCTAACTCTGATGAGACTTAAGGGCTAACTGATGCATAGAGGACAGATTGGCTTTAGAACCAGACTTATGTATCCTGAGCTCACGAACAGAGACCTCAACTAGGTTCAGATAATACCACCCCTCTTTACCAGTAGCAGGATAAACAAATGTCTTTCCCTAACCGAGCGTCCAGGGAGCCCTATGAGCCTGAGTCTGTAGAAAGAAGTCACAGGTTGGAGTGCTACGTGTCTTCACCATGCCAGACAAGCAGTAGGCCTATGGTCTAAATCCATGCTTTAGGCCCCTCAAATCCTAAACGGGAAACCCAAGAGTTGCAGAAATCCAGAGTGGGCAACAAGAAACCTGCTGAAACTCTTCGTCAGATACAACCCAGCCACCCCAGGTAGGTAGAGGCCACAAAAGGGAAATTCTTGGCTTCCAAAATTGATTAGCCATGGAAGGGAGACCAGACCCTGAAGCAGATCCCAGACTCCATCATTGTGCTCCAAAGGCTCTTTCCCAGAAGTTTTCCTGGTGTCACACTGTCCACACACAATGGGCTCAAGGGAGTGTGGCCTGCACAGATTGTTAAATATTACATGACCGTAACGTGTAGGCAGCTTTGAGAAATATCCATACACACACATACACACACACACACTGGTGGTTCCCAAGCTAATATAACAACGTTATATAACATAGGTATAATATCACATAAGAGAGATCTAGATAGAGTCCACAAAAAGTGTACACATACACACACACACACTGGTGGTTCCCAAGCTAATATAACAACGTTATATAACATAGGTATAATATCACATAAGAGAGATCTAGATAGAGTCCACAAAAAGTGTACATTAGGAAGAGAAAAATTTGTATGACTATTTTAATACCAAATTTATTGAGGCAGCATGGGATTAGCATGTTACCTTTGGCCTCTATAATTACAAGAGGTGCTCAGAGTAATGGCCCTTAGCTCCCAGACATTTGTTAGTATGGCTAACTGC
This sequence comes from Chinchilla lanigera, assembly GCF_000276665.1. Taxonomy (NCBI): domain Eukaryota; kingdom Metazoa; phylum Chordata; class Mammalia; order Rodentia; family Chinchillidae; genus Chinchilla; species Chinchilla lanigera. The sequence continues at coordinate 4,164,674 of NW_004955442.1, forward strand.
TGAAGCATGTACACATTTTTAGCAGACTATATACATTTTATGTATATGTATGTGTGTGTATATATATGTATACATACACACATACATACACACACAAGGAATCATATGTATAATATAAATATACTATATATATATATTATATATATATATATATATATTTAAGCTAAGGCCTGCCCACCGGTTGGGGAGAATGTTTACCACAGAAAAGTAGCACCCTCTTGAGGCCATGGAGCAAAGATCACCTGTTAGTCCTCCCCTGAGCTCCCTTTGTTCTTTGTTTTTTATTGAGGTGAAATATGATATAAAATTTACATTTTCCAACATTTCCAAATGTATAATTCAGTGTAATCAATACATCCATAACTTTTGCAACCATCACCATTCTCCACCTGCAGAAAATCTTTGCCATTCTGAAGAGAAACTCTGTATTTGTTCACTAAACGATAACTTCCTTCTCCTCTGAGCACCAGGCACCTCATTACCTCTAATCCACTTTTTTCTATATGAATTTGCCTATTTTAGATGCTTCATATAAATGGAATCATACAACAATGGTCCTGTTTGAGCTGGCTTATCTTTCTTTCTTGGAGTTGGAAACGTTTTCTATTCTTTCTTTGGGTAAACTCTCATTGCCTCGTTCTCTTGCTTCTCCTTCTGCATCTCCTGTAGCACACATTTGGTCAGCTCCACGATGTCCCACAAGCCTGTGAAGCGCTACTCACTTTCCTACATCTTTTCTGCTCCTCCACTTTCATTTGTTCAGTCATTCTGCTTTCAGTTCCCTCTTTCTTCTGCCTGCTCTAACAGGCTGCTAAACCCTCTAGTGGATTTTTTGCTTCAGTTATTGCACCTCCAGAATTTGTATTTGGTTCTCCTTTGTAATTTCTACCTTTATTGATATCCTCATTTAGCCCATATGTCACTTTCTTGATTTCCTTTAATTCTTTGTCCATTCTTCCTTCTTGACTCACTGAGTATATTTAACATATTTCTTTTTCTCATAAATGCAGTGTTGGGTCCTCAGACAGTTTTGTCAGTTAACATTTCACTTGTCATGTTTTCCTGTTTCTCTGTCCACCTTGATTATTGAAACTTCGGCCTCTTGACCCTGTGATGTGATGATTCTGAGTAACTCTGAAAATCACATTCTCCTTCTTTCTACTGCATATCCCACCTCCCTTCCAGCTTAAGTTAATCCGGCACATTGCATCAGTCCTGCAGGTATCCCTCAGAGCAATTAGGACATAATAATTTACAGGCACTTTACTTCCTACGCTGGGGCACAGGAGGACTTTAGGAGCTGGGCTGCCCATGCTCAGAACCCTGCCTGTCACACGTGACCAAGGATGGGGCCAGCGCTGCGGAGCTCTCCTGCCGTTCTGAAGGTGGATCTTTCGTAATTGGACATTTGCTTGGTTGTTGTAAATCTTTGTTCGCAGAGCAACTACAAAGTCAGTTCAGACTGCTTCTTTGTTTGTTTGCTTGCTTGGTTTTGATGTTTCTGTAGAGAAGCAAGAAGTTGGAACTTCACAAACACTATTTTCCTGACACTGTTTCCCAACAGCATGTTTAAAGAGTAGCCAAGGGTAAAAATGTCCTTGAAAGCCCGGTGGACTCTGCCACCTCTGTGTGGTATAGGAGATATTTCCCCCTCACTGTTCAGGAATTTCCCTGAACCTAGAGATCCCCTCCAATACATCCTGGTCCCAGGGAGGTCAGAATCCCACCCCCGGATGTGGGGGCCCTTCCTCCAGGGTCCAGCCTCGGGCCTTACATAAGAAGATTAACCTCGAGAAAGTTTGTTGCCCAGAGAGCAGACCTGGGCACAGGGCTGTGGGTGAGGCCAGCGTATCGAACACAGTGCGCTAAGCTGGACAGCAGTCTGGGGTGAAACTTCACATTCCTCTTTGATCGCTGTTTCCTAAACTTTCAGTGTTTGCGTCTATGTCCATGAGGTGTGACCAAAAATCATGGTGAATGTCTAAATTTTAAAATTTTATTATAGTAAAAGATACATTGCCATGAATCTTCCTCAAAGTACAACTCCTCCCTCCACATACACTTCTCCCATCGTTCTTCCCACTCTCTGGAGCAGCTCTGGAAGTGCTCTTTCCCCAGTGTCTTTAGCTGTGCTGTCATCGCCCCCTCAACATCCTGAACGGATTCAGAATGTTTCCCGTTCATGGCCATTTTGACTTTGGGGAAGAGCCAAAAGTTGCATGGTGCCAGATCCAGGGAATAAAATGTGTGAGGACACACACATTTTTACAGTCCTGCCTTTCACTGGACAGCACTCAGCAGCAGTATTCACCTTTTTTTTATCTCTCCATGTAAAGACACTCCTAAGCAACAACTTCCAGAATCGCTTCAGAAAGTGGTAAGAATCATGAAATAAGTGTGTTTTAGGTGGAGTGGGTATTTTGGGTGGGTTAATGGCCATGTATCTTTTACTATAATAAATACTTTAATTAAATATTTTGATTACACCTCACATTAACATCTATGTAATTACCAGTTTATACTTCTCTTTAAATTAACTCTGAAAATCTTTGTTTTTGAAAAGTCAATGTAGTATCATAAATTAAAAACACACTTGCCAAAGTATCAGTATCACTTGCCAAAATCAGACAGCATTATAATCATAATTAGAATTTTAAAAAATGAATGTTCAGGGCTGGGGATTTAATTCAGTGGCACAGCGCCTGCCTGGCAAGCGCAACAGCGTGAGTTCGATTCCTGGTACCGGAAAAAAAAAAAAAAAAAAAAAAACCAAAAAAAAAAAAAAAATGAATGTTCAGTTTCAGCTATGCTCTGTTCCTGCTGAAAGCTCTGACCCCAAAGTTAACTCCTCCTCTTGGTGCTTTGCAAAGCTTCTAAACACATGTGAACACCAAGTCAATAATCTCCTTGGAGTAATCAATCACTGAAATTAATTCAAAACAGGACGTGATCCATTGTTTTTACTGTGTTTTTCAGGCACCTTTTAAAATCACTTCTTGTCATACAAGAGGGCTTGCTTAGGCATCAAATGAATAGACTATGAAGCAAGAATTAAATTCAGATACAAACACCAGTTTAGTGATCCTCTGAACATCAGTTTCTTCTGTAAAATAGGCAAAAAAAAAAAAAAATGCCAGGCTCACGTGAATTCATTTTCATATGAACACACAAGTGACCACAGAATCTTGATCCACAGCCAGAAACTGGAAATCACCCAGATATCCTTCATCAGCTGAAATGAATAAACAAAAACTGAAGTACAGTCATAACACAGAATTCTGCTTAGCAGGAGAAAGGATCAAACTGTTTATGGACACAGCAGCTTGAGTGAATCTCCACAGAGTTACACTGAAGAGAGAAAAAGCAGCCCATCCTACAAGGTTCCATACTGTACAGTTCTACCTGTATAACATCCTTGAAGAAATATGAAAAAAAAATGGACAACACTATGTAACTGAAATAATCCAGACAGAAAAATGCCACGTTTATCTTTTACCATACGTAGAACCCAAAAAAGTTGATCTTGCAGAGCTAGAGAGTAGCCTGTGTGTGGCGGTGCAGGGCATCGTACCCAGCAGCCTCCAAGCTAGCACAGATTGGGAGGCTGAGGCATAAAGATCGCACTGAAGCTCATTTAGTGATTTGGCAAGATCCTGTCTCAAATTTAAAAAATAAAAAAAAGAAGGCTGGGGATATAGCTCAGTGTGAAAGCCTTGGGTTCAATCTGGAGTACTACAGAAAAAAAGTACGAAGATTTGTCTGTATTATTTTTTAAACTATATGCAAACCTATAATTATCTAAAAATGAAAAGTTTATTTTAGAAAACAACCAGCCTCACAGCTTTCTGTGAGGATCAAACAGAGTAGCATTAGGGGAAGGAAATTCATTCAGCTCAGGTGTACTGGCCCCTCTCGTCTGTCCAGGGCCGTGCTGAGCTTACAGCAGGGAAAAAATAAACAGGGCTCATACTAGCGTAGAAATGTTATTCCAGCAGAGCGCCACAGACATGAGCGGTTCATTACAAAAACTGTCATCCTAACGGGCTCAGGAACATGCACTAACTGAGTGGCAGCATACACTGCCTTCCTCCACGTAATGAAATTAGACTCCAAGGAGTTACAAAACTTAGCCAGGTACCAGGTAGAGTCAGAGGCTGAACACAAAGCTAGGGTTGAACCCAGGTTTGGAGCTCATTGTCTCTAAACTGTCTGCCTTCCACAACGGGGGTCTGTTCTCTTTGCAGAATGACCCGGAGAAGACAGTGGAGGTGCACTGCGGGGACTTCTACAACACGGGGGACAAAGCCACTATTGATGAGGAGGGCTACATCTGGTTCCTGGGGAGGAGTGATGATGTCATCAACGCCTCTGGGTAGGTGTGGCTGACCCTGAGCTGGCCCGTGGCACCTCCCAAGGCCCTTGGGATCTTGTCTTGGTGCTGGGACCCTCAGCCTGACGACCACAGACCCTGGTCCCTGATACCTGTGCGCCTGCCCCACACCTGCACCCAGAGACAACCAAAATGACATTCAGGAAGGGGAGTGAGACACCTCCTTCCTGAATGTTTAAAGGAAAGGGGGCAGGACAGGATGTGCGACTGTGCCTTGGTCCCCTGGGCTTGCTTTTTGTGATGTTTGTGCCGGTCTCCTATGGCACAGAAGGTCCCAGGAGAAGCATAATAACAGCAACAGTAATAGCTACCCTTTATGGAATGCTCACTATGTGGAAACGCTCTGCTTAGCTCGGCACACAGCAGCCTCTTCCAGCCAGCAGAGATGCAACCATCATCCCTGTCTCACAATGAGGAAACTGGTCACTAGCCGGTGAGGACGTTCGCCTGAAGTCTCAATGACAGTGCAGGCAGGAGTCTAGACTGGAACCCAGGAGGCCTGGCGTTGACCCTGGGCCCCTATAGGGTTTTTTTAGAAGACATATTACACCAGTTCTCTTGGATATTTCAGAGAAATTGAGGTTTTCTTAATTCATTCTTAATTGGTATGTAATAATTACACATATTTATAGGATACACTGTGGTGATTTGGAACATCTATACTACGTTATGTAATGATCAAAGTCGGGTACCGTGCACACTCCTTGCCTCATGGATCATTTCCTTGTGCTGAGAACACTCGAAAACCTCTCTCCCAGCTATTTTGGAATATGTAACAGATTATTGTGATCTGCAATCACCCTGCTGTGAAATAGAACATCAGAATTTATTCCTCCTAGCTACTTGTAAATTTCTATAACTCTACCTCTCTCCCTGTTTCTCTCCCTCTCTCTCCCTCTCCCTCTCTCTCTCTCTCCCTCTCACTCTCTCTCTGTGTCTCTCTGATCATATATATGGTAAATATTTAAATTTTGTAATATAGTGCAGTAAAACACACATTGTCGTTAATCCCCTCACTTCAAACACAATCCCATTGTTCTTGGCATGTTCTGAAGCACTTCTGGAAGCCCTTTATCCTAAGTGTCTTTAAAAGACGTGATCAAAAATACGATGAATGCTGCTGCCAGGTACCGTCCCACCGAAAGACAGGCTTATAAAAACATATGGCCTGTCCTCACCCATTTTATTCACCAGATCTGGCACCGTGTAACTTCTGGCTCTTGACCATGAAAGCTCAAGAGTATCAATAGAGGCCGGGCTGTAATCCCAGCACTTGGGAGGCTGAGGCAGGAGGATCGTTGTGAGTTCGAGACCTGCCTGGGCTACAAAGGGTACTCAAAGCCAACTTGAACTGCATAGGGAGACCCTGCCTCAAAAAGACAAGAAGAAAAAAAAAAAAAAACAGAGAGAATGAATAGATTCAGGACATAGAGGCAGCCATGAGAGTGCAACCGAAGACACGAAAGAGGACATCCAGAATTGCTTCAGAAGGCAGCAAGCACAATGGGACAAGTGTGTTCAAAGTCCAGGAGGGGGATTCATGGCAATGTGTTTTAACTGTAATTTTTTTTTAATTAAACACTCGCTGAGGATATAGCGCGATGGCACAGCACCTGCCTGGCAAGCATGAGGTTGTGAGTTCCATTCCCGGTACCAAAAAAACCTAAACATTCACCATATTTGTCTGTCACACCCCATATTACTGAAAATTCGCTAAGGGATTCTAAGTGCTCCTCCCATTGACAGGTGCTCTGTATCCCCACCTCTCGGCGCTGTCTGCGTGGGGTGAGGGTTACGTTCATTGGTTTCACTGTGGTAACCACTTCACTGTGTGTTTGTTGAACATCACATCTCACACTTCAAATACACGCACTAAGAGACAAAGTAAAACAAAGCATATGGGCATTCTGGGGAACAAGATGCAGTGGGAGTGTTTCAGGTGAAGGCTGAGGGCTCTCCGGAGCTCTAGCTCTGGTGCAGGAGGCTGACTGGGTCAAGCACCCAAGCTCCGGAGAACACAGACCTGTCCCTCCTTCGGCAGGGACATTCCATGGAGAAGTCCAGGAACAACCAAGCTGGGGACTGGGCCCACTGACAGTCCAAACCTTCACTTTGGGGGCCCAAAGCACAAGCAAGTCACAGGTCACTGGCTGTTCAGGACCTCTGCCCTCTGGGCCAAGGGGGGCTGTGGCCCTCCAAAGTGCAGATCTGGAGCTCTGCCGCCAGCCCTGGCACCTGGCCCAGAGCAGTGGGTTGATCCTGCAGGTACCGCATCGGACCCGTGGAGGTGGAGAACGCCTTGGCAGAGCACCCGGCGGTGGCCGAGTCGGCCGTGGTGAGCAGCCCGGACCCGACACGAGGGGAGGTGAGGACAAAAACCTTGTCGAGTCTGGCTGTGAGCGGGAGAGGGAAAGTCCGCGCGGGACACTCCCAGCGTCTGACAGCCTTGGACCCACGATGGAGGGCGGGTGTGCATTTACACAACGGGACCACCAGGTGGCACCATGGCGCCACTTGTGTCCTGCAAATGAACAGGGACAATGAGGATGAAAGCTCATACGTAGTGAGGGCTTAGCACTCACGTCTCACAAAACTCAATAATCCAAGGGCTGTTATTATACTCTGTAGATAAGGAAAGAGAGGGGTTCAGAGCCACAGCTAAGAGGTGGACTTAGAAGAGAATTGTACTCAATGTGGCCCCAGAGCACACCTTCGCTGATACAAGGGCTAACTGAGCACCTTCTGTGTACAAAGACTGGTGTGATTGAGGCTATAAAATAAAGGAAAAATAAATTATGAGCAACTGTTTAAGCCCACTGGGTGCCTGACGCAGAACTGTACATACAATAAATGTGACCGGCTTGATAGAAAAATGGTAGCGGGTATGAAGGCAATTTAAACAGCCCGGATGTTGTTACACACCGTCTCACAGAATCTACAGAAATCCTTTGAGGAATGAACCCCGTTTCACGAAGAAGGAAAGTGAGGTTAGGTTCTCAGACATGGTGATGCACACCTGGATTCTCAGCACTCCGGGAGGCTGAGGCAGACGGTTCACACATTCGAGACCAGCCCAGCCAAGTTAGTGACTGAACAGGACCTGTCTCAAATGAAAACGGGCTGGGGATGTAGCTCCAGGTGAAGGTTCTGGTCTCGATCCCAGGTACTAGGAAAGGGAGGCAGGGGAACCGAGTCATTTTCCAAGGTATGGCACCGACTAAGGAGGGCGGGATGTAAACCTTGGCCTCCGCTTTCCCAGAGTTTCCATACGGCAGAGTTCATGCTTCCATTCCGCAGGTGGTAAAAGCATTTATTGTTCTGAACCCACCGTTCCTGTCCCATGACCAAGATCAGCTCGTCAAGGAGCTACAGCAGCACGTGAAGTCAGTGACGGCACCATACAAGTACCCGCGGAAGGTGAGTGTGGGCAGGTGGCGAGGGCTGCCTCCCCTGAGCGCTGCCCAGTGCTCGGTTGTACCTACCTTGCCTGGTGGCTGTGGAGGGGCACAGTTAGCCAGCCAACCATTTTTTTCCTCTTCAAAAGAAGCTGTCTGCCAAGTTCTAGCACACACCTGTAATCTCAGCACTCAGAGGCTGAGGCAGGAGGATCCAAGGTTTGAGGCCAGCCTGGGCCACTTAGTGACTTAGTGAGAGTGGCTCAAAATAAAAGGGGGAGGCTGCAGTTGTCGCTCAGTGTGGAGGTCCTAATTTCAATACCCAGTGAGGAAAAACACACACACACACAGAGAATTATCCCATTGGTTTAAAATAAAGAGGTACATGTGTCAAAAAGTCAATATTTTCTCTTGTAGTCTAAACATTCACAATCAATATGGACTTATTATGAGACGGCCTGGCTAGCATTTACTGAGCACTTACTATGTGCACCAGGCCCTGGATTCAGTTCTCTGTGTGCACTGTTACTTCCTTTAGTACTATAACTTGCAGTAGTGTAGCTGTCCAATTTCAGAGACAAACCGAGGCTCAGACGCCAAGTCAGCTGCCTGAATTTGCCTGAGTCAGAGGCAGAGCTGGAACTCAAGGGCATGTGTGTCTGACAACGAAGACTGTGTTCTGACATGAGGCGCAGCAGCCTTCTCAGAGTTGAACAGACGATGCTAGGGTGGGTGAGATATTACTGCAGGGAACACATCAAACAGTGAGGGTCTGTCATGATAAAGGGCTCTTCCTTGCTCGTGCTGTAGGTCCCCATGGCTCTTTGGGGGCCTTTGTCCCACATCCCCTCATCCTGGGACCAGGATGTGAGAACAGCCACTACAGGGCCACCCGCCAGGTGCTATAACAGCTGAAGGAGAGGGCCACCAGCCTCAGTGGTGCTAAGTGCTCCCGCCTAGAGGCTGTGTGCTTCACGGCCACTCACATTCCATTGGTCGAAGCAAGTCACATGGCTACATGTGACCCCAGGGGTCAGGAGGGGGACCCTAGGAAGGTCCCCAAGTGGAGCCAGCCTGAATGAGAGGTGCTGGGCATCAGTAGGAACTCCAACAGGGCTAAGTCAGGATGAACGCTCTCTCCTCCACCAGGTGGAATTTGTCCCAGAGCTGCCCAAAACCGTCACCGGCAAGATTAAACGAAGCGAACTTCGGAAAAAGGAGTGGTCAGATGTAAGCAGCAGTCAAGCCAGGACCGCCCGCCCCTGACCGTGGGAAAATCCCTGGCGCCCTCAGTTTCCCCAGTACACAGCGGGATGAAGAGACTGACGAGGAGGGGGCCTCAGAAGAGCTGTGGTCCCAGCACATTCACCCTGGGAAGTTCAGTCCCCCTGCTGTGAGGCCCTGTTCTTTCGGAGGGCCGGAGTGAGCTCTTAGACTGGGGTTGCAGGTAATAAAGTCCCGATGGCCTCAGCCGCCGTGGCCTGGTGCTGTGCATCTGTGTGAACTATGCCAAATAGACTATGCCAAATGCCTTCCCTCCGTAACCGTCCCCAGTCCCCAGCCCAGAGACCCAGGACCAGATTCCCCTCCGGGCGCCAGCATCCGAGGCAGTCCAAGCATCCTTTCCGTATCCGGGACACAGAGGGCTGGGGAAGGTGCTGTGTGTGGCCCCCGGTTCCTGCCCCTGGAGCCATGGCGGTGAACTTATGGCATGCATGTTATCATTTTTCTTTTAAGATAAAAGATATTAATGCATGAGGTTTTTTTTAACTAAAACCTCAGTATTCAGGTTTAACTGCAGTGTTGATACTTTGAGATAGATAAGTGGGTTTGGGCTGCAGTTGGGGCACTCGGTCTCTAAAACATTTGCCTTCTCGCCCACTACTGGAGAAGTCCCACCAATATCTGCCGGATTCTGTGGTGCAGAGATACCGTCAGGGCACACAGACACCTCAAGCACAGGACAGCCAGGCGTAGACAGGATCGGCCCCAGCTTCCCCCAGCACTCAGGTGCCCAGTGCCTCGACGGGCATGGGCAAGCCCGCACCACCCGGAAACACCTGAGCCAGCCCCACGCAAATCCACACAGACACACGCACGCACACCTAGAGACACAGAAAGGAGAGTGAATGCACACACATGCACAATCAGAACACTAGAGAGCACACAAAGTCATACACATACAACCCACACACACCAAGATACAAAACACAGACACTCCCTCAGAGACACGCACATTCTCATTACACTGACACACACAAATCTGCACAACCTTCACACTTATTCAGGGACATCTATGCCCAGGTATTTGCAAAGGCACATGGAGGTACCCCAAGTAGCTGCACCTCAAAAACACCACACCTCCAACACTACGCCCACAGATGCAAAAACTCTAGCACACGGCGCACACAGGCAGGTGTGTGAACCAGACTCCTCCCCTCCTCACTCTCATCAAAGGGCAGGGTTTATTTCCTGGTTCCTAGCCAGTGCTGGGCGTCTGCCACTTGCCGGTCTTCTGAGGGGCTGTTCCCAGGCAGAGGACTGAGACGGGCCAGGGTTGGGGGGCCCTCGTGATGGCAAAGGATGGGGGACGCACAGAGTGGAGGTGTGGCCTCGGGCTGAGCTGATATAGAGACCAGGACAAGAAGGAGCTCGTGACCCGGGGACCCTGCCCAGGGCCAGAGCATGGGGTACCCTCTGCGGCACCATGATGATGTGGTCAGGAACATTTGATGCTGCTGTCATCACCATCGCCACGAGCGGTGACTCGGGTGCCAGGTGGAGGAACAGACTGGGAGTTTGGCCGCCTGGGTCAGCCTCAGTCTCTGTGCAGAAAGCACCCACATAGAGCCCGGCTGGGGCCCAGGGCCTCCCCAAGCCCGTTCCTCCTGCAGGTTCCGTGGCACACCCAAGGCCCTCTGACACTTTCCCTGCTGGGGTACAGCCCCTTCCCAGCCACCCTGAACCCGCTTCCCCATCTATGCAAGGAAGGTGGGTTGGTGCATTGTGAACCCAGGTGGTGACACCCGCAGAGTGAAGCGCTTGGCATAGGCAGGGACAGAGGGGCCGGTGTTATCATTGTTACTGCCTGGAGTGTCTGTCATTCCAAGACATCCATCGGGGGAGAAAGACATCCCCTAGAGGTGATGACGTCCACAAACAACCAAAACGTTGCTTCCTGGGGTCCTCATGTCAGGCTCTGACATAGCAGTGGACACTGTCAGGTGAGCAAGAAAACCACCTCGGTAACACCCAGCAGGCAGCACTGCTGGTCTCTAAGCCAAGGCGCCTAGGCCTGCCACGGGCTCGGGGTGGGGCCTCCAGGGGGCCACCAAGGGCTCCCTCGGCAAGAGGGCGACACTGCCTTCAAAGAGCTTCCACGTTGCAGGGAGATCCCCCTACTTGAGGCCTCAAACTGTTCACTTTCCTTCCCTTCTGGCCGCGTGCCAGACTGCAGCCCACCAAAGTGGTCGTTCTGAGACCAATGGTCTCCCGGTGAGGGCAGCTGGGAGTGCGGACACACATGACTTTCCCCCCCGGCTCCCTGCTGCTGGCGCTCTAGCTGCTTTCCTCAGTGTCCTGTAAACCAGTGACCTCGCGTGGACGCGGGGGCCTGAGCAGGGCTTCCCAGGGCAAGCCGTCTCCTGCTCCGTAGTGAGCCTGCCCAGCTCAGCGACCCCAAAGCTGCTGTCTGTCACCTGCTTCGCATTTCAGAGGGAGACATTTTTATGACTCTCAGGGGAATTCACGGAACAGTCCCAGAGCTTGCAAGCCAGGGACGGACGCAGTCCAACCTGTCCTTGCCAAGTCAGTGAGACATGAGGGCCAGAGAACATTCTCCAGCCCAGATGTGTGAGCCGAGCTTTCTTGAGCAGGAGGGAAATGGTGAGACACGGACGGGGGGACACACTAGGCAGCAGGGCGCCCCAAGGCAAAGGCCAGAAGGTGCCAGAGAGGCTGCAGGACTGGGGCTGCTGGGTTGCTGAGACGGGTCAGGGCCTGCAGAGCGGCCCGGGCCGCCACCTTGTGGGCGGTCGTGACATAACGCTCCAAGCAGGAAAGAAAATGTTCACTTCCGGTTTCAGTCACCTGGCAGGGAACATTCTCTCACAGTGAAGACCGGTGCTGGAAAGAGACAAAACTTGGAGAACGCTATTGCTGTAAAAAACACAAAACAAGAAAAAACAAACAAAATGGGTTTCCCAGTGACGCTGCATGTGATGGAGAACACACGAGCTTCCAGCTCTGGAGGAGGCCAAGATGGAGTTTGAGAAAGAGAGCAGCCTGGGCAACCAAGTGGCTTAGAGCCTGAGGCGAAGTTAAAAGGGCTGGCATGCAGCTGTGTCTTAGAGGGCTCCTGGGCCGTTAACATCGCTACTGCCACTGCGGGGACAGTTTCCTGAGTCAAAGGTCCCTGAGCGAGGGCTTCCTCAAGCCCCCAGAAGAGCCTGGAGAGGGGCTCAGATTGGAGTCTGGTTCCTAGGTGGAGCTTGGTTAAGTTCCAGAGAAGCTTTGGGCGGTTCACACATCCTGCGTGTGACTGAGCCTCTCAATTATAAAAAGCATTATTGGGGAATAAAGCAAATAATAGACCTCATGTAAAGAGTTTTGCTCCGAAAAGAAAGGTGGATTGTTGGAAACAGCGAGATAGATCTTTTGCAAATGCAAAGTGACCCAATGGATGGAGGGAAAGGAGGGAAATGATGAGGGGGACACGCCCTGCCGTGTGTGTCCTGTGAGCCCAGCCGCAGGCTCTCAGGACCTCACCAGGCCTGCCACCGCCCTGCTTCTCCGGCCTGCATTGCTGGGGAGGGCCGTTCTAGTGCATCTACAGGAGCTCGGCGAGCTATCAATGGCAACTCCTCCTGTTCTTCTGTTCCCCACCCTCTTGTTATTCTCACTAGATTCACTCTCCTACTTTTGCACCCTAAGGTTTGCCACTGTGCTATATTATGGCGATGACCAGATCAGTGGTACCCTTATGGTGTGTGTGACCCTCAGGACAGCAGAAGCCCAGGAGGTCAGGGTATGACTCATCCCTCAGAGCCAGGCACTTGGCTGATGTTCAGTACCCATCTGCTACCCTGATATATTTGTCTTGTGTCAATAACATCTTCCTGCTCTACAAGATGCACCTGCTCCCTCGCTCAAGATGGGAAGATGGTATGGCCTGTTATGTGGCCTCAGAAACTTGTGAGAAGCCACCTTGTCCTCAGCCAGTTTTACCCCACCAGGCGTGGCAAAGCCCTGTGTCACCATCAGTGACAATTACTTATGCTGACTTAAGAAGAAAGGGGACTGTCCTAGACAAGCCAGGTCACACTGTTCAAATCCTCATACCTAATGCTGGAAGTAGAGGATGTGGGTGAGATCACAGGGGCCAACAGGGTAGAGGTGGCCCCTGTCCCGAGATTGGCTACAAAGTGTCTCAGTAGGAGTAGAGCATGGAGGGCCATCCCTGGACAGGGTAGGGTCCTCCTGCTGCCTTACTGACTACTCACTCAAGGTCAGGGGCTCAGCAGAGGACCAGGTCCTATACCCCCACACCAAAGAGGTCTCCCTGCAAATGTGACCAATAAAGATGTGAGCAGTGCGGGGACAGAGGGAGTCACAGGGATGTGAGCAACAAGACTAAGGGCCTCATGGTCCCTTAGCACTCCTGAGAAGAGAGCCTGGGCCTCAGATCTAGAACACATGGGTCACTTGGAAAACGTACCCAGGGATCAGAGGGAGAGTTGAGAGAATAAAGCTCGACTCTGGGTCATGGAGATGTCCATTCTGAGGGAAATTGAGCCTTCATCCCCACAGGTTCTTCCAGGGACTCAACTAGATCATCTGCCCAAGTGAGAGAGACACATGGGAGAAGTATGCATCCCCAGGCTCCTGTCTCCCCTTGGGTGTGGACGGCCAATGAGTAGGAAGGGCCTGAAGTGAGAGATTCGTGAATTTGCTTGAATCAGTGGATTGTTTGCAAGACCCTGGCTGGATCAGGGCCAAGGCCCTGGGGTGAGAATTGTCCTCAGAACCCAGCCAGAGTGACTCCCTCTTGCCATGTACCACCCTCCTGTGTGCCCAGGGCTGAGGCTGTGCCAACAAGGCCACTCGTCACTGAGGCTGGACAGTGCTAACAGAGACCAGCAGAGCCTCCTGACAAGGACGAGGTGGAGCGGAGCGCACACGTCTTTCCCCACAGCCTCTTCCTGCTTTGGGTCCTGCTCCTGCTGTTTTACTCAGTGCCGTATAAAGCAGTAACCCCGCACAGGCTGTTGGCAACTTGCATGGTGCTTCCGAGGGCAAGCTGTCTACTGCTCCCCAGTGAGCCCGACCCAACTCAGGGACCCCCAAGCTGCACTCGTCCCCGCGTCCCCGCCATTCTTTGTCTCTCGCACCCCCTCACAGTTCAGAGGGAGATATTTTTATATCTCCCAAGGAAATTCATGAAACAGTCCCAGAGGATGTGAGCCAGGGATGGACGCAGTCCAACCTGTCCTCGCCAAGTCAGTGAGACATGAGGGCCAGAGAACATTCTCCAGCCCAGATGTGTGAGCCGAGCTTTCTTGAGCAGGAGGGAAATGGTGAGACGTGGAGGGGGGCACACTAGGCAGCAGGGCGCCCCAAGGCAAAGGCCAGCAGGTGCCAGAGAGGCTGCAGGACTGGGGCCGCTGGGTTGCTGGGACGGGTGGCGGCCTGCAGAGGTGGCCCCGGGCCGCCACCTTGTGGGCAGTCGTGGCATAACGCTCCAAGCAGGAAAGAAAATGTTCTCTTCAGTTTTCAGTCATCTGGAAGAGAACATTCTCCAACAGTGAAGATTATGAAACTATAGACTGGAGAGAGAGAGAGACAGAGAAAGAAACAGAGAGAGAAAATGAGAATGAATCGGGTGTAGTGGTGTACGCCTGTAAGTCTGTAATCCCAACAATGGGAAGTCTGAGGCAGGAGGATCGCTGTGAGTTCAAGGCCAGTCCGGGCTACATAATGAGAACTTATCTCAAAAAACCAGACAGACAGAGAGAGAGAGACAGACACACACACACACACAAAGAGACAGAGAGAGAGAGAACTTGGAGAATGACCTATAGGAAGGAAAGACACAAAATAAGAGAAGCAAACAAAACAAAAATTTTCTGATGAAGTTACATATGGTGGCACACACCTATAATCCCAGCTACTCAGAAAGCTGAGGCAGAAAGACTGCAGAGCATCCTGCAAAATTTAGCAGGTTTTTTCTCAAAATAAAAAGGGCTTGAGATGTAGCTCAGTGGTGCAGTGCTCCTGGGTTCAATCCCAAGTACAACAACAGCAAAAAACCATCGTGTTGACTGGGTGACTTGTACACATTATTGCCCACGATATTTGCTGACCCTCAGAAACCGGATCCTTCTGCACCTGTCATAAAAGTTGGCAGTTGGGTCTTTCTTTGAGGTGAGCAGTAGGAGAGAGGTCTGTGTCACTTTTTAGCACTAACGTTCACAGCTGCAAATGACTGTGCTGTCTTCCTCTCTGCCACAAGATGCTGATATCCCCAGTGCAGGCAAGGCCATTAGCCTGCTTGTGCACCTGTGGTGTTAGAAGGAAAGAAACCATTGTCCTAGAAAGCCATGGAGAACTGGGCTTGCTTGTTACTGCATCATAACTTAGTTTATCCTAACTGATGCATTAGAAGAACTACTGTCATTAGATGAACAGTTTCCTGAGTCAAATGTCGCTTACTGTGGATTTGTCAAACCCTCAGAGAGTAGACTGGAGAGGAGCTCAGACTGAAGTCTCTCTCCTAGGAGGACCTTGGTTAAGAAGCTTTGGGCAATTCACACGCCCTGTGTGTGACTGAGCATTTCCATTGTAAAATGCATTATTGGGGCAGTAAAGCAAGTGAGAGAACTCAGGTAAGGAATTGTGCTGCAGTCACAGAGTGTATCTGCAAGTGGGTCCTTAGTACATTTCCCCTCATGTTCACTACAGTCCTGGCTCTGTGGGCCTGGGCACTCACTGATGTAACCATTCCTAGGTGACAAGAGGGGAGACCCAGGGCCAGGTGTAGTGGTGCATGCCTGTAATCCCAGCACTCAAGAGGCTGAGGCAGGATGATTGCTGCAAGTTCGAGACCAGCCTGGGCTACAAAGTGAGTTCAAGGCCAGCCCAAACTACATAGTGTGACCCTGTCCTGATCATCCTGAATGTAGCTCAGTTCCTGGTTCACATCACAGTGATACCTAGTGCTATGGGTAAAAGTGCAGAACCCAGAGCAGTGAAGATACTGCTCCAGGCCCCCTTTCTACAGAGCACAGCAGCCCCTCTCCAAGAAGTAACCCCGTCTGATGGAGACCACTACGAAGCAGCCCTGAGCAGGACTTAAATTAATCAACTGACTTTCCATGTTTACTTGTCCAAGGCCTGGACTCCTTGTTGGGTGATTGACTCACAGTAAGTGAACCTCTGTGAGTCACTGATCCCTACTAAGGCCTGTAATGGTGGATGAAGCTGGAAAGCCTCAAAGGATAAGACAAGATCACAGCCAAGGACAACTGGATCTAATCTCAACTAGATAAAGACTGTAGCCTCTGGCATCTCACTCCTGGTGGATTAATTTAATACCTTACTTAGAATCTTCCGGCTGGCTAGCTTTCTGCCTGGTGGC
>NW_004955442.1:4183478-4197192 GCF_000276665.1 Chinchilla lanigera
GATGAATACCATACTGTACACAATGGAAATACAGTACACCACTACCACTTGCACAAGTTTGCCAATGTGAGATTGTACACGGCACACTATTGGCTAATGGAATGGAAGGTGACCAACCACAGCACTGTGTTCTGTATGATGGGTACTGATTGACTCAGTAACCATAGAATCGGTCTGTTTACTCTTCCGCACTGTGCCCACATGTTCAACATCTCTCCTTGTCCACTTCACATTGAGTACCCATATAAAATTTTACATGTTGTTAAAATTATGTAGGTTCAAAAGTGTAGAAAGTGTTTAAGAGCATATGAAGTGTTTATAAGAGTGGGAAAGGTTAATAAGAGGGTGGAAAAGGTTTATAGCAGTGTGGGAAGGGTTTATAAAGCCTCAAAATATATATAAATAATAAAATAGATATACCACCTCTACTTCGTGGATTTTCCACCTATCACGGGGTTCTCTCGAGCATAACTCCTGTGAAAGGTAAGGGATCACTGTACAGGCCATCCAGAGAAGGCCTTGGTTTTAGCCCCAAGAGAATCTCAAATTCTCTGAGAGGGCTTTGACCTCCTAGAGCCCTGAAATCATTCCATTTGCCTCTTTTTATTTAGCCTTCACCGTACACTCATTCAGGAGCTTGCAGACCTGGTCAGCCCGCAATAACTAAGGGACATTATTAACCTGATACCTCTTCAGTGACACATCCACACCCTGAGCCAGTGAGGGCCTGGTGTTTTCAAGTACAGTGAGGCCTGCTGTGCGCACCCCAGCTTTGCAGCTCATGGCCTCCCCAGGCCCCTCTGCTCCACAGCCCCCGTCACCAGGGCCCTTCACAGAGATGCCTGCCCCTGGGTCCCTCCGTCTCCCCGCCTCCTGCACTTGCCTCTGTCTTTCCTCCTTGCACGCTCTTCCCTCTCTGCTTCCCTGTCCTCCCCTCTGCTCCCCTCCCCTCTGCTCCTCCTTCTTCCCTTCTCTCACTCTCCTCTCTCTCTCCTTTGACTTTCTCTGAACCTCTTACCCCCTCTCCATTCAGCTTCCTGTTTCTCTCTGTCTCTCCCTGTTTCTCTTAATCCCACCTATCTGTCCCTCCATCTGCCCGTCTGTCTATCTGTCATGCCCTTTCCGTCTTTCCTACCTCATCAGCTCCTCTTCTCACTCCCTGTCTCCATCAGTTCTTTGCACAGCTCTCCGTCTCTCTCCACCTCTTACCATGCACCCTTTCTGTCTTCACCTCTTTCTTGCCTCCCTCTTCTTCCGTCTCCCTCTCTCCCTCCCTCCTTTTCTTCCTTCCTCCTTTCCACTCTCTCCCCTCCACCTCTCTTCCTCCCCGACTCTCTGCATTTCTTTTTTCTCCCTCACTCCCACATCTATCGGCCCCTTTCTTCATTCTGGACCAAAGCCTCTCATCTTGTAGCTGGAACTTAACCAAGTTCCACCTAGGAGAGAGACTCTGGTACGAGGCCCTCTGCAGTCGTAAGTTCTGAGATTTTGAACTGGACCAAAAGCGCAGGGGCAGAACCTCCCTGGCTCCCTCCCGTTCTGTCCTATGGGGCTCAGGCAGTGCAAGGCCCATGGAGATCTGGTTCAGAGAGACTGCTCCCGCATCCAGTACTGCACTTTGAAGATGCCCGCTCTGTCCTGGAGCAATGAGGACAGCCAGACCTTGACCCCAGGGCTGACTACCTCTCCACATAGCAAGAGGGGCAGCCCTGTGGGTCACAGTATTATAGACAGCTAGATTAGGTAGAAATATTATAGGCAGCCAGATAGAGCTGGACCCTCAAAGGAATCAGTGCCGAAGATAAGAACAGATTACAACTGTGGCTGGAGGCACATCTGTTGGAGGCCAGGTCTCAACATAAAGATGGAATGACCAGACCTACATGCTTTCCCGAGGGATAAGCAATATACTATAGTCGGTGTTACCTAGTCCAATAAAGTCTAGAGGGGCATCAGTCCCCCGACCCATGGGTGACCACAACCTCCCAACTCATCTCCTCCAAAAAAGGTCCTTGTTACATGACTTGCTTCCCCACTGGACCAACATTACCTGAGCGGCTATATTTGTAATCTTATTGGTTGATCATAGTTTTGTCCCACGTTGTACCCACCTTGTGGTTTTGCTCTATAAAACTTCCTTTGAGAAGTGGGCTCGCTGGCAACCCACTGGGGCCCTGGACCCTTCCTGTCTCTCGGAAGCTGTCTCTCCCAATGAAGTTTTCCTATTCTTAACCTCCATTGTTCCTTAAAATATATTCTTCAATTTTAGAGAACCAAACTCATCAGATCTGACATCTAGCAAGTTGAGAGGTATATTTCCCTTATATCATTTGCACGTCCTATATCAATGGGGCTGCTGAAGAAAGGACTGGATTCGGGGTGCAGGGGAGGGACCAGACATGTCCTCCAGCTCCTTCCTGGAAGGGCTCCCCACCCCTGCATGCTGCTCTGCCCACCCCTCAGTTAAGGATCCTGCAGAGGTTACTGTGCTCCTGGGATTTGAGAAGGAAACGCTGCCCCCAGCCGGCTGTGACAGCTCGGGCTCTGTGCTATGGGGGTAGCTGGCACAGTGAGGGGATGTCACCTACAGGGCCCCTCAACGCTCTCCTTTAGACACAGTCAGGGGCCACTTTATGGGGACAGATGGCTGTCTTATCACCAGATACGCCTATGACCGGCAGGCCCAGGTGCTCAGCAATTTTTTTTTCTTTTTTTTTTTTGGAGTAATGAGGATTGAACCCTTGTACTGAGCTGCATCCTGGCCTTTTTTATTTTTGAGACCAGGTCTAAGGTGCTCAGTTGCCCAGGCTGAGTTTGAACCTGTGCTCCTCCTGCCTCAGCTCCAAAGTGCTGGGGTTGCTGGACCAACCACAGTCAGCTCAGGTAATGTTTATGACTCCCAAAACACAACCACTGCCCAGATCTAGATAACAGGGTGTTCCCCCAACCTGGAGGCTCCTTTCAGCCCCTTCAGGTCAGTATCACCCCCAGGGGAAGGTGCTTCTGCCTCCAGCACCAGTTTCTGCCTGGCTCTGCAATCTGTGTGCACCGAATCACACGTGCGCTCTGGGGTGGCCAGTGGATCCTCCAGAAAGCGGAGATTAAGGGGATGTTGGACTGCAGGAAGCACTATGGAAAATAAAAGGGGAGGCAGGATCAGCCAGGAAAAACTCCAGAGCACACTGTAGATCCGGCACCATTTCTCTTCAGAATAACCACCACCCACCAACCAATGCCAAGGGCCTCCTCACATGTGGAAATGCCTGTCCTGCGAGGCTAAAAGAATTTCAGTTATTTTGAACAGAGCTCATATTTTCCTGGGCACATGTCTTCTGTGACATTCTGTGGTACCTGATAAATTTTCTGTTCATGCTTGAATTGAGAAGAATGCTGTGCATATCTACAGATAACAAAACCAGCCTGCCTCCAGGGCTACAGCTGTGAATATGACTATGAACGCGTTCTCATAACTGTCCTTTCTTTCTGCATCTGGAGAGCCGGGATTTAATGGAGTGGAGTCTTTTCAAATAATTACACATATTTTGTCCCAAGCTATACAGAACTTTAGTTTGATGAACTTCAATGAGCAACTTGTGATGAGCTGTGTTGAAATAATTTTTTTGAAACAATGAGAATGGTGTGGATCCAGCACATGCCAGACCTTTTACACCATGTTTTATGGGTCTTTTTCAGGCTCTTATTCCTCTCAGTGTCCTCAGAAACCCATACAGTCTCACCTCATTCACAAAACTGAGACCGTCCCCAAAGAGAGCTGGTGTCGGGGCTGAGGGCGCAGGGAAAGAGTGGGAACAGTACCTGGTGGGAAACGTAGTCCTAGGTACCAGGGGTGGCTGAACTGGAGTGAGAGGCCTCCACCTGGGCAACTGACTCTGAGGCCCAGGCAGCCATCTGCTGAGCTAGAAATTCCTTTACTGTGATTCTCCTTGGATGCCATGAGCTCAGACAGAAAGACTCTCCTGAAAGAACCAGGTGAAGTTTCTTTCACACTGATCCAGAACCTTCCACATCCAAGGGAATCACTCACCACTGCCCAAGGGAACAAGGAAATGTTGAGGAGAATTTGCCAGGCTGCATGTGGCACTAGAGCACTGCTGCAAGCTCTGAGGACCTCACCTGGCCTCCCCACTGCCTGCTCCTGCTGCCTCTGGGCCCCATCGCCATGAGCTGGACCTACTGCCTCCTAGCGCCTGTCTAAGTCCTTCTTTTCCCCTTCCTTTTGTTGCTCCCAGGAGATTGGCTCTCTTTCCTTTGTGCCTTGGGGCCCTCACTGGTGCTCTTCTTAGGGTAGTCACTACTTTTATGCCCTATGATGTGTATGACCCTCAGGACTTCACAGGCCCACGAGGTCAGGGTGTGACTCATCCTTCACAGAGACAGACACTTGGACAGTGTTCAATACCATCTGCTACACTGATATATTTGTCTTGTATCAGTAACACCTTCCTGCTCTACAAGAGGCACCTGCTCCCCTGCTCAGGATGAGAGGATTATGTGACACATTGTGTAGCCTCAGAAACTTGAGAAAAGCCACCCTGTCCTCAGCTGGCTTTACCCTCTTCTGTATGGCAAAGAAGATTGTGGGTGCTACACAATATTCATGCCTCGAGGTGTCCCTTTTTCCTCTTTTCCATACATACTTGCCATTTCTCAACCCCTGTCCCACCAAATATACAGGTAGCTGGGGCGTGAGCTTGTTGACCTTTCACCTTTCTAGCACAGAGCCCACTGTGTCTAAGACAACCTTGTATGTGTCTTATTTCTATCTTACAGGCAGATGTTGGAGAAAGAAAAATCTACGGAGAACTTGACAAATGTTATTTCAATGAATGTCCCAGGAATGTGAAGGTGACCTACTCACCTTAGCCATAGGGCTTTCCCTGTACACAGTAACTTTGGTGGGGAGCAAATATTCCCTGTTCTAGATTAAAATTATGTGATGTGTATATGGAATTTTGCTCTTGGGAATTAAATCATCTGTTACAGTGTTTTTTTCTTTTGAGGTTCTATTTATCCTTAGGGAAGCTCATATCAGGGAGAAAGAAATGAGATCTGAAGAAGGGAGGCTGGGGATTTAGCTCAGCGGCACAGTGTCTGCCTGGCAAGAGCAAGGTCGTGAGTTCGCTTCCCGGTACCAGAAAAAAAAAAAAAAAAGAGCTCTGAAGAAGGGCAGGTGGAAGGTAGACATAGTAGTACACACACCTGTAATCCTAGCACTCTGGGAAGCTGAGACAGGAGTATCGGAAGTTCAAACCCAGGCTGAGGAACTTAACAACTTGGCAAACTTGTCACAAAATAAAAGAAATGTTTAAAAGGCATGAGTATGTAGCTCAGTGCAAAGGTGCTAAGTTCAACCCCTAGAACCAAAAGAAAGGGGGGGAGCAGTTTCAGGAAGAAAAGGGAGATCCTACAGAAGGAGCGAGGGACAAGCAGTAGCGCTCATCATCTAAATCAGAGAACTGAAGAGCCTTACCTTAGTCTGTTTTTTAGTGTGATTAAATATACGTAACGTAAACTGAACTCTTTCCCATTTTGTGTCCATTTCAGTAGTGCTAAGGACAGTCACAGTGTTGTACAATTTTTCTTCTTAAATGTCTGTTCTCAAATCTTCCTTAAAGCCAAGACAAGTAAAAGTGGAAAGGGAAGATGAAGTAACAATTGTGAAGGGGAATATGAAAACATTATACCAATTCTATCAGGAGAAAAACAAGGCCACAGGAGACTAATCTTCATGTTCGTTGATGTAAATACTGTTTTAGAGAATGTGTCAGCAAAAATAGACAACTGTAATTTCTTTTAGAATCATTTCTGCAATATTTTTGCCAAATTCAGGGAGAGAAGAATCATACTGACAGTTGGTCCTTTGATTTCTGTCACCTGCATATCTCTTGACCATCACACAAGGTTTTTGTAATTGGTCCAGGGAGCAGGGTTATTGGAGACCCTGGTGCCAGCATTGCTGACTTCTTTCTGAATGCCCTCACGTCTGTTTATAGTGCTCTTTCAATTTTGATCCCAGTACATTGTACCTTGTGTCATATGCCTAGTCATTTTTAATTAACTACAACACAGCTGGTAAAAAATATTCAGAAAAATCTGTCTGGAATGATGTTATCTTATTATAGTCAAGATAGGAATTTATTTCTTTTTTCTTTTTTTTTTTTTGGTAGGATTTTACTTCTGACAGAGGTGGTCAAGGGCCCTAGCAGCACTGATTCCCTCTATAGTGAATTTTTCCCTGTGTCCCAAAGATCTTTTAGTGTGATCCCTGGTAAGTCAAGTGTCAAACTGAAAATCCTTTGCCCCAGAGCCCTGAACCAAGTGGTGTGAGGCAACAGAACAAATTGAACTTTTTAGACCATTGCCTTCTGCAGCCTTCGCTGCCAATGAATCAACCTTGTTACAGCAGGTTCACATCAACCTGATGCTTTCTCAGCTGTCACTGGTGTCCAGAAAGCAACACACAGACATCAAGGTGGTTCAGATCATATCTGAGTTCAGCTGGATGTTACTAGCACCAGGATTTGCCTTCCCACTCATTCTGGATCTTTGAAGTAGATGACAGGAGCTACACTCTGGAATCATGGAAATGTCCCATGGTGTTAAGAACAGCAGTTCCTGGAAAGCTCCCCCTAAAGCCAATTGTCTGTGTCATAGCACCAGCCTCTGAGAATCAGAGCTCCCCCTCGCCAATCAGTGGAAACTCCCTGCCTCATCTCATGCGTTAAGGTGGTCAGGCCTGGCATTCCAGGTTGCAGTAAAATGGGTGTTCACCTTGCCAAGTATCTGGTAGGTGTTTTTGTATACACATTGTATTTTTACTCATGCATAAAAATATGAGGAGAGACAGGAAACCTGGCCACAGGCCAGAGTGATTTTTCTTTGTGGTCCAGTGGGAAATTTCCATTCATTCCCCTGATTACAATTCAGTCTGTGTGTTTATGAGGAAGCCTGGGAAGGGACCTTCCAATAATGGCCTTCAGGATTCTGGGGGCAGGGAAGGTAGAATTTCACAGGAGCTACGGGATAGTGTGTATTTCTTTTCCATCTTAGGATGAGGGCTGCACTGCCTGTCACTCTGTTTTTTCTCCTTAGCTCAGGGTTCATACATTGGAGTGGTGGTGGTGGGGCACAGTAGGCGCTGTCTCTCTCAAGAAACAGGTGCAGGATAGTGAAGAACATTTTTCAGAGTGCTTCTGATGTTTTAAGAAGAAGCCACAGCAAGCCCAAATGAATTATCTAGTAATACACCTCAAAGTCTTAGAAAAACAAGAACAATCCAAATCCAAAGTTAATACAGGGAAGGAAGTTATAAAAATCAGAGCAGAAATTAATGAAATTGGACTAAAAAAGATACAAAGAAATAATGGATCAAACAGCTAGTTCTCCGAAGAGTAAACAAA
This sequence comes from Chinchilla lanigera, assembly GCF_000276665.1. Classification (NCBI taxonomy): domain Eukaryota; kingdom Metazoa; phylum Chordata; class Mammalia; order Rodentia; family Chinchillidae; genus Chinchilla; species Chinchilla lanigera. The sequence goes on from NW_004955442.1 coordinate 4,190,900, forward strand.
ATTAAAAAAAAAAAAAAAAGACCTTAACCAATCCTACAAAAAAAGAAAGACCCAGATTAATGCAAGGAGAAATTTTAAAAAGTAAAATCACAATGGATACTGCCAAAATCCAGAAGATTATTAGTAACTACTACAAAAACCTGTACTCCAATAAATTGGAGAATCCAAAAGAAATGAAAAGAATGCTAAATATATATGAATTACCAAAACTGAACCAAAAAGATATAAAAACCTTCAATAATCCAATATCAGGCAATGAAATTGAAGTAGCAATAAAAATCCCACCAGCTAAGCCTAGAATACATAGATTCCCTACTGAAATGTACAAGGACTTCAGGGAAGACTAAAGCCAATACTCTTCAAACTCATTAATAAAATTGGAAGGGAAGGAGTACTCCCAAAGTGATTCCTGGAAGCAAGCATTACCCTGATTCAAGAACAAGACAAGCATCCACCCCGAAAAGAGTGCTGTAAGCTAATCTCTTTCATGCACATAGATGCAAGAACCCCCAACAAAATACAGTACTGGCAAACAGAATGCAACAAATCACCAAAAAGATCATACATCATGACCAAGTGGACTTCATCCCAAGGGGCAAAGATGGTTCAAATCAATAAATGTCACACATTACATAGATAGAAACAAGGACAAAAATTATATGATCATCTTAATAGTTGCATAAAAAAGGTTTGATACAATCCAACATCCACTCATGGTAAAAACCCTGAAGAACGGGCCAGGGATATAACTCAGTGGCACAGTGCCTGCCTGGCAAGTGCAAGGTCCTAAGTTCGATTCCCAGTACCAAAAAAAAAAACTTAAGAAAATAGATTTAGGAGAACTTCACCTCAATCTGATCAAATCCATTTATGACAAATCTACTGCCAGTATCATATTAAATGGGGAAAAATTGAAAGGTTTCTTACTAAAATCAGAAACAAGACAAGGATATCCACTCTCACCATTCCTGTTCAATATAGTACTCAAAGCATTAGCCAGACTGATCAGGCAAAAGAAAGAAATAAAAAGGATACTAACAGAAAAGTCAAGGTACCATTGTTTCCAGATGCCATGATTATTAGACAAAAAAAATCCATTCAAATACTCCTAGAATTAATAACAAAATTCAGCAATGTAGCAGGATACCATATCAAAAGCGTTCCTGAATACCAATAATGAACTCACTGAGAAAGCAGTTAGGGAAACATTACCATTCACAATAGTATCAAGAAATATTAAATACTTCAGCATTAACTTAACTAGGGAAGTAAAAGACCTGTACAGTGAAAGCTGTGGCACTCTGAAGTAGACCTTAGAAGATGGAAAGACATCCCTGTTCCTAGATAGGTAGAACCAATATTGCCAAAATTGCCATACTTCCAAAACTGATACACACGTCTAATGCAGTACCAGTCAAATACCAACAGCACTCCCCATAGAAATAGGGAAAACAATTCTAAAATTCACATGGAGAGAGAAGAGACCCAGAATAGCAAAAGCAATCCTGGGCAACAAAAGCAAAGCAAGAGGCACCACAGTCCTAGACTTCAAGTTCTGTTACAAAGCTACAGTGATTTTTAAAAAGCATAGTACCTGCCCAGAAACAGACATTTGGATCATCAGAACAGAATAGATAATGCAGAAACAACCCCAAGAACATTCAACTACTTGATCTTTGACAAAGGGGCCAAAAACATACATTCAAGGAAAGACAGCCTCTTTAATAAATGGTGCTGGGAAAACTCTCTATCCACATGCAGAAGTTTGACTCTAAACCCATATCCCTCACCATGTACTAAACTAAAATCAAAATGGACCAAAGATCTTCATATTAAAACAGAAATGATTGAGCACGCCATGGTGTCACACCTATAATCCCAATACTTGGGAGGCTGAAGCAGAAAGATCACCAGGAGTTCAAGACCATCCTGGGCTCTTTTGTGACTCTGAGATCCTTCCGAATTGCATAGTGACCCTGTCTCAATAAAATAGAAAAAACAACAACAAATTGGATTGTATCAAATTTAAATCTTCTGCAGCAGAAAGGAAGCAGTCGATAGAGTGAAGAGACAACCTACAGGATGGGAAAATAGTTTGCCAGTTAATCTTTGGGCAGAGAACTAGTGTATAAAGAACTCAAAAAAATTAGACTCCTCCAAAACAAAAGATCCAATCAAAAATGGACAATTGAAATAGATACATCTCAGAAAAAGGAGTACAAGCAGCCAATAAATACACAAAATATGTTCAATATCTCATTAGAGAAAGCAATTTTAAAACAACACTAAGATTCCCTCTTGCCCCAGCAAGAATGACCATCATCAAGAAATCAAATAATAACAAGTGTTGGGGAGGCTAAAAGGAACATTTCTACATGGCTGGTGGGAGTACAAACTAGTGCAGCCACAGTGGAAATCAGAATGGAGATTCTTTAAAAAAAATAAATATTTGCAGATGACATTACACTCTACATAGAAAACCCCCCAAAACTCCGCTACAAAACTGTTAGATTTAATAAGTAAATTCAGTAGTGTAGCTGGATACAAAGTCAACACTCAAAAATCAATAGCCTCCCTGTACACAAATAACAAACTCACTGAGAGAGAAATTAGGGAAACAACACCTTTCACAATACCATCAAAAAAAAAAATGAAATACCTAGGAATCAACCTAACAAGGGATGTAAAAGACTTCTATGCTGAAAACTACAGTACTCTGAAAAAGGAGAATGAAGCAGATATCAGAAAATGGAACAATATCCCTTGCTCGTGGGTAGGAAAAACCAGTATAGCAAAAATGGCCATACTTCCAAAGCTATTAGACAAATTTATTGCAATTCCAATCAAAATTCCAACTACATTTCTAACAGAATTAGAGAAAATAATCCTAAAATTTATTTGGAACCAGGAGAGACATAGATAGCAAAAGCAATTCTGGGCAGCAAAGGCAAGGCAGGTAGCATCACAGTCCCTGACTTGAAATTATACTCTAAAGCAACTGTGATTTAAAGAAAAAGAGTGGTACTGGCAAAAAAAAAAAAAAAAAAAAAACATAGACCCAGAGATCAATGGAACAGACTAGAAGATGCAGAAACAACTCCACACATATTCAACCACCTCATATTTGACCAAACACATACACTAGAAGAAAGATAGCCTCTTTAATAAATGGTGCTGGAAAAACTGGCTCTGCACATGTCAAAAGTTAAAACTGGAGCCATATCTTTCACCATGCATTAAACTACATTTGAAATGGATCAAATATCTAAATATTAAGATGGAAACATTAAATCTTCTGGAAGATAGAATAGTTAAAATTCTTGAAGACATTGGTGTAGGCAAAGGCTTTATGAATAAAACCCCAATCGCACAGGAACTATCACAAAGAATCAACAACTGGGATCTCGTCTTATTATGAAGCTTTTGCACAGCAAGAGAGACCACAAACAGAGTGCAGAGGCAACCCACGAGGTGGGAAAAATGTTTGCCGGATGTTCCTCAAAGGTTTACTATCAAGAACATATAAAGAACTCAAAAAAATCAGACTTCCCAAATTTAAAGACTCAATGAAAAAATGGGCATTGAAGATGAATGAACATGTTCAGCTGACGAAATACAAACAGCAATTAAATATATGAAAAAATGTTCAACATCATTGGTCATTTGAGAGATGCAAATTAAAACAGCACTGAGATTCCATCTCTCCCCAGAAAGAATGGCTATTATCAAAAACTCAACCAATAAGAAATGCTAGAGGGGCTGTGGGGAAAAAGGAAGTCTTTTGCACTGTTGGTGGAAGTGCAGACTGGTACAATCGCTGTGAAAATCAGTGTGAAAATTCCTAAAAAAAAAACTAGGATGAGAGGTCCCATTTAACCCAGCTATTCCCCTTCTGGGTATCTTCCCAGAAGGATTAAAAACATTGTACCACAGTGATATATGTGCACCCAATCTTTATAGCAGCACAATTTGTAATAGCCAGATCTTGGAAACAACCCAAATGTCCATCAGCCAAGAGTGGGTAAAAAAGATGTGGTCTTTTTCTATAATGGAGTATTACTCAGCCATAAAGAAGGATAAACTGGAGACATTTATAGGTAAACGGATGCAACTTGAGTCCATACTTATATGTGTAATAAACCAGACACAAATGTGTAAGCATCATACTGTCTCCCTAGTACAAAAAGCTGAAAGAGTAAATATGATCCAAAATGCACAACAGATATTGTAAAATGGGAAGAAACTTCAAAAGGAAAGAGAAACTGGTTTAGGGGAATGGGAAAGGGGAAGGAAAGGAAAAGCAAAAGTAAAAAATACATATATACATGTATATATAAGAATAATTAAGACACATAGAGATGCTGCTAATTTCTCTCAGTCCACTGAAAAGATAGGCTTGTCCTAATATGTCTGGACAATTAAATGCTGATATCTCATACTCTGAGTAACTAATTCAAAGATAACAATGCACACTGTAGCAACATGTTGACCACTGTTACCCTCCTATCATATTGTTCTGGAATTTTGTTTTTATGTGTATGTGTTTAGTGTGAGTTTGGGGTTTTTTTTTCTTTAAAATAAATAGAAAAAATAAATAAAACTAGAAATTTCATTCAGCCCAGTTCTTCCCCTCTAGGTATCTTCCTAGAAAAGTTAAAGACCTCGTGTTACAGCAGTGTGTACACACCAGTATTTGTAGTGCTGTGATTCATAATAGCTAAATCTTGGTTGTGGCCTTTATGTCCACCCACAAATGAATGGATAAAGAAAACGTGGTACTTACACACAGTGGAGTACTACTCTGCCATGAAGAAAGATAAATTTGAGTCACTTTTAGGGAAATGGATGCACCTTGAGACCACAGTGCTAAGTGAAATAAATCAGCTTCAATACTGCAAGCAAAGTAAAAGATACGTAATAGGAAGCAGGGCAATGCATCTTTTGTAAAAATGGAAGGGACCAAACCATGGGGGTGGGGACAAAAAAGAATTAGGCATGTTACATACTTGAACAATTCCCCATGAGAAATGTAATCATCATCTGCAGCAATTTTAATAAAAATTTAAAATAGAAGAAGCCTCAGAATTTTGTCTGCTTTTTTCTTTTTTTTTTTTGTCTTTTTGAGACAAGTTCTCACTAATCAGTTCAGCCTGGTCTTGAACTCACTTTGTGAGCTGGCCTCGAGCCCACAACGATCCTCCTGCCTCAGCCTCCCAAGTGCTGTGATTACAGGCATGCATCAGCACGCCCGGCTTCTCTGCTATTTCTTATTTAGAATGCCTTCTTCATCTTTCAGATCAGAGAAAATCTAAAAGCAGCCGGCCAGATGGACATGTGGGCAGAGGCCACAGCCAGACAGAGCAGGCCAAAGCACCTTCTAAGGCCAGGCGGCAGCAGCAGCTACATTCTGCCTCCAGATCTCCCCACATTGTGTTTTTTGCAAGTGTGTGCTCTACTGGGACCTGCATCCAGTGCCTTCACACTGAGCTACATCCCTCCTGTTTTTTATTTTGAGACAGGATCTCAGTAAGTTACTGCAGGCTGGTCTTAATCTTGAGATTCAGCCTCCCAGATCACACTGTGCTTTTTAATGTGGAGTTTTTCTGGAAACAGGCTCAGCCACTCCCTAAAGAAAATAGCCTTTCTCACAGTGAGGAGGATGCTGGGTCCCTCAGGTGCCCCAGCCAGATGGCTCCAAACTCTCTCTCTCAGTGATAGAACTCAGGCCCTATCAGGACTGTGGACTTCCTTCCCCTCTCCCTCTGCCCCCATATCTTACTCTGCACCTAGGAAAATGCCCGGCAGGAAAACACATCAGCTCCTCCTGCCCTCCTGAGTAAGTGGTATAGGCCTTATCTTCTTTTACTGGAAAAACACACAAACCACATTTTAGATTGGGGCTTATAGGTCCCACTGAGAGAGAGAGAGTCTTGTCTCTCAGTGGATAAATATTCTACAATGAAATCTGCTTGAAGACAGCAAGCATTTGTTTACAACCCTTGGAGGCTCTTTTGTCCTTTCTTCTGATTTTAATTTTCTTTGGGAGATACATCACTCAATGAACTATTAAACTTACATGAGATTTTAGTGTTATAATTCTTAGAATTATTATAATTCTCAAACTTTTCATTTAATTCCCATAGTTCTTTCCTTGTTTCACTATTATACTATCAAGTTTGCTTAGTCTTTTTTTTTTTTTTTTTTTGTACCAGGAATCGAACTCAGGAACTTGCACTTGCCAGACAGGTGCTTGTGCTGCTGAGCTATATCCCTGGCCCCTCGTTTATTTTGGG
>NW_004955442.1:4197372-4219358 GCF_000276665.1 Chinchilla lanigera
TTTTTTTTTGTCTTTTTGAGACAAGCTCTCACTAATCAGTTCAGGCCAACCTTGAGCTCACTTTGGAGCCCAGGCTGGTCTTGAACTCGCAATGATTCTCCTGCCTCAGCCTCCAGAGTGCTGGGATTACAGGCTTGCACCACCATGCCCAGCTCTATTTCTATTTTAAAAGTAGTTAATTAATGGACAAATTTGGAAATAAAATTAGAGATTAAAAGATCTGGAAATAAATCTATAGCTTAATAGGCATTAATAACAATATATATATTGAAAAACATGCACCTATGACTTGAAGAAAAAAACTATACTGTTGTTCATGCTCGGGATTTATAGCTATCCCCCATCCAAAGCTGTAGTGATCTTAGTTTATAGCCTGTGCTTTCGTGGAAAGTGATTTTCCCAGTGAATGTTCTTGCTGATCTCTGGCTAGTTTGGGTGCTGATCTCTGGCTAGTTTGGGCCCTGACCTCTCCAAGATTGTTTGGTTTGTGATGGAAGTATGTGACCCAGCGTCTGTGGTGCCTTCCCCGTTGGTGAGGGGACCTTGCCCTCCGGGCTCGCGCGTGGCTCTGGTAACCAAGCCCTCCCCGGTGTGGTGAGGGAGTGAGGTGGTGAGGGAGTGAGGTGGTGGAGGAAGGCGTGCAGCTGGCGGCTGTTCTGCATGAAACACGCGGTCCAGCGCCGGCGGATGCCTTTCCCACAGCAGCTGCTGGCCTCACCTCTCGTAGGCGGGTTCTGCGAAATCTTTGGTATTGTTGGAGCTCTCTTCTGTCCCTTGGCCTTTGTTCTGCGTTTATGCCGGGACCTTACTGGTTTGCTTATTCTTGTTTGTAACACAAATTTACATCAGGAAGTGTAGCGTCTCTAACACTTTCTTTCTGAGTATTACTTTGGCTACTTGAGAACTGTACGATTCCATATGAATTTTAGGGTTGTTTTTCTCTATTTCTGTGACAAAGACCTTTGGAACTTTGATGGGAATTGTGTAGTATGGACATCTTAATTGTGAATTCTTCTCATTAATGAACATGGGTGGTGAACTAAATTTCAACACATGGACATGGATGGTCTCTTCAATCAGTGGTGCTAGGAAATCTGCCTTTCCATGCGGAAAGAATGAAATTGGACCACTGTCTTATGTCAGCTCAGATGCCAGCTCAGAATGGAGAAAGCCCTAAACAGAAACCCTGAAGCCCTTGGTGTAAGGAGAAAATTTCCGTCTCCTGGGCCTTGGGAAAGATTGGGGAGTTATGGTGAAAAGCTCCCACTAAGGAAAGAGGATCTGTGAATGTGTGTGATGTTTATATGGGAAAGAAAACTAACCCAACGCCATCTTGTGTTCTAGTGCCATTTTAAAGCTTGTGTTTTTGCTTCCTTAAGTTTGCTTCTTGTAAATGTTGTCATGTTACCTAACCCGATACCACCCCATTCTGTCATATGACTGCTTATCTCCTGTGTAAAATGTCAAACACATTTGCTCCTTTGTCACAAACTAAGCCCATGTGTTGTAGTATTTCTGTAGCTGCACTAAATCATACCAGCACAACTCCCTAGACCCGGAACTAGAACTGTATAACTATTCTCTCCTCCTGCCCTTTGTGGTTGGTGCTCAGTCATGTACTGTGTGCCCACCACCGGCCCCCAAGAAACTTGCCTGTCTCTGCATCAGGCCTCCACGGTTACTCAATTAAATAAGCACCCTTGCCACAACAGTGTGTGTACTTCTTTAATTTTCAAAAAGCAAAATCTTCCCCAACAGCCCCCAGGGCATGGGGTGGTACTGGGGTGGGTAACTATGACACCATTTACAAGAAAAAAATTATATTGTGTGCTTTGTGCACCTTCACTATTCTTCAACAATATGTCATAATTCATCTCAGTCCCTCTGTTGGTAAATCTGGTATGCGCCATGCCCCCAGCTGCCCTTGCATACAATATCCTGAAGTATCAGAGGTCACATATGTGTCATAGAAAATGTACCCTGGCAAGAAGATGAAGAGTGAAACTGTGGAATCACCTTTAGGGCCTGTATCCAGGAAAGGCCTAGGGTATAAGCATGTTCTCCTGGGGCCTGAGTACCTGTCACAGTTTTGCTCCTCCATGATCAGACATTCTGAGTTAGGTTGCTAGGTATGCAGAGAGAGCCAGTGACATGTGGTGACAGCAGACCTTGTTCATGACTTCCCTTTACTCCCAGTGCTGTGGGACTCAGTGGACTAGAGGAAGTTTGCAGCTATGATTCTGACCTCCTGAAAACTGGAGGGGAAGGTGCCAGGGCTAGGCACCTGCTTCCTTGGGCTTCCAGTGTGCAGTGAGTGCAGTATAGACCTCTGTCGTGTCAACATAGCATTCACTTCTTCTGCTGTGGCAGTCAATATGGCGGCAAGCAGGCCCCCTTCTGTCCAAGGATGTCCAAGGATGGCCCTATGTGCCCTGCTCCTGCTGAGACACTTATGATCAATCAGGAGACAGGGGCCATATGCACCTTTGTGGCCCCTGAGATCTCAGCCACATCCACTGCTTCCAGTGAGAGGTATGATGATCCAAACAGTGTGACCTGAATGGCAAACATATCCCCCATTCCTCTTAGGGCGGCACAAGGAATTGTCACCAATGGTGCTGCAGGGTTTGTCATACACAGGAAAGATGGCTGAGAGCAAAGTGGCTTTTCTCAAGTTTCTTAGGACACACAATGGGCCACACCATCTTCCCATCCTGAACTGGGAGCAGGTGCATCTTGTAGAGCAGGAAGATGTTATTGATACAAGACAAATATATCAGTGTAGCAGAAGGGTATTAAACATCGACCATGTGCCAGGCTCCGTGAGAGGTGAGTCACACCCCTCCCCTCAGGGGCTTCAGATGTCCTGAGAGCCACACACCTCATAGAGTAACCTGGTATTTTCTTGGTTTTTGGCATCAGAAGGAAAGGATTTACCCGGACTGCCTCACAACCGGTGAGAGAGCACTTGCAAGTGGGGAGTGGTTGCAAAGCGAGAGCTTATGGCGATGGAGGATACTACCAGAGGGAAGCAGGGCTGCTCACAGCACAGAGCTTCCTCGTTCTTTTATTTTACCGTACTTTCTGTTGTAGAGTGTTCCATGCCTACTCTCGTATATTTATGATTGCCCCTGCCCTATATTTATCTTTGAAATGTGCATCCCCTGCCAGATGGAAAGTCTCTGGTCCTCTTGGGTGGTTAGTTTGCAGTTGCCTCTCCACTTAGGGTCTTGTTGTCCAATTGGTTGAGGCCATTTCACATCCTGGTCCCACGCACTACTTCCCATCACCAAGACAGCGTCTTGTACGGATCAGCCAGCCTCGATCACCTGCAGGGAAGAACAGCCTGTGCTGACTTGGCCCCCTGTGACCCACTCCCAGTGCTCATGTTTGACCTGCCTGTAATGGGGCACAGAGCTGGGGATCACTGTAACACAAGCACCACGGAGAGGCCCCCAGGGTACAAAAGAGAAAGAGTGAAGAGGACATGGCAAGAGCTTTTGGAGACGGAACTGCAAGGAGCCACCAGTGGGACAGGCAACAGGAGCAGGTAAAGAGGGCCTGGTGAGGTCCTCAGAGCCTGCAGCAGCATTTGTGTCTCACAGGGTAGCTGGATGTGTCTTCTGCATTTCCTTGTACCCCCACAGCACTCAGTCCACAATCTGAGGTAGTGATGACTGATCCCCCTGCATAAGTGAATACTGCAGATCAGTGGGCAAGAAGCCTCGTGTAGTTGTGTCAGGAGATGTGGTCTGAGTTGATGACACCCACAGAGACTCTCAGCGCAGGAAGGTCTATCGCAAAAGATGGCTGCCTGGCCTTCTGAGTATTCAGGACTCTACTTCTCCCCAGGCACTAACGACACCCTTTCCCTGCGCCTTAACCCCTGGCCCTGACAGCAGCTTTCTGTGAGTCTGCCTCAGGCCTCCGCTTATACATGAGCTGGGACCATGCGGGTTTCTGAGGACACGATGAGGAAGAAAGAACTGAAAAGGCCCATAAAGCATCTGCAAAAGTGCCATGGGTTGGGCACTCACCTTTCTCACTGTTTCAAGGGATATACTTCCATGCAGATCATCAAAAATTGTTCATGCTGGGCAAGATGGCACCTGCCTGTAATCTCAGCACTCAGGAAACTAAGGCAGGATTCCCATGAGGTTGAGGCCAGCCTGCACTATACAGTGAGTTCAAGGCCAGCCTGAACTACATAGCAAGAATCTATCTAAAAAAAAATTAGCCCCTCTAGATACAGAAAGAAAGTAGACTTGTAAGAATGTGCTCTCAGCCGGGCATGGTGGGGCATGCCTGTAATCCCAGCACTCTGGAGGCTGAGGCAAAAGGATCCTTTCGAGTTTGAGACCAGCCTGGGCTACAAAGTGAGCTCAAGGCTGGCCTGAACTGCAAAGCGAGACCCTGTCTCAAAAAGACCAAAAAAAAAAAGAAGAAAGAAAAGAATGTGCTCTCAATTATATTCATAGTTCTAGACCTGGGACGTGGAACCAAGTCAATCTCATTATCTGTGAAGATGCATGGACAGAGATGCAAGCACTAAAACGAAGTTAAACACAGGCCTCAGAATGTCACAGAGAAAATGTACCCAGGAAAACCAGAGATTTGATCAAAACAACCCAACTCTTTTTGCTTTACAGAACAAACATTTCCATATATGAAGAGGCCCCTGCCAATGGTCAGCAGGCAGTAGTTATTGTGAATTTAGAAATGGCATCAGATCTGTGGTGGGATTTTTCTTGGCCAGTCCTGCCTCCCATCCCTTTTATCCTCCATAGTGCTTCCCCTAATAAATTTCTTGCAGCCCAGTGTCCCCTTAATCTCTGCTTTCTGGAGGATCCACTGGCCACCCCAGAGCGCACGTGTGATTCGGTGCACACACAGTGCACAGCCAGGCAGAAACTGGTGCTGGAGGCAGAAGCACCTTCCCCTGGGGGTGATACTGACCTGAAGGGGCTGAAAGGAGCCTCCAGGTTGCGGGAACACCCTGTTATCTAGATCTGGGCAGTGGTTGTGTTTTGGGAGCCATAAACATTACCTGAGCTGACTGTGGTTGGTCCAGCAACCCCAGCACTTTGGAGCTGAGGCAGGAGGAGCACTGGTTCAAACTCAGCCTGGGCAACTGAGCACCTTAGACCTGGTTTCAAAAATATAAAAGACCAGAATGCAGCTCAGTACAAGGGTTCAGACCAGGATGCAGCTCAGTACAAGGGTTCAATCCCCATTACTCAAAAAAAAAAAAAAAAAAAAAAAAACCCACACTAAGCACGTGGGCCTGCAGAGCCCGAGCAGGCACTGGGAGCTGTCACAGGTGGCTGGGGGCAGCATTTCCTTCTCAAATCCCAGGAGCACAGTAACCTCTGCAGGTCCTTAACTGAGGGGTGGGCAGAGCAGCATGCAAGGGTGGGGAGCCCTCCCAGGAAGGAGCTGGAGGACATGTCTGGTCCCTCCCCTGAGCCCCGAATCCAGTCCTTCCCTCACCAGCAGTCCCGTGACCCACAAGGCTGCCCCTCCTGTTGTATGCAATGGTATTCATCCCACTAGAAGCTCAGGGTCAAGGTGCAGGTGTCCCCACACTGCTCAAGGACAGGGTTGCCAGTGCAGTAGACAATAAGGGGATGCAGGAGCACCCTTTCTGAACCAGACCCCATGGGCCTTCGGCTGCCTGAGCCCCACGGGACAGAAGGGGAGGGAGCCTATGAGGTTAACCCTGTGCTCCTCGTCCAGTTGTAGAATAGTACAGGAGACCTGGGCAAGTGATCCAGAAAATAGGCAGAGATGGGGATCAGGAGAGTGAGAGTGCGGAGAGGGGAAAATAGATATGGGGAAGAGAGGCAGGCAAAATAAATGCACAGAGGCCGGGCATAGTGGCACATGCCTGTAATCCCAGCACTCGGGAGGCTGAGGCAGGAGGATCATTGTGAATTTGAGACCAGCCTGGGCTACAAAGTGAGCTCTAAGGCCAGCCTGAACTGCATAGCGAGACCCTGTCTCAAAAAAGATCAAAAAATAAATAAAGAAATAAAAAGAAATGCACAGAAAGAGAGTTAGAGGCAGGAACAGAGAGGCTTGGGGAGAAAGTGGAAGCAAAGGAGGGAGAAGGAAGCAAATGAGGGAGAGAGAGGAAGGCGCGCAGTTAGGGAGAAAGACACAGGAAAAAGGACACAGCAAGAGGGGGAGTGGAACAGGGAGAGAGTTTCCGGGGAAGAGTGAGGGAGAACAGGAGCCGGTGGGATGGAGCCGGCAGGAGAGGAGGAGGGGCCGGGACACAGACAGGGGAAGATGCAGGAGGAACTGGGAGAAACAGGGAGAGACAAAGAGACAGAAAGAGAGGAAGGGGAAGCTGGTGACAGATCCAGAGAAAGACAAAGAAAAGTGAAGGGAGGAAAGAGTGCCCCAGAGCCAGAGAGACAGCAAAGAGGTGGGCAGAGAGGGGAGTGTGCACAAGGAGGAAAGACAGAGGCAAGGGCAGGAAGCAGGCAGGCTGAGGGACCCAGGGACAGGCCTTTCTGTGAAGGGCCCTGGCGACAGGGGCTGTGGACAGAGGGGCTGGGGAGGCCATGCGCTGTCTGAGGGAGCTCTCTCAACAGGCCTCACTGCACTTAAAAATGCCAAGTCCCCTGACTGGTCTGGTCTCTGGTCTGTCACTGACAATGGTGACTTCCAGGTGATGGGGCTGCCCTGCTCTATAGGGAGAGGACCTCCAGCACTCTCCCAGTGCCTTGATTTTCACCCATGCCAGTAGGCACTCACTGTGATTCAGACCAGGCACTGAATCCCATCAGGGTAACTACGACCCAGAGACCTGGGTCTACCCTCCTATCACTAGTAAGGCTTACATCAGTGAACGACCCCACCAAAAAAGCCTGGACTTTGGTTAACGGGAGGGGAAATGTATCAGGTATACACTCTGAGATATATGCTGTTCCTGGAGCAAAATTCTTTACCTGAGTTCTCTGTTTTGCTTTACTGCCCCAATAATGCATTTTACAATTGAGAGGTACCCCCCTGTGAAAGAAGACTGCACCCCTTCCCCTCTCCTGTCCTATACTCTGAGATTTTGAGAAGCCCACAGTCAGTGACCTTTGACTCAGGAGATTTTTCCTCTGATGGCAGTAGTTCTTCTAATGTACCGGTTAGGCTAATGGCTTTTCCCGCCCTGAGGACATCAACAGTCCTCTGGCAGAGAAGATGGCACAGCCATTTGCAGCTGTGAATGTTTCTGCTAAAAAGATCTCTCTTCTACCCCACATTTCAAAATAAGACCCAAATGCCACCCTGCATGACAGATGGAGAAGAAGAACCCTATCTCCCAGAGGGCCAGCAAATGTTGTGGGTAATAATACATACAAGCTATCCATTCATCAGGAAGTTCTGTATTTTTTCTTTTTTGTCATACTGGGGGTTGAACCCAGGAGCCCTTTAATGTTGAGCTATATCCCAACCCTTTTTATTTTGTGACAGGATCTTGCCCAGGCTGTCTTATAACTTGCAATCTTTCTGCCTCACACTCCTAAAGAGCTGGGGGTACCTTTGTGTCCCACCACATGTAACTTGGTTCAAAAGTTTTTGTTTTGTTTTGCTTGCTTTGCTTATTTTGTGTTTTGCGCCAATCCTCATTCTCTAAGCACCTTCCGCCCTCCCCCCCAGTCTTCACTGTTGGAGAATGTTTTCTTCCATCTGACTAAAACCTGAAGAGGACATTTTCTCTCCTGATTGGATTTCTGTAGTTGTTGTTTGTTTGTTTTTGCTTTTTTTTTTTTTTTTTTTTTTTTTTTTTTTTTTTTTTTTGGTTTTTTTTTTTTTTTTTTTTTTTTTTTTTTTTTTTTTTTTTGTCTTTTTGAGACAGGGTCTCACTCTGCAGTTCAGGCTGCCCTTGAACTCACTTTGTAGCCCAAACTGGCCTCAAACTTGAAGCAATCCTCCTGCCTCAGCCTCCCAAGTGCTGGAATTACAGGTATGTGCCACCATACCCAGCCTCCTGCTTGGATCTTTATGCCACAACTGCCCACAAGGTGGAGGCCTGGGCCACCTCTGCAGGCCCCCACCCCTCACCCCAGCAACCCAGCAGCCCCAGTCCTGCAGCCTTTCTCAAATCTTCTGGCCTTTGCTTTGGGGCGCCCTGCTGCCTAGTGTGCTCCCTTCCATCTCTCACCATTTCCCTCCTGCTCAGGAAAGCTCAGTTTAGCCAGACACGATGGCGCAAGCCTGTAATCTCAGTACTCAGGAGGCTGAGGCAAGAGGATCAGTGCAAGTTGAGACCAGCCTGAGCTACAAAGTGAGCTCAAGCCCAGACTGAACTGCATAGCAAGACCCTGTCTCAAAAAGAGAAAGAAAGAAAAAGAAACAAAAGAAAGAAAGAAAGGAAGGAAGAAAGAAAGAAAGAAAGAAAGAAAGAAAGAAAGAAAGAAAGAAAGAAAGAAAGAAAGAAAGAAAGAAAAGAAAAAGAGGAAAAAAGCTAGCTCACACACCTGGGCTGGAGAATGTCTCACTGACTTGGTGAAGACAGGTTGTGTCTGTCCCCGGCTCACATCCTCTGGGACTGTTTCATCAATTCCCCTGAAAGTCATAAAAATGTCTACCTCTGAAATGCGAAGGGGGCGACAGACAAAGAATGGTGGGGACTAGAGCAGCTTGGGGGTCGCTGAGTTGGGTCGGGCTCCCAGTAGACAGCTTGCCCTCGGAAGCACCATGCAAGTTGCCAACGCCCTGTGCAAGGCTACTGGTTTATAGGGCACTGAGTAAAACAGCAGGAGCAGGACCCAAAGCAGGAAGAGGCTGTGGGGAAAGCCTCGAGTGCGCTGCGCTCCAGCCCGTCCTTGCCAGGAAGCACGCTGTCCAGCTGTGCCGACAAATGCCCTTGTTAGGCTGCAGTCTGGCACAGTCTCAGCATCTGGACAAGGGTCGGGTGAGGGTTGCACTACAGGATGGAGTCACTGTGGCTAGGGTTTGGAGGACAGTTCTCACTACACGGCCTCGGATTCCATTCCAGCCAGGGTCTTGCAAACAGGTTACCTGTTCATGGATCTGTCACTTAAGGCCCTTCCTTCCCCCTGGCTGTCCACATCTAAGGGGAGACAGGAGCCTAAGAACCTAGATGAATCTCTGGAAGATCCTGCTGGACTAAGGCTCAGTTTCCCTCACCATGGTCATAACCTGCTTCGTCTAGCTTTATTATCTCATTATCCTAAGATAGTAAGATGAATCTTATCTTATTATCTTCTTTCTGTACTCTTGATTCTCCCTCTGGTCCCTAGGTATGTCTCCCCAGTGACTCGTCTGTTGCAGAATCCCGGGCCCAGGCTCTGCAGTCAGCGTCTATAGGGAACACTCAAGCTGAGGCCGTGAGGCCTCTTGTTGCCCACAGCCCTGTGCTGCCCTCTGTCCTTGTCCTGGTCGTACCCCCACATCCATCCATGTTTTCATGCCTGTCCCTCCCGCCTGCCAAGACCTCCTTGAGGTGGGCACTGGACCTGGTGCTAAGGAAGTCACCATCCATTCTAGGCACTGAGTGATAGAATGACTGAGCAACTGAAGGCGGCATCAGGATCAGTGCTCTCTTCTCCCCCTTCGCTGCTCTCTGCTCTGTGCTGAGCTCAGCTTGTTCCACTGGCCTGTGCCCCCCACCATAGGCTTCTTTTCTAAATCCAGTGCAGACCAGTGCCCTTGGCTACCTGCAGGGCTCACCAGCACTTGGCTGAGAAGAGCTCAGACTCCAGTGTGGAGGCCTCGACCCCAAGTACTGCAGTCAAGGGACCCAGCCTTGGACACCATAGAAAGAGGCAGAGAGAGACCTGGCATCAAAAATGGAAATTAGTTTGTATTTCAGGTTCTCTGCTTGTTGGCTCTTAGCATCACCCGTCCTCTGTGTCTCCTTGGAAAAGGGGGTGCCTGAGGGGCTGAGGTTGTGCTGAGATCACACACCTGCTACCCGGAAAAGAACCTTTCGCGCTGACCACTGTCACCCTTAGTTGCATTGACCGTGGGGGTGTGACACAGCACCTGGTTCCACTCCTAAGCTACTGATGAGGTGAAAGCATCAGAAGTCGTTGGCTACTTGGGTAGTGCTGGCAGCAGGGATAAAGGGCAACAGACACAGTGCACTACTGCCATTCTTTCCAGCACTGCGCACCTGTTGTGCGCACCTTCCCCGGCTCCCATGGGCCCCAGAGGAGGCACTGTGCAGCTTGGACGGGCAGAGAGCTGAGGCAGAAAGCGTGGGATGGGGCAGTGTTGGCCAGCTGCCCTCGCCCAGGCCGGTCCTGTCTTTTATCGGAACCCTCTGGGACCTGGGCTCATCTTGGCACCTGTTTCCCCACTGCTGTGGTGGGGGGGGGGGAGATTGGAGAACGTGATTTTGAGGGACAACAGGAGCACACAATTCCCTACATTTTTTTTTTTTTTTTGAGACCGGGTCTCCCTATGTAGTTTAGACTAGCTTTGAACACATTATGTAACTCAGGCTGGCCCTGAATTTGCACCAATCCTCCTGACTCAGCCTCCTAAATGCTGGGATTACAGATTTACAGATTACACCACAAGTTTATTTGTGCCACCCGGTTTATTTTAAAAGGTTAAAGCCAGGCATGTTGGAGCGAGCCTGTAATCCCAGCACTCTAGAGGCTGATGCAGGAGGATCACAATTTGTGTTCAAGCCCAGGCTTGGGAATGTATCGATTTAGCCAGACCCTGTCTCAAAACTGTAAAAGTTATTTAAAAAAAAAAAAAAGACAGTGCGGAGCGTGGGTATGTAGCTCAGAGGGAAGACCCTGGATTCACCAGGACCCCAACTGGGAGGAGGCGGGATGTAAGGTAAATTCAGCACTGCCCCTCCCCCAGCCTCCACCCCTTCCCGAAGCCCAGGTGGGCAGGAGGAGCGGGCTGCGGATAACAGCATCAGCAGAGCCCCTTTCTGCTCCCCGTCTCCAAGGACGCATCCCACTGTGTCCCCAGCGCCCAACACGGCCTCTGGAGCCCACACGGGACCAAGGTGCAGAGGTCGGGAGGAAGCTCCACGAGGGCCCAGGTGCCCGCCCCCGCTGGCTCCGCCCGCCCCCCCCCGAGAGGGGGGGAAGGTGAGGCCGGGGCGGAGCCCGAAGGGGGCTCGGCTTGGCTCGGGGATTAAACTGGCCAGGCATCCAGTTCCACACCTGCCGCCCTGTGATGGGTCCGCTACGTCCGTGCGCGTCCAAAATGCTGCTGCTCCTCCTCCTGCTGCTGCTGCCCGGGTCCACTGGCCCCGTAGCCAGCGAGGGTGAGTACCGACCCGGCTCCCTCCGGCCCCTCCGCAGGGACTGCCATGCACCAGCCTCTCCTCTGGTGCACAACCACTCATCTCTGCCGGGCACCCAGAAGCCCTGTGCCCTAGTCCTCTCCTGACCCTGTCTCCCACTCACCTCCCCCGGGGTCTCAGACCTTGCCTTGTCCTTCCCTGGGGGCCTCAGCCTGTGGGGCATTCTCCTCATTCCTTGTAGCCCTCTCTGGAAACCCAGAGTGCCTACACTCCTCTGACCGGTCGGCTTCCTGTCTATGCAGTCTGGGCAGACTCCAGGGGTTGGTGGGAAGCAGAGACAGAAGCAGCTGAGCACAGCAGCTGTCCTCCCAACCTCTCCCTGGGAGTCACCCCCAGAGAGGTCCCTGTGTGACTGCCCATTCCTGGGGTGCACAGATATCGTCAGGGAATATACAGACACCTCAAGCACAGAGAGACACCCAGG
The DNA here is from genome assembly GCF_000276665.1 of Chinchilla lanigera. Taxonomy (NCBI): domain Eukaryota; kingdom Metazoa; phylum Chordata; class Mammalia; order Rodentia; family Chinchillidae; genus Chinchilla; species Chinchilla lanigera. Next base: position 4,209,099 of record NW_004955442.1, read on the forward strand.
TCTCAGCCTTCCCTGGCACTCAGGGGGCCCATACAAGGATCCATGCTGCAATCAACAAAGATGCACCCAAGGGAGCACATGTGTATACAGCCAGGGGACACTTGGGATAGCCCCAGGGCAAGTTGAGACACACACAGGCACAGAAGCACAGAGGCACACATGCATGCAGCCCAGGACCCTGCAGGTGCCCACCAGCCCCGGCACTCCTGGAGGAGGCTGTCTGCCTGGGAGGCTGTCCTCAGGCAAGCAGACAGCAAACAGACCCAGCCTGACCCGCCCCGCCTATGTTGGCACAAAGGGAGTGTTTTCTTTGGTTCCAAACCCAGCATGGGTGTTCACCCTGTGCCCAGGCCACCAGCGGGGCCGTTCCTAGGCCCTGAGATACAGAAAGTGGTCGGTCAGGGGTGGGGATGACTGCAAGCAGAGAGCTTCGGGATGTGGTGCTGGGATAGGGGCCTCACTCTGCAGCTAGGTGAGTGCGTGTCCTGAGGCTTGGTGGATCCAGAGGTCACACACATGAGGAAGTGTGCCAGAAATGCCTAAGCCAGAGGTCTCCTTTATACTGGTGTAACTGTGAGGATGGTGCATGATTCCTGCTGCAAGAGAAAGGAGGCTGGAGCGGTAGGAGTAACCTCTCACTGTGCCTTGGGGTGCAACGGGGCCTCTGAGCTGAGTCCACCGCTCAAGGGAGCTCTGCAAGGTTTGTGGGCTGCTGGGAGAGTGAGGACCAGCATGCAGAGAGCAAGGTGACATTTGCGCTCTAAACTCCTTTTTTACATTTTCTTCCTGACACATCTCTACTCCCCCACCCCATACACTAATATGCTACTTTTTCCACTGAGGAAAAAAACAATTGGATTTAAATTTAGTCCAGGCTCCTCAAAAAAAAACACCTGTTCTAATCAACAGATGAAAGAGCCAGTTGTAGTGACCCTCACCTGTGAATTCCAGTGGTTGGGAAGGCTGAGGCAGGAGGATCACAGTTTAGACCCAACCTGGGCAATTTAATGACTTAGCAAGGCCATATTGCAGATTTTTTTTTTTTTTTTCCGGTACTGGGAATCAAACTCACGACCTTGCGCTTGCCAGGCAGGCGCTGTGCCGCTGAGCTACATCCCCAGCCCCCAGGTTGCAGAATTTTGAAAAAGAGCTGGGGATGTAGCTCAGCACAAAGGCCCTGACTCCAAACCCCCAGTGCCTCAAAAAGAGGTTGGGGAGGGGTTTATGAAAGAGACATGATGGCCTAATGCCAGGCACGAACCTCTACTGTCCTCAGTCCCTGGAGCCTATTTCTGGTATGCACCCCTGTCTGCTTCTTTGCCTCTTGGCTCTGGTACCCAGCAGTCCTCCTCCTTCCCTGCCATTACTGAGCACAGAAGAAGGAAGGAGCACTGGTTTGTGAGTCAGAGCCTGGGCTGAAGCCTCAGCTCAGGTACTTGTGGGCTGTGGGAGCCTCCTCTTTCTCACCTGTCAGCTGCAGCTATCCCAGTCATACCCACTACTATGTGTCGGGGCTGTACCAAGATCCAAAGACATGGTGGGCCCAGGCTGGGGGCCTCCCTGACTGGAAGGGGCCCAGAGTCAAGGAGAGGAATGGGGCCCAGGGACTGGGAAGTCCCCGGAGGCACCTACCTTGATGAGAGAAACACTGTTTAGCTCTGATGCCCAAGTGCCCAGAACAGGCAGCTAGGCAAACACTTGGTGCACGATTTTCTGTCTGATTGTGTCTAGACCTGCTGGGGTGAAGGGTTGCAAAGCAAGGCATTCCAGGAAGACAGTGTCCTATGCAAAGGCCCAGTAGTGTAATTGCTCATGCTGTGTTATCTGTGACTTGTTTTCCCTGCCTGGAGGATAGCAATCCTAACAGCTTGTTATGCACTGAGTGCTTTGTATGTACTATCTCCTTTATTCTGTAAGTTAGGTCACCTTATCCTCCACTTCATAAATGAGGAGACTGAGGCACAGAAAGGTTCATAGTTTGTCCAAGGTCACACAATTAGGAGGTGGGATTTGAACCCAGTCACACTGCACTACCTGCCCCATCTCAGGCCAGTGCCCTTCCCTAGGGCCAGGGAAGTCCTCACCCAACCTTTGTTTGTCCTCCAGCATCCAGAAGGTCACATGTGCATCGACGTGGGATATTGGAACTGGCAGATACTGTGACTTGTGTGGGACCTCGACCTCCCATAGTCTATGCGAAATACGGCTGTTTCTGTGGCCTGGGAGGGCATGGCAAGCCCCTGGATAGCATTGACTGGTGAGTATGTACTTGGGCCCAGGCCGGAAGCCCTACCCGACTCCTGCAGTAGTTAGGGCCTATGAGGAAATACAGAAAACTGATGTCAGGCTTTGTCCCAGAATGATCCCAGCATGCTGCGGAATCATCCTGCAGGCAGAGGTCCTGCTAGGTTATGTGACTGGTGAAGCTATGGCACCCGATGAGGTCCAGCCCAGGGAGGTTCTTGACACGGTAGCGGAAGAACGTTTCCTGTCATTTCAGTGAGCGGCATGGGCTGATTTATTAGGCAAGGTTAGAGAGTAATGAAAAAGGGAAAGGAGTTTCAGCTTGAGGGGAAGGGGGCACTGTCCCATTAACAAAGGAACGAGACCAGTTTTTTCAGAGGGGCTGAGGTGGGCAAAGGTCTGCTTGATCATTCTCCCAGTTCTGGTTTTGCATGATGGCTCTCAAGAAGTCCTTGTCGCTTGAGGGGGCCATGAGGTGTCTATTTCTGCTCCGGGAAGTCTCAGAGTTTTTTGTTTTTTTTCTTCCGGTACTGGGAATGGAACTTACGACCTTGCGCTTGCCAGGCAGTCGCTGTGCCACTGAGCTAAATCCCCAGCCCCGAAGTCTCAGTTTTATAGAGGCTCTGCTGGGATCCAAGGTGATGGTGGGTTTAGGGCAATGAATGAGGACTTCTGGGTGCCCATCAGTAGCTCACTGTCCCTGCGTAAATCTCTTATCTTGATGTCCTCAGTCTTGAAGAGAGATGAGATAGGTTAAGTAAATTTAGGGCTAATCGACCTTGTATTACCAGTTTGTAGACAGACACTCCCTAAATGATCAACATGCCTATGGACAGGGTTGAGGAGGGATCTGAACCAAATTTTTAAAGTTACAAAAGAAACAGACAAAAAAAGTGGAACCAAAATATATCATATACAGGTACAAATTCCTTATGATGAATATGATCTTTATGTATAAACAAACTGTACCAGTAAATTTAGCAAAAAGGAAGGGGAGAGACATACAAATGAAGGTCAAGCTTTGTTCTGCTTTTAGTTACCCACTGGGCACCTGGGGGCCCAACTGAACAGTCATTTTTTTTTTAGTTTTGTTGCATTTGTTTTGTTTTTAGCAAAAGCAGCTTTCAAGTCCCTGACCGCATCAGAAGAGAACGCACATCATATTTTAACGAGTAATAGATTAAGGGTGTGGGAGTCATTGCTCCTCTGTCCTGTGGTGGTGGTTTCTATCTCAGACACATTTTTTTTTTTACTTAATTCATGGCCTCCTTACTGAGCTACAGCTCCAGCCCATTTTTATTTTTCATTTTGAAGGGTCTCTTCAAGTCACTAATTTTTTTTTTTTTTTTTGTCTTTTTGAGACAAGGTCTCGCTATGCAGTTCAGGCTGGCCTTGAGCTCCTTTTGTAGCCCAGGCTGGTCTAGAACTCGAAACGGTCCCCCTGCCTCAGCCTCCAGAGTGCTGGCATTACCACCACACCCGGCTTTCAAGTCGTTAAATTGCCTATGCTGGGCTTGAACTTGTGATGTTCCTGCCTGAGCCCTCTCAGAGTGCTGTGACTCGGGAGTGCACCGCCACACCCAGCTCAGACACATCTTGGTACCAGTTGCCTCCGACCCTGGCCATGGGCTTTTATGCCACCTGAAAAATAACATAAAGATAACCAGACTTAGTATGCACTAGAAACTGCTCTGAGGATCCCCACAGGTCTTCACAACAACCCCATTTCCTAGACAAGGAGAGTGAGGCACAGTTTCTTGTCTGGGGCTGCACAGTGTACAAGGCATGGGAGCTGGGATTTCAACCCAGGTGATTTGGCTGGATTCACACCCTCAACCTCTGCCTTCTGCTACATTTGAGCAGGGCCTGCTGTGCAGAGGTATGGCCTGAAATCTTTCTGTGACTTTGTCATTTACCTTCATGTCCCTGCTTGGAGAGAAGCATGCAGTGTTCACCCCCATTTTATAGATGCATGCCCCGAGGCTCTGTGAGGAGCAGCCACTCCCCCATTTCCATAAAGCTTGTAGACAACACAGTGCAGGGTTTGGCTGCTTCTTCCCTTGTAGGAGACCGTATCACCGGCTAGTGTGGGTCCTTGCTTTAGTGATAATGGAAATTAAAACTAAAGCACAAATTTTCAGGAAAAGAGCTTTAATTGAAAGGTAAAAAGGTGAGGAAAGGACTCCAGCTTGGATCGTAGCTGGAGGGGGAGCGTCACCGGATCCAAGGAGCCAGTTTGATGGAGTGGTTGTGTCTGAACAACCATAGCCTCAGTCCTGGCTTCATAGCTCAGCTTGAATTCTTGTGGCTTGTGGGGCAATTTCAGCCTTGCAAAGCTCTAAAGTGACCATAGATGTAGGGCAATAGCATCTGGACGTCCCTGTAAATCTCTTATCCTGCTGATATTGGTCCCGTAGGGGGCTGAGATAGGGATGTAAATTTAGAGCTAACAAACCCAGAGTTTTGTAAAAGGAAGATCAAGCTTTGTTCTACTTTTAGTAGCCTTTTGGGCACCTGTAGGCCCAATTGAAGAGTCATCATTCTTAGCGAAAGCCACTTAGAAGTCATTGACTGCCTCAGGAGAAAATACAAATCATGCTCTTGATGAGTAAAACGTTAAGGTCACAGGAATTTGTTCGCTGTCCCTGCAGCGCTATGTGGCATGGTCAGGCCCATCTCAGATGTGATTGTCCCCAAGAGGTCTGGACTCACCCCTGAGCCTTGGAAGCTCCTGCCACCACACATGCACTCCCACAGTCTGGTTGTCTGCTCATCCTTCAGAGCCAGCTCAGGCATCTGCCGCCTCCAGGAAGTCTTCCTTGAAGCCTCCTTGGGTGTGCTACCTCCTGTGGGCTCCCAGAGTCCCTCTGCCTACCCTGCGTCCCAGCACTTCTCACCACACGTGTCTGGTGGCCTGCCTGTCTCCTTCCGCAGGCTGGGGGCTTCCTGAGATCAGGGCAAGAGCTGGCCGACCGCTCTGCCACACTCTGTTGAGGGCTCAGCAAAGTGGAGCTGATGGCACATAGGGAGAAGCTCTATAGGGAGAATGAATGAATGATGGATAATAGGTATGAGTGCTCCTTAGGGAGTTGCTCGACAGCAAATGTTTATTATGTTATATGTCAGAACGAGGGCTAGGCCCTGGGGACCCTATGGAGCCTGTCATCCAGAAGGACAGATGCTAATGAGGTTTGTCCTGAAGACTCAGGACAAACCTACCCTGGAGGAGGGAGCCTGTGCTTCAGGAGCAGGTGTAACAAGGAGACGGTGGCAGGCTGGGGAGGCAGAAGGCCTGGATGATAGCCTGGGGTGGGGGCTGAGACCCGGCATGAGTGGTCCCAGCAGAGGGTCCCACACAGACAGAACTGGAGGCTCGTGGCTCACTCCAGGGACAGAGCAGGCCTGGTAGCTGCAGCTCAGAGCCTCAGAGTGAGGCAAGCTGGCGGTGGCAGGGCCACCTCGAGCATGGCCAGAGATGGGGGCTGTGCGGGGCACACAGGGGCAAGGGTTGGGGTGATCAAGGGCAAAACTTGAAGCAGAGGACACAGGCTCCTTGGAGATCTTCAGTCCCCTATCCTCCCAGCAAGGGAGGACAGCCAGGAGAGTGACCCACCTGCCCATGTGACACCCACAGGTGCTGCCACCAACATGACTGCTGCTACACTCGTGCCGAGGAGGCTGGCTGCAGCCCCAAATTGGACAGCTACCCCTGGCAGTGTGTTGACAACCAGATCCAGTGTGGTGAGTCTCCAGCACAGCACATATATCAACCCCAGGGTCCCCGGGGTATCCTGAGAGAGCCTGGTGACACCTGTGCCCTTGCTGTAATAACATGCCACAGACCACCCTTTGTGTTTATCTAAATGATCTTTCACACCACACGCTTAAAACACACACACACACACACACACAACACAGAAACCTGTTTGTTTGGGATCTGGATAAAAAAGGAAAAGACATGACTCCATGCATAAACAGCCTAAAAGTCCATCACAAGGGGTCTGGGTAAATAAAACCATGATTTACTTACACTATGGAATATTCCACAGCCCTGAAAAAGGCAAAGGTAGAACTGTGTGCTCACATGGGAAGAAAGACGTGAATGAAAAATTGCAGCTGGTGCAGAGGCTCACACCATAATCCCAGCTCTATGGAAGGGTGAGGCAGTAGGATCACAAGTTTGAGGCCAGATGGCAACTTAATGGGACCCTGTCAAGATAAATTAAAAAATAAAGGCTGAAGATATAGGTCTCAGAGGTAGAGCCCTTGCTAGAATGCACAAAACCCTGCGTTCAGTCCCCAGCCTAGCAAAACAAAACACGAACTACAGAATAACTTTTCCATACAGCATTATTTGTGTATAAAAGAAACTTGCAGGGGCTGGGGATTTAGCTCAGCGGCAAAAGCGCCTGCCTGGCAAGCACAAGGTCGTGAGTTCGGTTCCCGGTACAGGAGAAAAACCAAAAAAAAAAAAAAAAAGAAACTTGCAAAATGGTACCACACTATTTTCCATAGCTAATGTAGGCATATAGGAAGCTGAGAAAGCCAGGTATGGTGGTACAAGCCTGTGATCCCAGCATTCCAGAGGCTGAGGCAGGAGGCTGGATCATTGCAAGTCTGAGGCCAGCCTGGCATACACAGCGAGCTCAAAGCCAGCCTAAGCGACATAGTAAGACTGTCAATAAATAAATAAAAAGAAAGCAAGCTTGGAAAAGGCTGTGTAAGGATACACCCAAACTGAGGATGGCCATAATTGTTGCTAGGGACAGGATGCAGTTGAGGGGAACAGTGGTAGAAGGCAGTTTTGTGACCTTTGTATGTTTCTGTTTTACAAAGAAAAATCTTCATGAATTACTTGTAAGTTAAAAGTTAAGAAAGGAAAACACAGCCCCAAAGCGTTTCAGGGTGATGAGCACGGATCCTGTAACTTTGCAGTGTTTCCAAACAAAATGAAACAAATGATGTTCCACGGCATGGATGGGCCTTGGCACGGTGTGAGGACCCTCCTGGGCTGGGGCTCTGAGGCGCTGACCCGCATACCCTGTGCTGGGAGGCCTGGAGTCCTCACTGGTTCCAGCCTAATGGGTCGGGGGTGGGGTGGGGAATGGAACCTGGATGGAGCCCAAGCCCTGAGTGTGCATTGCACTGGTTTTCTTCCCTAGACTGAACCAGGTGGGACTCACTGGGGCTTGCCTACCCCTTACCAGTTTAGACACCAGGAAATCCCTTTCCCTTCCCTGAACACTGTTCATACTTATTCAAAATGGGAGAATCATACTGAAAGTTGGTAACCCCTGGTTAGCTACAAATGTTTTACCTTGCTTACCTTGCTCTCAGAGGTAAGAAAAGCAGTTCCATCCAGTATTTTTCAAAAATCATGCTGATGCAGTGGCACAGGGCTATAACCCAAGCTACCCTAGAAGGCTGAGGCAGGAAGATCGTAAGTTCAAGGCCAACTTGGGCAGCTTAGTGAGATTCTGTCTCAAAATAAAATAAAAGGGCTAAGGGTGTAGCTTAGTGATAAAGCTATTGCTCAGTGTGCTTGAGGCTCTGGTTCACTCCCCAGTACCACAAAAATTAACTAATTAATTATTTAATTATGGAATTAAAACTACTTCACATCAAAATTTGAATTTCTGAATATTTAATTTAAAAAATTGGAGCCCCTAATAGGGGCTCCAGTCAAATCCAGTAGGGACCATTGGCATCTAGCATCATAGTGTACATTGTACATAACCAACTGCTTCTAAAGTTAAAAGGAAACAAAACTGGAAATAAAAAATGTTAAGTGTTCCTCAGAGCAACTTTCCTGGTTTTCAAACAAAGCAGTGAGAACAGGAGTGAGTTTGTTTGTTTGTTTGTTTGTTTGTTTTGAGACACGGTCTTGCTATGTAGTCCAGGCTGGCTTTGAACTCACTATGTACCCCAGGCTGGTCTCAAACTTGTGGGGATCCTCCAGCCTCAGCCTCTTGAATGGTGGGGTTACAGGCAAGCGCCAACACAACTGGCAGTGAGATTTGTTTTAAAGACTCAGGGTGCTTTCCATTTATAGTTTCCTTTCAAATGTTTTTCCCAGTAGTGAGAATTCAACCTAGAGCCTTTGTACTGAAAACTACATCCCTGCACTTTTTTATTTTTTATTCTGAGGCCGGGTTTCACTACATTACTAAATTGCCCAAGCTGGGCTAAAATTTGCAATTCTCTTGCCTCAGCCTCTAAGTGCTGGGATTAAAGGTGTGTACCCCCACACCCTGTCTTGGGTAAATTTAAAAGCTGGGCTGGAAGTATAGCTCCAGGGTAGAGCATTTGTCTAACAAATGTAAGGCCCTGGGTTTAATTTCCAGTACTGCAATCTTATTAATAAAATAAAATAATCAATTATAAGAGTAGGGAAGTGAGTAATGGTACAGATGGTGGATGAGGCTAGAGTTTCTTTTCTTTTCTTTCTTTTTTTTTTTTGGCTTTTTTGAGACAGGGTCTCCTTATGCAGTTCAGGCTGGTCTTGAGCTCACTTTGTACCCTAGGCTGGCCTTGAACTTGCAAGGATCCTCCTGCCTCAGCCTCCCAGGTGCTGGGATTACAGGCGTGCACAACACCATGCCCAGTGAGGCTTGAGTTTCAGTAGTGAGATTCAACCTTCTCCAAGGAACTAGAGATGAACCAGACAACTGGTTCCATCGCTTCATTTTTCTTTGCATTGACAATGAACGCACTACAAAAGTAATCATGTAAGTGCATAATTTAGTGATAGCAGAGCTGCAGTGTTGCCCAGCCACCAGCAAGACATTTTCAGTTCCACCCTCTAGACCTCATTAAGCAGCTTCTCCTGCCCCCATTCCTCCAGCACCTGGCAACCTTACAGACTGGATTTTTTTTATCTCTGGATTTACTCAGTCCAGATAGTTCATGTAAGTAGTATCATATACTATGTGGTCTTTTGTGTCTGCTTTCTTTCACTTAGTTTCATGTTTTCCAAGTTCATCAGTATTGTACCATGTATTATGCTTCATTAGGCAAGTGCTCTACCACAAAGCTATATGCTCAGCCTTTTTTATTTTTTATTTTTGAAACAAGGTGTTTCTAAATTGCACAGGCTAGCCCCAAACTTGAGATGCTCCTGCCTCAGCCTCCCAAGTAGCTGGAACTATAGGCATGTACCACCACACTCAGCTTCATTCCTTCTATGAGCAATTTTCATTCCATTGTGTAAATTAGGCACATTTTGTTTATTCATTCATCTGAAGATGGACATTTAGGTTATCTCCATCATTTGGGTGTTGTGCATAGTGGTGCTGGGAACATTCATAAAAACATTTTTGTGTACCTGTTTTCAGGTAGTTGGTGTGTGCACCTACGAGTGGACTTGCTTCGTCACATGCTTATTCTGTTTTACTTTATGAGGAAGCACAAACTGTTTTTCACAGTACACAGACCATTTTACATTCCTTTCTCCCCTTCCTTCCTTCCTTCCTCCCTCTCTTTTATTTTGTTTTGACACAAGTTTTCACTGTGTAGACTAGGGCAGCCTTGAAGTGGCTATCCTCCTGACTCAGCCACCAGAGTAGCTGCTTTTCTCTCATGACTGAGATGTCAAGTGTTTTTACATGCTTCTTCACCATTTTTATGTCTTCTTTGAAGAAATAACTATTCATGTGCTTTGCCCATCTTTATTGTGTTGTTTTGTGGTTGAATTGTAAAAATTTTTCATATCCTGAATTCTGAATTTTTATCAGATCTGTGATTTGCAAATATTTTCTCCCACTCCATAGACTGTATTCATTTTCTTGTTGATGCCCTTGATGCACAAGAGTTTTTTTAAATTTTTTTTTAAATTTTTGTCTTTTTGAGACAGGGTCTACTATGCAGCTCAGGCTGGCCTTGACCTCACTTTGTAGCTCAGGCTGGCCTCAAACTCGCAATAATCCTCCTGCCTCATCCTCCCGAGTGCTAGGATTACAGACATGCGCCACCATGTCCGGCTACAGTAGTTTTTTTTTTTAATTTTAAATTATTTTT
>NW_004955442.1:4220386-4222880 GCF_000276665.1 Chinchilla lanigera
ATGACAATCCGAGCCTCAGTTTACCTGGAAGTTGAGTGTTGCAAAGAAGAGAAAAGGGTTTGTAATGTTATGTGATGAGCAGGCTGGCGGAGGGTACTCCCGCCCTTTCCTACTCTTTGTCTTCTTTCTGTGCGAGTGTCCACAGAGCCACAGCTTCTGGAGACGTGGCCTATCCTGGAGTCAGGAAGGCGAGTGTGGTTTTAGAATGAGGAGCTGGCGTAAGAGCAAAGCTGAATTAGTACAGAGACATAATGTCAGATTTTAGGACTGCACATACCCTCGGCATCAACCCTCTCATTGAGGGTCAGGGAAACTGAGGCCCAGGGAGAGGGAGTGACTGTCCCCGACTCCCCGCTTCTGGCACGGGCAAAGAGGCAGTGGGGAAGCTTGATGGGGAGATCTGCCGAAGACCTTTCCCTTGCCCGTTCAGTTGACACGGTCCGTCTGCTCCCACCTGTGGGAAAATGATGTTTACGAAGTGCTCCTTGGTGTATTTGCCCGTTGGGTCTGCACCTGTTTACAGAACTGTCCTCCCTGAAGCAAATGCAATGAACCTAAGTATCTATTATGCATTTTTGGGCTAAGAATATGTTCTTATTCTGTTTGGAGATATTCTGAAATGGTTGTTTATTTAATTATAGGTTTGCTCCATTTTCCATTTATGGGCCTGGCAAATATATTAAAAAATGTTAAGCCTATAATAATATTTACTAGCAGGCTTTAATTTTAAGCTTAACCCACTGGAGCTATTTTTCCTTTTACATTTTTATTCTTCTTAAACAACATGGTTCCTTTGAATTCCCAAAAATAAAGATCAAGGGGCCCAAGTTATGCTTTTGAAAAAACTTTCTTGCTCAGGAAGGTAGGAGAAACAGGCATTGGGTCAGGGTGATACAGGGATGATACTGGACCTCCAAATAATCCAAATAATATAAGGGAACTATTACAACTCCCAACCTGTAGTTGCTTAAGTAACATTGATCCAATGGAGAATCACAAGGTGGGGGTGTGAGGTGAGACAAAACTATGGTCAACCAATAAGAGTATGAGCGTAGTTGCTTAGATAATACTGATTAAATGAACCTGCTTCTCAAGGGCGTGTTATGGAGTAAAACCAGGTGAGGTGGGTGTAAGGTGGAAAAAATTACAGTTAACTGATAAGTTTACAAGTACAGCTGGCGTGGTGGCGCATGCCTGTAATCCCAGAACTCGGGAGGCTGAGGCAGGAGGATTGTTGCGAGGCCAGCCTGGACTACAAAGGGAGCTCAAGGCCAGTCTGAACTGCATAGCAAGACCCTGTCTCAAAAAGACAAAAAAAAAAAAAAACCCAAAAACAAAACCAAAAACAAGTACAGCTGCTTAAGGTAACATTGGTCCAATGGGAAATCACAAGGTGAGCGTGAGGTGGGAGAAAATTGTGGGCAACCAAAAAGAGTACAAGAACAGTTGCTTAAAAATACTGATTAAATGGGGATCACACGGGGAAGCAAGTCACATAGCAAGCGCACATGGAACGGACATGCAAGGACTTTCCTGGAAGGGCTGAGTTTCAGAGGTTTTAGTCCTCCCCCCAGGGTGATTGATGCCTGTTTAGAATATCAATCACTGCTGTTCCTCCCTAGGGGAAGTATGTGGGTGTAGTCCTTTCTCTGTCCTGAGGCCTGACCTTCAGGAATGCACCCTCCAGTCACAACTGTCTTCTGCACTGACCTCTGAGGGCCCAGCCCTGCCTATAATATTTATAGGCCCAGCCTATAATACTTCTACATAACTTAGCTGTCTATAATAAGGAGATCCTGGGCTAGAATTTTGATCCAGCACTTTCCAGCTCGATGAACTTGGCCAAGTAACTGCAGCACTCTGAACCTCACTTTTTCCATTTGTAAAATGGGAATAATATGCAGTTGTTGGGTTTGGGTGAGTATAGGAAATGAAAGGGTGGCCTTTGTATATTCTCTCAACAAGTATTACTGAGAATTTACCCTGTACTAGGTTCCGTGTAGATTTTGAGCAAAACAAAGTGGCAGGGCCCTGGCATCTAAGAGGAGGAAACAAGTGGGCTGTGGTTTTGATCAGCGGCAGAGCATTTACCTAGTATGTGTGAGGCTCTGGGTTCCACTCCCAGCACTGCAGAGGAAGGTAGGTAGGTAGATAGATAGATAGATAGATAGATAGATAGATAGATAGATAGATAGATAGAAAGTCTAGTGCGTGTGCTGAGTGCTTTCTAAGTACTGTGTCAATAAGCAAGTGAAATATCCCTGCTCTCACATGGATGAACCTTAAGAATGTGATGCTGAGTGCGGAAAAGCTAGGCCCAAAAGGCCTTATGACTCCATTATGTGAGATGCCCACAATAAGCAAGTCCCTGTGGATGGCAAGCAGACGAGTGGTGGCCGGGGACTCAGGCTCCGGCGGGGGAGTGAGGAGTCACTGCTTCCTGTGTGCAAGATTTGAGTTGGTGGAAATGTTTTGGAAGTAGATAAATGCATAG